>NC_041389.1:636515953-636521055 GCF_002162155.2 Triticum dicoccoides
TAGGATTTTTTTTCTGTTCATAGATTTTTTTGGTGATATTAATTAGTGTAAATATGCAAATGTTTGTATATTCATATGAACAATGAATTAGGCAATACTACTTCATGTATTTTTAAGAAGGAAGAAGAAGAAAAAGAATGAGAGGAAAAAGGAAATAAGAAGAGGAAGAAAGGAGAAGAAGAGGGGAGAGGAGGAGAAATAAATAAGAAGAAGAAAAAAGAAGAAAAAGAAGAGGAGAAGAAGAAAGGAATAGAGGAGAAGAAGAAAAAATAGAAAAAAAATTCTATTTTTTCTTCTTCTCCTCTATTCTTTTCTTCTTCTCCTCTTTTTTTTCTTCTTCTTTTTCTTCTTCTTCTTCCTTCTTCCTTCTTCCTCTTTTCTTCCTTTTTCCTTATTTTCCTTTCTCGAGGGATAAGAAGAAAAAGAAGAGGAGAAGAAGAAAGAAAGGAATAGAGGAGAAAGAAGAAACTTTTACACGAGGGGGGGGTACCGATACCCCCTCCCCGATAACATTATTTTCCCATGTATATGTATGTTGCTTCGTTGTCGATATAACAAGGGTGTCGAGGATCACCGAAGGGTCGAGGGTCGGGAACTAGGGTAGAGGGTCGAGGGTCGTTAAGGGGTCAAGGGTCGAAGGTTTCAGGGTCGAGGGTCGTTAAGGGGTCAAGGGTCAAAGGTTTCAGGGTCGAGGGTTCCTATGGTGTCAAAGTATTGAAGAAATCCATGGCTTCATCATTAGCCGGAAGTAACCATGGCATGATGGTACGAAGTCCTCCAAACTTATTCTGGAATGGAGTCCCGAATAGGATAATTTGCCTTTTTGTACGAATTTCAGCAAAGGCCTTCCAAATAACGATATTCGGAAGATTCTTGCTGAACTTTGTACCAAAAAGTGAATTATCCTATCTGGGACTCCGTTCCAAAAATAACTTTGGAGAGCTTCGTACCATCATGCATCTGTTACTTTCGCCTAACGATGAAGACATGGTTTTGTTGAATCCTTTGACACTAGGCAACCTCCCGACCCCTCGGCGATCCTCGACCCCTTGACCCTCGACCGCACGGCGATCCACGACCCTCTACCCTACGGCGGGCGTCGATGCCCACGTCACTTGTGGGACATAGATGTAGTGTTCAACGCCGACCCCCTCCCGATAGCTTCAACACGTGGGGGGGTCGATATTACCCCCTCCTAGCTTGAAGCGTTGTCGAGGCCACCCCCTAACCCTTGAAGCGTTGTCGAGGCCACCCCAAACCCTAGAGAAGCAGCGTCGAGGCCACTAATATGATTCCTTATTGTGATTAGCTAGCTAGTTCTACGTTTGCCACTAATATATCCATATCTGTCATGTTTGAATAATAATTGCCATGTTGTAAATATTTGTAGAAACTATGGACACCCCCCAAGATGAAGCACAAGAAGCGTTGTTGAGGGACATAATCGCACAAGGAAGTGATGCCGTCTCCTCGTTGATGTTTCTCAACGACAACGATGGTCTGGAAGGAGAGGGTGAAGAAGCAGCTGGCTATGATTTACATGGCTCCGATGACCCAATGTCGGTGCAAGAAGGAGAGGGTGAAGAAGTAGACCGCGAGGACGGCTCCGGTGATCACCAAACCGAGTCCGGCCAGGTATATATATTAGTTAAGCCTGTGCTGACTAGCTAATTGATGCATTCATTGTTTTGGTATGTACACATATGAATTAACTCTCGTCTTTGTTCTTTTTTCTAGCCCTCCGGATCGAGCACAACTTCGGTAAAGAGACGAGGCCCGAAGAAAAAGTTGAGCTCGGATGAAAAGTTTGAGATCATACAAATCGCGCGCGACGGCCAACCGATTGAACCCTACCGCACAAAGAAGGCATTTGTTGCTTAGTGCGGGGTTCTGGTTAGGGACAAGATCCCGATCAGCATCCAGCAATGGTATAAGCCTAAGAACGAAGACCCTGAGGTGTCTTATGTCAATGAGATGCAGAAGAAGAATCTTTGGACTGAGCTGAAGTCAAATTTCACCCTACCGCCGGAGGATGATCCGGAGAAGCCAGTTATAGAGCCATTAATCAAGTCTTTTGCTCTGAGGAAGATGGCAGACCTATTCAGGAATTGGAAGAAAGACCTCAATAGGTATGTCGAAAAAAATGAGACACCAGAATTCATGGGCAAATATGAGAAGATCAGAGATGACTGGCCCGCATTTGTGGCCCACAAGACATCGGAAAAGAGTAAAAAGATGTCGGAGACAAACAAGAGAAATGCTGAGAAGAAGAAGCTTCACCATCGCACGGGGTCAGGTGGCTACCTCGTAGCCTGGCCTAAGTGGGCCAAGGCTGAGAATGATCTGCTTGATAAAGGGATCGAACCAGAGACAATGAACTGGACAGAACGTTGCCGGACTTGGTTCTTTGGGGCCGGCGGATCCTTGGACCCTATAACAGGGAAGTGCATTTGGACGGACGAACAATTGGACATACCAGTCAAGAGGCTTCAGCAATATATCGAAGCAGCGCAGCAAGGGACGTTCGTTCCAGACAGGGAGAAGGACGAGCTCACAATGGCCCTCGGCAATCCTAAGCACCCTGGACGGACACGAGGCACGCCAGGCTCCGTTTCGTGGAAGGCTGGATTTCCGGACGCAGGGGGTTACAAAACCCAGGAGAGGAGGAAGAAACTGGAGCAGAGCCAACTGCAGGCGCTGCACGAAAGGGTAATGGGGCTAGAGGAACGAGAAGCAGATCATAGCAAACGACCTGCCGAAGCTTCCCCCGAAGCTACCCCACCATCTCAGCGGAGAAGCAGCGTGGCTTCCACCGAGCTGCTTCAGCCAGAGCATGCCTTGACGACTCCTGCCAGCTATCCCGTGGATGCTATCACGGATGCTGAAAATTGCCACCTTATGGCGCAATGGAGCAATTTGAAGGTCAAGGCGGCTGTTGGCTCTGTTTATCCTACTAAACCCGACTCAACTCTTCACTGCCGGCCGATTCTAGAAGGATATGCTAAGGTGATGGTCGATGAAATAACGGAGGGATTTGAGGACCTCCGGCTTGACCACCCTACTGGTGAAGGGGAGTATCGGCTGGGTTCTGCTCTGAAGACTCCATGCCTATGGCGGAAGGATCTCATCAACCTTCCGAACTGGACGCCTCCGCCTCCTCCTCCTCCTCCGGCGAGTCAGGGCACTCCGCCTCCTCCACCGCCTCCTCCTCCGGCGAGTGACGATCAGGGCACTCGGTCGGCTCCTTCTCCGGGGCGTGGCGGCACTCCGCCTCCTTCTCCGCCTGCGCTGGCGCGCCCGAGGAGCCAGCCTCCTCCTTCTCCGCCTCGTCAGCAAGGGTGGAAGAGACCCGCCGCCGCTCCGGCTGCTCCGGCGCGTCGCAGTCCTTCTCCTCCGCCTCGTAAGCAAGGAAAGAAGACATCCGCTCTGTCTACTCTGCCGGCGTCTAGCAGTACAGCCAAAGGCGGGAGGAGATACAAATTCGCTCCTTCTCTGAAGACTCCAGAGAAGTTACCGTATGAGAGGAGCGAGGAGGAAAACGCGAAGATCGCGCAGACCGAAGTGGATGAATGGTTTCAAGGGTTGAAAGCAAAGAGACATCCACCTCCGGAGGAGAAGGTAGATCCGGTGAAAGCGAAGCGCACTCTGGCTGCCCTGACAAAACCACCCAAGTCTCCACCGAAAGGCAACTATGAGCGCATTATTGGAAAGGCATTTGCCGAAGCGGAGAGGTCGAGAAGTACTAAAAGTGATCAAAGGATGAAAGAATGATGAGCTGGGAAACAAATTGCCCAGCTCGGCGAACAAGCGAAGCAATCGTGCCCCCCGCTCAAGGTGCCTGCTAGCGACATCGTCGATCCGAGGATGGTGCCCGGTTATGGCAATCCTGCAGATTACCTGCCCGACGATGTACATTATGATATCTTGGAGGTGCAGATACAAAGATACGAGTACGGGAAGCCTCTCGTCAAAGATGAAAGTTCTCTATCAATGATGATGCGAAGATTGCATGATTGGTACATGAAAACCTGCAAAGAGTCTGAGGGGAGGAGTACTTTGTATGTGAGAGTTAAAAAGGAGCATGACCTCCTTGGAATTGAACTGTTGCCTATTCCATTTGAGGAGTTCTATCAGTTTTTCAATCAATTGGCCATCGATAAAGCAACGGTCACCTCCTACTGTCTGTAAGTAGTACTACTTCCGTCATTAAGTCTCTCTATATAACTCAGCCCTTTCATTGCATGTATTTATAATTATCCTCACTATATTATGCAGATTGAAGATCGCCGAATTGAAGAAAAGACAAGTGAGAGATATTGGGTTCATTAACACGTATCTCATAGATACAACTGAGGTTCAATATCGTGCCCAAGAAACCGAGGCCAACTTGCTACGATCGTTGGAAATAAATGAACACAAAGATATAATACTCTTTCCTTACAACTTCAAGTGAGTGTTACTGTCTTGTGGCATATTCGGTTTCCTTATTAGTCCAGGTTATAGTAATGTAATATTGATGAGTTATGCATGTGTGCGCAGCTACCACTATATTCTCCTAGAGATTAAGCTTGAGAAGGGAGTAGTAACTGTCTTAGACTCCAAGCGAAAAGATCCCAAGGAGTATGCGGATATGACTGAAATGCTCGAGAAGTAAGTTAAATCGATCATTATCCACCATATCAGCAACTTTGTTCATTTCTGATATCAAGTAATTGTTTTCTTTGTATGGCAGGGCTTGGAGAAAATTCACCAAAAAAGCTCCGGGACTACCGAAGAAGCTGCAATTTAGGCACCCGAAAGTAAGTACTATATAGTAGCATATTCCAGGCATCTCCTAGTGATTCAAGCGCTAGTTTCATCAATACCATTTAGCATGCTTGCTAATTATCAGTTTGATTGACCTCTATTTCTTGTAAAGTGGTTGTGGCAGGAACAAGGGAATGATTTCTGTGGATACTACATTTGCGAGTCCATCCGCCACACGACCTGTGAGCGGGGCTACTCCGACAAACAATATGAAGTGCGTAAATAACAATATTCATAATTTTATTTTATTACCATCATTTGTGTTGAGTTTCATTCATTCATATATATATATATAT
>NC_041389.1:636521476-636533104 GCF_002162155.2 Triticum dicoccoides
CAGCCACAGAAATGATGACGCGTGGATGCCTATTGGTCCCGGTTGGTGCCACCAACCGGGACCAAAGGCCCTCTTGCCTGGGCTCAGCGGACAGGCCACGTGGAGGCCCATCTGTCCCGGTTCTGGATTGAACCGGGACTAAAGGGTCAGGGCATTAGTACCGACCCTTTAGTCCCGGTTCATGAACCGGGACTAAAGGCCCTCACCAACCGGGACTGTAGGCCCTTTTTCTACTAGTGAATGTTGTAAAATGCCATGCTCAATAATCTCCTTGCATATTTTATGTGCTCATTAATTCATTCTTCATGATGGTGTGGTTGAGGCTATAAATATGTGGCAACGTCTTTCTCTCGGATCGCGAAGGACATTTCTTTCGCATGCTATTTAATTGCTGCACACAAAGCTTTGTTGTCTAATCATGAAAGAATCTTCGGTGTTAGAGACCCATTTGGGGGCAAAATACCGTGGAAAGAATGGTTTCGGTGCCACGACTCTAGGAATGTCGCTGACACCCCTTCGACACACCATCACTCCTCAACGAGATAGTGTTGCAATGTATCCTACCCAACTGCGCCTTCACTAGGTTCTATGTTCAATATGGGGCGCCCACTGTGTTCTGGATGGTTTTGGGGCCACAAATCTAGGAATCTGCGCTCCGATGTCAACTTGTGTAAGCTACACTTTCGTGGAAACAAGCTAGCTCTTGTTCTTCGTCTGCAGCGTTTCCACCATGGTCTAGTCCCTCTTGAACGTCTCAATTCCACCTATCTATTTGATGTTGTGTGAAAGCTAGGCATATCGCTTACTGAAATATGCAGCATTAAGTCGAATCTTATTTTATTTTGCTTTAGTCCACCATTGCTCATTGACTGTAGTGAAGGTTTTTTTTAGGTAGTTGACAGTAGTCAGGGGCTGCAATATTTTTAGCCCAACCAATTCGGAGAGGTGGAACGCGCTACGAGTGAGGACATCGCTTAGAGCATCTCCACTCGTTCGGCCCCCCAGCGCTTCGGCCGGTGATTTTCGAGTATCCAGCCGGCGATTTTTAGACCCTGGGGCGACTAAGGCCCTAGCCACGCCCCCGGGTGCCGCCTCCCAAGGCGCCAGACACGCGGCCCATATTCAAACTCGATCGTTCCCGCTCTCAAAAAAGCAACAATCCGGCGATCATCGCAATAGTTCGGCATTCAGTCCCACAGTTCGGCGATCAAATGAAAGTAGTTCGGCGTACAAAAAAAGAAAGGACGCGAAAGGAATGCATCAAACGTCGAGCTCTACCTCCGGTGTCGTCTTCGGCGTACGCGGGCTGGGAGGAGTCGGCACGGCTTCTGGACTTGTCAGCGCAGCTTCTATGCTGCTGGCGTCGCGGAGACATCGTTAGTAGGGTTGGGCGGCGACGGCGGCGGCGACGTCAGTGTTGGAGTCGCCGGTATCTGGTTCAGGATGAGGCCTCGCTCCGCCAAGAACCAGGCCTTGAGCTTCTCTTCGCCGCTCTGGAGTATGTCAGCGCCGCCCATCAAGAAAGCCAGGTCGTTGTTCCTCTTCTTCGCGGCGACGTTGGACCGGAGCAAGTCGAGTTTGACGGTGTTACTCGTCATCAAAGCAGCCCACCTCGCTTCAGTTTTCTCTTCCCGCTGGGCGGCCCTGGTGTTGGCATCGGCGAGGCAATGCTCGATGGACTCCTGCACGCGTGCGGCAGCCGACTCGGCGTGTTCCGCCTTCTTGGCCCCTTTGTTGCCGTCCGGGCGCCCGTCGCCGCTCCTGGTGTCGGCGCATCCGGCTTGTATGTATCCTTGGCCTTGGCAAGGGTGCGCCGGATATTCACCCACTTCTCGCACTTGTGGATCCGTTTAAAGACGTGAAGGTACTTGAATTCTTGGTTGCCGTTGTCGTCGCGGTACATGGCAAACATATGCAGCAGCTGCGCCGGAGAGCGGGCATCAGTCAGCGCGGGAGCGCAAATGGGTGCGCACACGACGAGAGGAATAGGGAGAGGACGGCGTGTTGTACCTGATCCTCGACACTGGTGCCGCTCTCCGGGTGAGCCGCGGCCTTCTCGACGATCCCAAGCCATTTGTTGCACGCCGTTTGGATGAGCCCTCAACGGTTCGCCATCGCCTTCGACCCCCGCTGCATGTGTACGCCTTTGAAGTTGGGGTCGACGAGCTTGCGCTCGTCAAACTCGGCCTTGATGCGGCACCAATACGTGTCGAAGCACTTGTTCGTGCCAGTAATCGGGTCGAGGCAGACGACCTTCCATGCTTCGGCGAGGCACTCATCTTCCTTGGTCGCCCACTTGATGCGCGGCTCGCCGGTCCTGGCCGCCCCTTTCTTCTTCTTCTTGCGTTTCCTTGTCGGCGCCGGCTCCTCCTCCTCCTCCTCCTCCTCCTCCTCCCCCTCCTCCTCCTACTCATCCTCCTCTTCCGCCGTCTCTTCCTCGCCGTAGTCGAGCTCGGCGTCCATGTTGCTGAGATCAATCGAGCCATCTTGGATAGTGAACCCGGGGGAAGTGGCGGCGGCTGCCGAGCCGGCTACGATGATGTCTTCCATGTCGGCCTCCGTCGCGTCGGCGTCGCCAAGATGAGACGAGGAGGAGGCTTGCGACTAGAGGCCGTGGCGGAGAGGTGGCATCGGTGAAGATGCGTAGTCCGGCAGCGAGTACGTGTACGGAGGGTACTGTACGCCGGCGAACGCGGGCGATGGCGTGCGCTGGACCGGGCACCCATGGGGAAAGGTGATGTTGGGGTTGGAACCACCATGGACATCGCCATCGGCATAGCCCGGTGATGGCGTGCTCCATGGGTGTGGCGACGACAAGAACCCGGCCGGAGAGCCGGCGCTATGCTGGCTCCAGGCGTGCGGGCCGTGTCCACCGGGTGGATTCATCATGGCCACGCGAGCCTCCTCCGCTTGTTCGATCGTGTGCTCCACCTGCTCCGCCACCGTCGCTGCGGCCGCCGCATGCGCCGCCCTCTTCCTGGTCTTCTTGGTCCTGTTGTGCCTATCGGCGGTTACGGCCTCCTGGCGCTGCACATCCGCCTTCCAGTCGGTGTTGGTCATGCCCGGGGGCTTGGACGGCGGCGCCCTCGGCTTCCTTTGCTTTGGCTGGGCGACGGTGGCCGCTGTGGGATCCGTCGCGGCGCGGGGCATCACGTACTTCTTCGGCGGCATGGCGGGAGGCTTGGAAGGGAGGAGGAGGAGTTTGGCGGGAGGAATGGAGAATGAGAGGGAAGCCGAGGGGGAAAGCGGGAGGAAACGACAGGAAAAGGGCCTCCTCTCGCCGACAGAGCGGACCCACGCCTCTTTTCGCTTCGGCCTGCTCCCCCAAGCAACACCCGAGCGCTTGGGTTCGGGGCGGGATCGCCGGCTCTGGATTTGGCCCAAACCGGCGCTATACGAGGTCCTGGGGGCGCGACTGGGCCAATTTTTGGCCACCGGCGCTGAAAATTTGCCTGGGGGCTGTTGGGGGCGTTGCTGGAGATGCTCTTACTCAGGACGACTTGTTCCGATGAGGAAATTCCCCCAGCAACGTTAGAATCATCCCCATCCCTGCTCAAGCCCTTGGGCCACCGTTTCCAGAATGGATCCACCTACGGCCGCGGCCGCCATGCGGCGCTGGGAGAATCTCCAAGAAGACCTCGTCGGTTGCATCGGCGACGGGGTCGAGGACCTCAAGTGCTACGCCAGCGTGCGGGGCGCCTGCACGGCGTGGCGCCGGGCGCTCAAGCCGCCGTCCCCGCTCCTTCTCATCGGCCAGAACAGCACCGCTACTGCCTTCTCGCTCCCCACGCGCCGCTCCTTCAGCGTCAGGGCCATCCCCGGGCCCTACTTCGGCTCCAAGGACGGGTGGGTCGCCTATCTCTCCGATTGCTGGCCCTGGCTATGGGCCGGCTTCTGTGTGTTCATCCTCTCCAACCCCATGACCGCCCTCGATGTCTTCCTGCCGCTACTCGGGTGCGAGAACAGGCTCGTCACCAAGGTCGTCTTCGCACCCAGCCCCGCCAAGGACGACTTCACCGCCGCCGCCATTTGTGGGGTCACTGGGCTTGGTTACGTTGTCGCATGGGACAAGGAGTGGACCATCCTCGATCCCCTCCGCCTTCACGCAAGATATCAGCTCACTGACGTCCTCTTCTATGGCAAAGGTACAGTATACTACCTCACCTGGTGTGGAGATGTCCACGTGCTCCACCTGGCGGAGCTCCGCCGGATTGGACCGACACTGGTGACCACGGTCGAGCCTTTGTTGTCTGCCAACAACCATCCATTCGAGTTCGACCCTGAGACCAGTTTTAAACCGTTCCACGGCAAACTGTCGAGTTTCACTGGCGCCAAGCACCTTGTATTCTGCGAGGGCAACCTCTACCAAATCTGGGGGAACGCGAGCTGCAGGGTCAATTTGTGTCTGCCATCGGGCAGTGGTCGCCGCTGGGTAGAGCAGAATGAAATATTTGTTCTGAGATATTATCCCCAGCACCAACCATGTTGGGATGCCGTCACCGGCTTGGGTGCCTACTCAGTGTTTGTCGGGAGGAACAACGCGGTGTCAATTTATGCCCAAGGTGTCTCCAGACTGAAGGGTAACTGTGTGTACTGGATCAGCAGGTTTAGGTGTCAAGGCATGGTCTTTAATATGGGAAGCGGGAGGTCTACACCCTGCCTTCCCATGACAGCTGGTGTTGTTTCAGGGCCTCCAAAAATCCCCAATTTTCTAGTACATTTTGTGCAACATAGAACGTTACAAGACATGAACTGTCATCGCGATTGGCGACATATCATGAGCTGTGAGCAAGAGCCGGATATGAAAGCACTCAAAATCTTGCCAACTGTACTTGCTTGTCGTAGGTAATATATACTTCGCTTTGATTATTATTTTTTTTTTTTGAGGGAAACAGCAGGACTCCCTAAAAGACTTACTTCCTATGTTGTTCGCTTTGATTTATCTGTTCCCTAAAAGATTTACTTCCTATGTTGTTGGTTTCTAGTTCGAATCATCTTTTTATGTTTGTGTCGTGTATGGAAGCTAGACCAGGGGCTTCGTCCGCGTCCTCTACCGGCCACCGGTGTTTTCTACCTTGTTCACGTGCTCCTGACGCCATGATTCCATCCTGATCTTTGCTTTGGATGAATGATAGCCGAGATCAGGCAGGGGAGGCTGGAATCACGTCTTGTGTCTAGTTTTCTCCAATCTTTCTTTTTGTGAGTTTTGGTGTCGAGGATCTCACATACGTTCTCGCCTCCATGGTGGGTGTAGATGGGATTCGTCCGCGTCCTGCTGAGGTTCTTCACACCCCGGTTTTACATGTAGTTATCTACCCCCTTTAGGTGCATGTGACATACTTTTGTCCTAGCCTTGGATGGATCATGATCGCCAACCGACCGGCCAGTGCTAGGATCATGTTTATATCGTGTTGTTATTTCTTTTAGCTTGATCTTGCTTTGTTCTGTGGAGCCGTGTCACCGGCGCCTCTCCCCATTTTCGTCCATCTGCCCTTGCTTGCTTGGCCTACTCATCTCATTTGGTTTCAATCCGGGTGACGGTGCTTCTATGACTTGATTTATAAATGGTGGCATCGTTGTTTGTATTTGTGTGGTTTGAAACCAAATGAACTTGCTTCTATGTCTAATTCATGCTTACATCTAGTTGTATTTGCATAGATCCATGTTTCCGCATCTACACTTTTGATTAGGATGCGTCTCTGAAGGTCTATTCCATCGTTTTGTTGTGCACGAGTTTCGACCTTGGTGGTGGGTCTGTGGTCTGTCCTTGGTGGAGATGTAGATTGCACCGCTGAGGTAATTAGCGCTCTCACTCTATTGTTCAACTCGTAACCAATGGTTGATGGATATTTCTTGCAAACTTGTAGATCTTGCTTTCTTATGTGGAGTTGTGTGCCCAATTGCCCATAGGTTGCATCGGTGCGTCTCCCCATTTTTGTCCATCTGCTCTTGGTTGCTTTATTTCTTCTGATCGCTTTGTGTAATTGGCATTGCATCACCTATTTTGGTTTGAATCCGTCTTACTGTGATTCTATTTTTGATTTATAGATGGTTACGTCTCGTCACCTATTTGGTTAGAATCTGGGTGAAGCTTCTACGCTCGATCTTTGGTGACATCACTAGTTGTATTTGCGTAGTTTGAATTTGGGTGGATGTGCTTCTATTTGATTTATGGTTGCATCTCTCTATGTTTGCCTAGATTTGTGTTTTCCCATCTGAACTTCTAATTAGGATGTTTCTCTAATGGTCTAATCTATGATTATGTTACGTAGGAGTTTTGGTTTCTGCGGTGGTGAATCTTTGATCTCCCCTTGGTGGAGATCTGTAGATTGCACCAGCGAGGTAAGTTTCTTTCCCTCAACCCCTCCCCGTCATTTTTTGTGTTCACCCATCTAGTTGCGCCACGTACAGGGGAGCGTATATATAGAATACATTTTACCTAGTATACAACCGACTCAAACTAGTCTAAAAGTCCGTACCAGACAAGCTAGCCTAATCGTGATTATTTCTAACATCCCCACCCCATCATTTTTTGCGTTCACCCTGTCTAGTTCTATTCCACCGGAACTACATATGTCCTCGTTTGAAAATGTGTTAACAAGTTGTTGCTTTGAGGTGTAACCGCTAAACTCTTGATATTTCAGTTTGATTGCTACATTTATCTAAACTTTTAGTTAACACATCTACTTGATTCTAAACTTTACAGGGGAATTGTGTCGAACTCTCCACATTCTGCTGGTACTGCAGGTATATATGCTTACCTTGCTATTTTTGTTCCTAAAGTTTAGATAAACTTATTCCTGTAAATGCTATAGTTTCTGCAACATTGCACTTCTCCATATTATCAAATTACATGGTCAAATATAATTATTTTTATAAGTTTGATGTGCGGTGTAGTATATGAGACTATGGATTGGGACACCATTGTTATTTGTTGGTACATTTGCCATCATATGCACTTAACTAATCATTCAACAATATATTTTACAAGGCCACTATGTGCAGTAAGCGAGCATAATCATATCGGGTCGATCAAACAATGAGTAGTTAAACAACCATGTTAATATTTTTTTGTATGGGATTCATCTGATGCATACATACTTGCACTGCTTTCGGTTCTCTCAGTCTGTCCAACATTTTGTTGAAAAATGTGTCTAACATTTCTACCAAAAATGGTGTCCAACATTTTTGTCGCTTTCAGGAATAAAGAGGCACCAAGCAAAGCCTAAAAGCAACAATGAGGATATAATTGAGGAGAGCAATGTTACCAGCAACATTGGTCACGATGCCATTGTTTGCAAGAGACCAAAGAGAGAAGTTGGCTGCTCCTCACTATTAGACCTTCCTCTCGACTTGCATAAAAATTTAAATTATTCCAGGTACAAGTTACATCAACCAATGAATCAGTATGCGCCATGGTGTGACACTGTCCTTAAAACAGCAGAATGGCCGTTAGTGTCATTGCCATTATAAAAGAACAAACTCACGCTTCAAAACTTTCTTTCGCTGATGTTACCAAGAGAGTAGCAGAGTTTCAGAGAGGGCTCCATGCATTCATTTCAAAAGATGCGAGAGTTGTTGAAAGATATGTTGTGGTGCATGCACAGATAATCCTTCAAAAGTTCAAAAATTATCCAGATGAGTACGTTCGATGGTGCGCCTTCGTCACAGGCCTTGTCAAGAAGATGGAAGAAAGAGGTCACACGAAGCTAGCAATGAAGAAGAAATCTCAAGTGGCGAGAGGAGAGAACACAAGTGCAAAAATGGCCCCAATATCAAAACGAATCTTATGCGTGTGACAACCACAAAGTTGGTTAGCAGAATATGGGGTGGTTACTATGCAACCCATTTCCCAGAGAACTCAACGGAGGGGATGGGAATGATGAGCAAAAGGTATTTGAGGAGGAAGAGGAAGAAAATGAAGAAGATGATGTTGAGGGGGAGGTTGACGTTGGCGAGGAACATGTTTCGAGGACCTCGCCATCAACAAGGTCTAGAAACCAATCATCGGATGCTTGCAAAGAAATCAAATGGAAAGGTCAAACAGTTGGGAAAACACTCTCTGGAGAAGCTCTGTACAAAAGTGTTAGAGTTGGAGATTTAAGTATTGATGTTGGTGGGGCAGTCACATTGGAAGGCGATTCAGGGGAAGCCAACATGTGCTTTGTTGAGTATATGTATGAGACACGGGATGGCACACAAATGATTCATGGAAGAGTTCTGCAAAATGGTTCACACATTGTCCTCGGCAACGCCGCAAACGAAAGAGAGGTGTTATTTACGAATGATTGTTTACAATTCAAAGTAGGTGACATGAGAGAATTAGTTATTGTCGACTTCCAGCTGATTCCCTGGGGTCACAAGTGCATAATAGAGTAGGTGGAAGCTATTAGGTTGGAGAGGGCCAAAGCAGAGGATAGGAAGAGGAAAGGTTTGCCGGTAGAGTATATCTGCAAAAGCCTATATTGTTCTGAGGAAGGTGTTTTTTTCTCCCTCCCTTACATGATAATGGGCGCCGGAACCAGCGCTTGTAGTTCATGTGAGGAGCGAGACGCGGTCTGTGATGAGTTCGAAATACAGTCAGAGACCAGCTTTGTCCTCAACAATGTCACATACAATATTCACGACTTCCTATATATCAGACCTGAGTTTTTTCCCTCTCACGTGGAGGGTCGTGGGACCTATAGGGCTGGAAGAAATGTGGGCCTGAAGCCCTATGTGGTATGTCATTTGCACAGTGTTAATGCTGCTGCTGGATCTCATAAAGCTAATCTGAAATAAAAAAAGTCAGTGTAAGAAGGTTATACAGACCCGATGATATTTCATCGGATAAAGCTTACTCTTTAGATATCAAAGTGGTTTGGCACTCTGCCTTATGTTTACCACATTTTTTATGTGCATCATTACCATCATATTGTGCATGTGATTCCACCTAACTTTATGTTTTTTACATTTGGACTTTAATCTAGTTTTCTTTCTCAAGTAAATATGACCAGGAAGATCAAGGGATTCCAATTTATTCGAGTCGTATCAAGGAATGGCTTGTGAAATTTTGTGGTTCAATGGCCTGCATATCTATTCGAACTGACACAACTTTGTAAGTACTCCTGCAGCTCTAATCAATTATGTACTCTAGGCACACGTGTTCAATCAGTAGCTTGTCATGCAATTACGATCTTATGTCCTTTGCATTTTACTTACGATCTTGCATTTCCTCACTATTAAATCTTTCTCTCAACTTGCAGAAAATTTAAATTATTCCAGGTACAAGTTACACCGACCAACGAAGCACTATGCGCCATGGTGTGACACTGTCCTTAAAACAGCAAGACTGACTGTTACTGCCATTGCCATTTTAAAAGAACAAACTTGTGCTTCAAAACTTTCTTTCGCTAGTGTTACCAAGAGAGTAGCAGAATTTCAGAGGGGGCACCATGCATTCATTTCAAAAGAAGCGACACTTGTCGAAAGATATGTTGTGGTGCATGGACAGATAATCCTTCAACGGTTCGCAAATTATCCAGATGAGTACATTCTACGATGCGCCTTTGTCACAGGCCTTGTCAAGAAGATGGAAGAAAGAGGTCACACGAAGCTAGCAATGAAGAAGAAATCTCAAGTGGCGAGAGGAGAAAACACAAGTGCAAAAATGGCCCCAATATCAAAATAAAATCTTATGTGTGCGACAACCACGAAGTTGGTCAGCAGGATATGGGATGATTACTATGCAACCCATTTCCCAGAGGATTCAAAGGAGGGGGGTGAGAATGATGAGCAAAAGGTTTGAGGAGGAACGGGAAGAAAAAGATGATGTTGAGGGGGAGGTTGATGTTGGGGAGGAACATGTTTCGAGGACCTCGCCATCAACAAGGCCTAGAAACCCATCATCGGATGCTTGCAAAGAAATCAAATGGAAAGATTAAACAGTTGGGAAAACACTCTGTGGAGAAGCTCTGTACAAAAGTGTTAGACTTGGAGATTTCAGTATTGATGTTGGTGGGGCAGTCACATTGGAAGTTGATTCAGGGGAAGCCATCATGTGCTTTGTTGAGTATATGTATGAGACACATGATGGCACACAAATTATTCATGGAAGAGTTCTGCAAAATGGTTCACACACTGTCCTTGGCAATGCCGCAAACGAAAGAGAGGTGTTCTTTACAAATGATTTTTACAGTTCAAAGTAGGTGACATGACGGAATCAGTTACTGTCAACTTCCAACTGATTCCCTGGGGTCACAAGTGCAGAAAAGAGTAGTTGGAAGCTATTAGGGCTGAGAGGGCCAAGGCAGAGGATAGGAAGAAGAAAGATTTGCCAGTGGAGTATATCTGCAAAAGCCTATATTGTCCTGAGAAAGGTGCTTTTTTTTCTCCCTCCCTTATGAGAAAATGGGCACCGGAACCGGTGCTTGTAGTTCATGTGAGGAGCGAGAAACGGTCTGTGATGAGTTCGAAATACAGTCAGAGACCAGCTTTGTCCTCAACAGTGTCGCATACAATATTCACGACTTCCTATATATCAGGCCTGAGTTTTTCTCTCCCATCGAGGGTCGTGGGACCTATACGGCTGGAAGAAATGTGGGCCTAAAGCCCTATGTGGTATGTCGTTTGCAGAGTGTCAATGTTGTTGCTGGATCTCATAAAGCTAATCTGAAATCAACAAAAGTCAGTGTAAGAAGGCTATACAGACCCGATGATATTCGGATAAAGCTTACCCTTCAGATATCAGAGAGGTTTGGCACTCTGCATTATGTTTACCACATTTTTTATGTGCATCATTACCATCATATTGTGCATGTGATTCCACCTAACTTTATGTTTTTTACACTTGGACTTTAATCTAGTTTTCTTCCTCAAGTAAATCTGACCAGGAAGATCAAGGGATTCCAATCTATCCGAGTCGTATCAAGGAATGGCTTGTGAAATTTATTGGTTCAATGGTCTGCTTATCTATTCGAACTCACACAGCTTGGTAAGTACTCCTGCAGCTCTAATCAATTATGTAATCTAGGCACACATGTTCAATCAGTAGCTTGTCATGCAATTACGATCTTATGTCTTTTGCATTTTACTTAGGAACTTGCATTTCCTCACTACTAAATCTTCCACTCAACCTGCATAAAATTTAAATTTTTCCAGGTAGAAGTTACACCAACCAACGAAGGAGTATGCGCCATCGTGTGTCACTGCCCTTAAAACAGCAAGACTGGCTGTTAGTGTCATTGCCATTTTAAAAGAACAAACTCACTCTTCAAAACTTTCTTTCGCTGGTGTTACCAAGAGAGTAGCAGAATTTCAGAGAGGGCACCATGCATTCATTTCATTCAACACTTGTTGAAAGATATGTCGTGGTGCATGGACAGATAATCGTTCAACAGTTCACAAATTATCTAGATCAGTAAATTCTACCGTGCACCTTCGTCACAGGCCTTGTCAAGAAGATGGAAGAAAGAGGTCACACGAAGTTAGCAATGAATAAGAAATCTCAACTGGCGAGAGGAGAGAACACAAGTGCAAAAATGGCCCCAATATCAAAACAAAATCTTATGCGTGCGACAACCACAAAGTTGGTTAGCAAGATATGGGGTGATTACTATGCAACCCATTTCTGAGAGGACTGAAAGGACG
>NC_041389.1:636557750-636605209 GCF_002162155.2 Triticum dicoccoides
GGGAGGCAAAGGAGCCCTAGCCTTTTATTGTGTGGTGTAGTATACGAGGCTATTGATTGTGACATCATTGTTATATATTGATAAGTCTGCCATCTCATGCATTTAACTAATCATTCAGCATTATATTTTACAAGGCCACTATGTGTAGTAAGCGAGCATAATTAGAATGGGTGGATCAAAGAATGAATAGTTAAACATCAACCGTGTTAATATTTTTATGTATGGGATTCTCTGGTGCATACAGATTTGCATTACATTCACTTCTTTCAATGTGTCCAACATTTCTTGTTGCAAAAAATGTGTCCGGCATTTTTTATCAAAAAATGTGTCCAACATTTTTCTGGTTTTCAGGAACAAAGAGGCACCAAGAAAAACCTCTTTCATAAGAGGGATGATGAGATCGTTGAGGAGAGCAATGTTACCACCAACATTACTCATGGGGACATTGCCAACAAGAGATCAAAGAGAGCAGTTGCCCGTTCGAATTTCAAAGAGAACGCGTTTGACTTATCGGAAGAAGATCCACTTGTCACAACCAAGGAAATCCGAACTAAGGAGGAAATAGAGGTTGTTTGGTTGACAAGAACATGACCTGAAGATAAGAAATGCCGCAAGAAACTCCTCCATTTCATCCTGCATGGTAAAGATGGTAATCTACAGCCGTTTGAAATGTCTCAAAGTGATGGTGTCTCCAAGACAGCCTTAATCATGCCCTTAGATGATGATGTGGAAAAGGACAGAAAAACAGGCATACACTTTGTGAGATTTGGGCGCGTCATGGGCTAGTCAATTTGTGGCTATAAAGAAGGCACTACAATAATTTGGCTCTCAACTAAACTAGCTGACTACGAATGTGTGAATCCCACAAGAAATTATAGGTCTCATTTTGACCTTTTCAGCCAGAAAGCTCATGCATGTGTTGAAGTTTACAGGAAACTGGCTAGATTGGTCAGCGGAAATCTTTTGCTGAGCATGAAAGATTAGTCGCGAGCATTGTCCGTTCCATGAATTCAAGCAGAAGCTTCAATGGAACGGAACAGTGAGCAAGGACTTTTGATCTCCATCGGTGAGTTCATTCATAACCAGCTCACTACACTGGATCATACAGCAAACAACGATGACAAAATGTTTTCCATGCTGCCCGTTCTTGTGGCCATAAGAAATGAGTGTAAATCTAAAGTGAGATTCAGCAAGTCGGTAGCTTTGGTCTCAGGTGGAGTTCTTGAGGTGACATCTGATCATGCTGCGAGGGGTGCCTGGCTCAACAACGCTAAAGGGCCATTTCATGCACTGGGTGAACGAAACAATCAATTTCATATTGCCATAATTGTTTTCCAAGTATACCATGTATACTTTTCCTAATATAAATGTGAACCAAGTGGCACACCTTTTTGTGTTCGAGCGACGGGCAGCTGGCACATTTGAACGGGGAGGGAGGCTGGTCGCCAATAAGAATGGAAAGAAACCTGCAGCGTCACAACAAAACGGGAAAGGAGTTACTCCTCCGCGAGGTCAATCCCGAGCGCGAGCCCATGCCCTTCATGGACGACATCGCCCTCCTTCCCAACGGACTCACCCCATCCAAACCCGCGCCCTATACCCTCGGACGGACGGACGGATATCTTTCCACGTCTCTCTCTCGTTAGACCGCGCCCGCCTCTATTTATACCCCTGGCCCGCCTCCATTGTAATCCTCTCCCCCATATGCGTCTCATCTCCTCTCGCTCGTCGCTTCGTTCCAAACCTGCGAGGCTAACTAGATGACGAGATGCACCCTCCCTTCTCCCCCGCTCACGCAGACACTTTTTTCTCTCGCCGCCGGAGGCCGAAGGGACCAGCCGATCGGCTCCTTCCTAGCCTGCCCCGGTACGATTTACAATGAGTGTGTGGCGCCTGTGCGGCGCATGCTTGCTCTCCGTCTTTTGTCTCGATTTGGTTGCTGCACCGTGTTGTTTTGGTTTTTGGGCAGGGATTTGGACGTTTCGCCGAGGATCGGATCTGGTTTCTGCTTTTTTCCGCTTGCTTTGCCGATTGTGTCGGCGTGTACTCCTTTGACGCCATGCGATTTCTCCAATTTTTTGGCAGGTTCTGAACATTTGATCATTGACCTTTGTGGTCTTGCCTAGATGGTTTGGGTCTAGCCAGTTGGTCGAAGCGTGTGTGTGCTCCCGGATCTTTCCTTGGGCATCGTAACCTTGGATGAATGATAGTCGATCGGGCAGCTGGCTGGAATCATGTGTTGTATGTGCTTTTAACTGTGCTTTCGGTGTGTTTTGGTCAAGGATCTTGCGGTCTCGCCTCCATGGTTGGCCGCTTCACCCATGATTTGTTCTTGTTTGAAAATGTGTTAACAAATTGCTGCTTTGTGGTGTAACCATAGACTCTTGATTTCGCAATTAGATTGCTACATTTATCTGATCTCCTAATTGACATATCTACTTGATTCCAAATTTTATAGGGGAATTAAGCCAAACTCTGCACATTCTGCGGGTACTGTAGGTACGTATGTTTACCTTGCTATTTTTGTTCTCAATGTTTAGACATTAACTTATTATTTTTATTGGTTTGTTGTACAGTGTAGTATATGAGGATGTGGATCGAGACACCATTGTTATTTATTGGTATATTTGCCATCTCATGCATTCAAATAATCGAGCATAATTAGATTGGCTGGATTAAAGAATGAGTAATTAAACATCAGAAATATCTTTTATGTATGGGTTTCATCTGATGCATACATACTTGCATTGCATTCAGTTCTTTCAATGCATCCAACATTTTTTTCCCAAAAAATGTGTCTAACATTCCTATTATCATAAAGTGTAGCCAACATTTTTTTGGTTTCAGGAACAAAGAGGTGCCAAGCAATATAGAACTGCACGCAAAAGCCAGTTCACCCAAAAGCTCAACTTGATGGGAAATACGGGTTATGCATTTATATGTCAAACACTCACCCACACGTGTGGCTCCCTCAGGCCTAAATGTGGACCGAAAGTGGGCTGCAGTTTTTATTTTTAAATTGCGCCAGCCAGATCGTAAACTCAAGACCTCTTGGTTCCGATGCAATGTAAACTGTAACATGTGGGCAGGGTCGATCGAACGCAACAACTTTCATGGTCCTCAACTCGTAAGTTTCCTCGGAAAAATGTGATGGGTTACTACTTCTGCTGCATGAGTACATTCCATCTGTGTTGGGTAAACTTTGTATAGAAGTATTTCAGCAATACATTGAGGTACTCGCTCATGGTCTATATCATCATCAGTGCATGCTAGGACATTCTGAAGTGACAAACCTGTCATATGACTGAAGCGTACCAGCAGAAGTAAACGGCAACTCTAGATCTTCCGTCTTTCCTCAAATTTTGGGTATCGAACACTGGCCCAGTTGAGAAAGAAGTAATATGCATCATCTTCAGATAGTAACATCGATTCAGTACTCGAAAAGATGGACTCGATCCCAACAAGTGCGATGTTCATCACGTCAGCTTCGAACTTACGAAAATCCTTGTATTTGTCAGCGAGGAATTCCTTGGCTACATGTACCACACTCTAAACTTCAGCAACCATTAAAGAGGATCATGGATGGTCTAGGTATAGAAATGCAAATTATGTGGTCGTAGGAAGGCTTGTGAGCAACTGACTACAGTGCCTCATGCAAGCAAGAACCTCAAATTTATCAGCAGCCATCAAGATGTTGAGCAGAAGAGTGGGCTCAATTGTTGTCAACTTTGCACTATACATGAATCTTAGAAGCTCCATAAGGGCATTTTCCTCTGAATCAGCAATCCTAATTCTTGGATGCGTCTCCCCGGATTCTTTCATGCCATTAGTGAAAAGCTTTAGAAAGAAAGGACTTCTTCCAGCGAGAATAAGTGAGTTCATAAGAATGATCTTTAGGGTTAAAACTGGCTTGCCTGCCATTGTTGAGGAAGAGTCAATTGTATGTCCTTTATCGGCTTTCTCGTCGTTGTTGCTCACCGAGTCAGGGACAGATCCTCCTCTGGCAAGGACCTCTATCTGCAACATCAAGTTGGAGAATTTCTCAGAGTCGAACGTGCACCCCATGTGAGGCCCGAAGCCAGGCATCCACGCCTCCGCCAGCACAGCCGCGGTCATTATCACTTC
The DNA here is from genome assembly GCF_002162155.2 of Triticum dicoccoides. NCBI lineage: Eukaryota > Viridiplantae > Streptophyta > Magnoliopsida > Poales > Poaceae > Triticum > Triticum dicoccoides. Next base: position 636,561,876 of record NC_041389.1, read on the forward strand.
GACGATGTCCATGTGCTCTGTCTCTGCCATCTCCAGAATAGGATAGATGCGCGGGGAGGGGATAAAACCTGGGCTTGCCGAGGTTGAGGCAAGAATGACCAGATCTGAAATTTTTCTACACCCGCGTACATATGCATTTATACGTCAACAAACAAAGCCTCATAAGAGGGATGATGCGTTCATTGAGGAGAGAAATGCTACCACAAACATTGATCATGCGGAAATTGCCAACAAGAGATCAAAGACAGCTGTTGTTTTCCTGAATTTCAAAGAGAAGGCAATTGACTTATCCGAAAAAGCTTCATTTGTGAAAATCAAGGAAATTCAGACTAAGGAAGAAATAGAGGCTATTAGGTTGACAAGAACATGAACTGAAGACAAGATATGCCGGAAGAAACTCCTCGATTTCATCCTACATGGTAGAGATGGTAATGTGCAACCGTTTGATATGTCCCAGAGTGATGGTGTCTCCATGACAGCTCTTGTCATGTCCTTTGATGATGAGATGGAAAAGCATAGGAAAATGTAATACAAAGTGTGAGGTTTGGGCAGATTAAGGGTGGGGCAATTTCTAGGTACAAAGAAGGCACTTCGGTAATTTGGCTCTCAACAGAGGTAGCTGACTGTAAATGTGTGAAGCCCACAACAAGCTATGGGTCTTATTTTGACCAATTCAGCCTAAAGGCTCGTGTATGTGTTGAAGTTTACAGGAAGCTAGCTAGATCGGTCGGAAAAAATCCCTTACTGTGTCTAGAAGAGCTGCTCACTAACATCGTTCGTTTCATTTAATTCAAGCAGAAGCTTCAATGGAATGGTAAGGATGGGCTTTGTGACCTCCATGGGTGATTTCATTCATAACCAGCTTGCTGCACTAGATCATACATCAAACAGTGATGATGAGATGATGTGTCCATGCTGCCTGCTCTTGTTGCACTAAGAAATGAGTGTAAATTTATGGTGGGATTCAGCAAGCCGGTAGCTTTGACCTCACATGGAACTCTGGCGATCAAGGATGGTCGGTGCAAGGAGGTGCAGGTGACCAACAATGAGGTTGAAGAGAAACTTGCAAGTACGTTGTAAGAAGAGGAAGAGTGGAAAATGGAGAAGAAGAGAGCCTAGAGTGGAAGTTCACAGAAAACTAAAAATGCCTACATCAAGATCAGTGAAGCTCGGATTGCCAACGAATACCCACTGCCCGCATACTATACACCATGCGATTTTGAAATGGATGAGTACATGTTTGACAATGAAGATGGCATGCCAGTAAGAATACTCAACAAGTGGGTTCTCTATAATTCAGACTCTAGATTCATGCTTTGGAGCTCATCCCTATGAAACTAGATGCTGACAATCATATAGCGATCTTTGGGTCTGGTTGTATGAGAGACGATGATGGGACTTTCTGTTCAATAGCTGAGCCAGCAGAGTTATCTTCTTCCTCAAGTACATCTGGCCAGGAAGATTAAGGGATTCCAATTTATCTAAGTCCAATCATGGAATGGGTTGTAGAATTTAGTGGCTCGATGATCTGCATATCTATTCGAACCGACATAGGTTGGTAAGTACCCATGCAGCTCAAATCCATTATCTATATGAAACACCTGCTACAATTCCTTGCCATGCATTTTGGATCTTATCATATCTTGAAATTTCCATTTTATTTATGGATGAAATCTTGCAATTCCTTATAAAACCTCCCTCTAACTTACATAAGAATTTTAATTATGCAAGGTACAAGTTACGCCAGACAACAAAGCAGTATGCGCCATGGTGTGACACTATCCTTCAAACAAGAAGACCGGTTGCCTGTGTCATCGCCATTTTAAAAGAACAAACTCGCGCTTCAAACTTTCCTTTGCTGATGTTATCAAGAGGGTAGCAGAATTTGAGAGAGGGCATCCTCCATTCATTTCGACAAATGCAACACTTGTTGAAAGATATGTTGTGGTGCATGGAAAGATAATCCTTCAGCAGTTCACAAGCCCCGCCTCGCCTCCATTCCAATCATCACTTCTCTCTCACGCTCGTCGCTCCCTTCCGAACCTACGAGGCTAGCTAGCTGACGATACGAGGAGGGACCTCCTCCCCTCATGACACACACATTTTCCTCTCTCTTCACCGGTGGCCGGAGGGACTGGCCAGTCGGCTCCTTCCTCGCCTGCCTGCCCCGGTAAGACATACATATCACCGCGTGCATGTGGCGCGTGCTTTGCTCGACGTCTTTTGTCTCGGCTTGGTTGCTTCGTCGTGCAGTTTTAGTTTTTGGGGGAGGGATTTGGATGTTTCCCTAAGGACCTGGTTTCTGGTTTGCTTTGCCGATCGCGTCCTCGTGTAGTCCTTTGATGCCATGCAATTTCTCCAAATCTTTCCGGTGAGTTCTCAACTCTTGATTCTGGATCTTGCGGTCTCGCATGCCTGGTGTGCGTACGTGTAGCCAGCCGGTCGGTGGATCGTTTTGCCGATGATCTTTGTGACGCTCAACCAGGGGCTTCGTCCTCGTCCTCTAGCACAGTTCCTACCAGCCACAGGCTGGTGTTTCTACCTCGTTCACGTGCGCCCTTTAGTTTGGTTTGAATCCGAGTGACGGTGCTTCTATGACTTGATTTATAAATAGTGGTGTCGCTGTTTGTATTTGTGTAGTTTTAAGCCAGGTGAACTTACTTCTATGTCCAATTCATGCTTATATTTTGTTGTATTTACATAGATCCATGTTTCCGCATCTAGCCTTTTGATTAGGATACTTCTTTGAAGGTCTATTCGATCGTTTTGTTCTGCAAGAGTTTCGATCTTGGTGGTGGATCTGTGATCTACCCTTGGTGGAGACTAGTAGTTGGGGCGCGCCCGTGGCGCGCCTCTTGAGGCGGTCTTGTGCGCCTCAATCTTAGCTATGCACATTAGAGCGGCTGGTTGTTCCAACATGCACTGAATAATCATCTGGGAGGCAACTTTAGGATAATTAAAATAACTTTTTCTTGCCAAGTATAAATAAAAAGAAGGGTTGTACTAAAGTTCTAGTGATAAATATTTCGCATGATCACAAAGGGGCAATAATTTTAGTTAATAGAAAAATAGAAGTATCTGCTGCAACACAAACAACTCTAGATTCACTTGTTGAAACTATACCTGAACAAAAATCCCATAATCTGGGCTAAAGTATACCACCAAATAAATATAGTACTCCCTCCGTCCGAAAAAGCTTGTCCCAAGCATCTCCCTCAAATGGATATATCTAGCACTAACTTGGTGCTAGATACATCCATTTGAGGAACAAGCTTTTTCGGACAAAGGGAGTATGCGTCAAGATTCATAGTACTGGTTATCACTTTGAAGAATTAAGTATTACAAAATACATAACTATATTCTAGGTTCATTATATACAGATAAAAAGCAACATACAAGTCGAGCGGAAAAAACAGTGAAGCCAACCTGAACAATTAATACTGACCCTCTCGTGAGCTCGATCCAGTCTCCTCCGAATCACACTTGTGGAGTGCACATTTCCATGAAACCAGACTCACACTGTAGAAGGAAAGATATATGAAAAAGACGGAAGTCAAAGGCTCAAAGCTATCATATCGAAAAGAAATATAAGGAATGCATCTATCATGCGTCATGCATGTGTGTCTGAGTAGCTTCTCATAGTGAGTGAAAACCTAGCTGGCAATCTCGAGCGTTGCAAAGGGGAGACCAGGGAAACAAAAATGAGGAATACGCTAATGGCTACTAATCCAGGAAATTATAAATTCCAGACCTGTGTTTCATTAGGAACATCACGGTCGTCATGGACCAAAAAGAGGGTACAAATGATAAAGTATATTTAGGAATGATGCTCGTGCATACAATAATGAAAAAAAATCACCTTAGAAAAGAAATCCTTCCAAGTTCATTTTTCATGCGCGTGCACCAATGAAATGTGAAACTGTTTGCTTATGCCCATGATCAAATCTCTTGCACATAAAAGCTACAATGAGAGCTAAAGGAAGGGGGCTGGAGGAGGAGAAAGGAAAGATGACCGCGCCGCGAGGCTCCTGTATGCAAGTGGTCGTCGTGGCACACTATGGCTAGTGTTCAGACTATACTCTCAACTCTTGTGCGAATTGCTCAGAGTAATTCAAGATCCTAAAAGAAGTCTTCAGGGTAATCCAAACTCCTACATAACAATACATAAATTATTTGCTTCAGTATGTGATCCTTTCAGTTTGAGAAGAATTCAAAAATATTATACAATTTTTTGCAAATCTTCCTACTCTACAATACTAATCTAAAGCAAAATAAAATTATACTCAGTTTGTTCAGTGTCACGGGAAGAAAATAATTTAGCTAATACTAAATCCAACTAAAAGGACTAATTGTAATTATTTGGCTAGGCTGCTCATCGAAAGAATTTTTTTCATGAGAAGCGGACCTTGCAAAAACTTGGAATGATCGGGTGGATCTAAAACAGGGCATGTCCTCCTGCAGTCCTTCTCCCACCCCTCGTGTATCTCATCACCTCGTCACATTAGCCTGCAGGTGACTGCCAGCCTGGAGGAAGAAGGCAGCGATCGTGAGTGCATGACCAAGTTAGATATTTAGCAACACACGAAAATCAAGTGTAGATCCTACTATAGTTCTTATCCAATTATACAACCAAGCCAACAAGAGCATTTACCAACATTACAAATGAAATAATATTGAAATTCCAGTACAAGGCCTAGTTAGCACACATAGGGTATCAGATCATATTAGTAAGAACATTAGTCTGTATACACACACACAGAGAGAGACACATACACACAAACACACACACACACATACACACACACACACACACACCAAATTTGCACAAGATGTAGCTTGCAGATGTGGTACCATGGACTGTACGAATAAATCAGACTGAACAACCATTCAGCTCCAAAATTGCATCAAACATGTTTTATAATCAAGATATTCAGAAAAAGGTAAACATCAACGAACATATCCTATGAACATACCAAGATGTAAGATAACCACATGTTCAGCTCACACAATCAGATCGAAAACAAAATCTGAGCCAGCTTCCTGTATCACTCAATCACTCATATGTTGAAAGACTGTTCGAGCCTGATGACCCAGTCGCCGTGGCAGCAAGGACAGAGAGAAGAAAAGGGAACGGCCTAGAGATGGTGACGTGGGTGCTTTGGCGTGTGATGCCGATCAGCCCATTGTGGTAGTCAGCAAGGGAGCAACGGTCGATCCATATGTTGGAGGAGTCGGGATTGATCTGGTTGTCGTCGATGCTGTGGCTGCGGCCGGCCTGGAGTCGAAAAAGGCCTTCATCTGCGCCGCCATGAAACCTAGGTCTAGTAGATCGACGGAGCCGACGGGGTTCACTAAGGTGCCCAGCGCGGATGGGCATGGACGACGACGACGTCCAAGCCCTTAATCCCGTGGAAAGCGCCCAAGGGTCATCGCCCTCTTCATGCTATGTCCTCCTATGTAGTATGAGCTGCAAACTCTATTCAATGACCGTATTTCACCGACCACATTGCAGGCACAGAAACAAAGATGAGAAAATTTTAGAAAGAGATTGATAGAGAGGGAACATATCCCCCAAAAAAGGACAAGTAAAGAAGTACCAAGGTGCTTGCCGCAGATCCTGAGGCTCTTGGCATGTCGCATGACAAGGCGGACCTTGGTTGTCCGTTTGAGAAGCCTGACTGTACCCATGCCACGCTCCTTCCACTGCCCCCGTCCTTGTCAAATCAGTGCAACTTTGTTTTCCTACAGACACAAAAAGAAGCACCAAACCAGAAGTGTCATCACAACTATCAAAATAGAAAACAGGGTACTGGTGCACGTTGAACACTCGTCGTGCAATGCACCATTGCTATTGTGAATGAAACAATTTGGTTGAACTCAATTCCCGAACAATCATTCTTGTAACACACATATATATGACAAGGCCTGATAAATTTAACTTCAAATTTGCATCTGTAGATAATATACCCAATATTTCATGAAAAACACCATGTAACAATAAAGGTGGCCATGGCAAAATACAAAGAGATGTGCTCTTTATCTCATATGTTTACAAACTTGAGAACATTATTGCCACGACTTGCTGAAACAAAGAGACGCTCTCATATCTTGTAATGTGAAGGACTATACTGTCGGTGTCTGTTAAATTTCTATGCATAAACTTGGTTAAAGCAACAGAAGTTTGATTTGGGACATAACTTATGGGCCTTTATATTCCGGAACAGAGTAAGTATAGAATCACAAGGATAACAAAACCTGCAATAGCCAAAATAGCTATCCACTTGATTCAAGGAATAACTAAGTGGCGAGAAAGTGCTCACGGAAAAGCTATTGGCAACATATCAAACACTGCACTACAATGGTCAACTTACACAGGGAGCAAAAGTGGCTTCTGGTTGTTAATAGCCAAGTTTCAATGGGCACGAAATGGAATGGAATTCCTGGTAGGAAATAAATACAGAGCAATCTTTTAAATAACAAATATCTTGATAAAACCTAGGCTGACCACAAATTTTCTTATCATATATTTCCTGACGCAAAAAGAAGTTTTACAATTTCTTGTAAATTACCTTTAATTGTAATAGAGTATGAATGAGCACTAAGCGGTGAGCAGTTTAAAAGTTAAGTCAGCGAAAGAAAAAACCTGAAGCATTACAATGCTAGCTTCAATTATTTAAAATTTATATCATTGGACAGAGACAAAAAAAATATTGGCTAGATGAATAGCTTGCTGCCAAACGTGGGAGTTGTCATGGACAAATAAAATCATTGGAGGTGATCTATTAAAACATGATAATCTCACTTGTAAAAGAAACATTCTGACAAAAGCTTCCTCACAGAAAGACTTCGTAGTATCTGCAAGAGAAAACCGATGACTCATTAACATATAAAGCCTCTTTTGTTATAGTAAATTATGCAACAATATTTACACTTGAATTATGAAGAGTAGATAGTATGTAAAATGATTTACAGGCAACACCAAATTGAACAGACTTTCCATCCCAATAATGTAAAGGATCATCTAGTCAATACAATGACAGTAACGACAACCAAAAGGACATGTGAAAGGAAAAGAAAGTGAGCGAACCACCTTGTCTTGAACCAAACCAGCCAAAGAAATGCGGCAGCTAACCAAGGAAGTACAAATAAATGTGAGCGTGTTTTACTAATAAGCTAGATCAAACATCACTAATACAAACAGTCTTAAACATACTATATGAAAGGAATAAATAGAAAATGTTTCAACACTGACTTCTATCTAAATTCTAAACAGGGGAACCAACTTAGCTTTATGTGACAACCAAAGAGAAGGCATATAATAGGTTTTGACACTTCACAAACTCTTGTTATGATCTGAAAATCCGGACAAGCATCAGTATAAAATGCTTACATAATTCCATCCATCTATCTAAAGAGGGGCTCATGCTGTAGCTGCAACCGATAGATGGAGCAGCACCTGCAGCAAAATAGAGAAGTCACATCAAATAGAGGCGAACACAAGGCAACCAGTGATGCAAATTAAATGGGTTGGCATGTTATATATCATATAATATTGTATTTAACTACACATGTATTCATTCCATCTATCTTTTATCCGGATTATTTAGGACATTGTTGATCAAACTGTTAACGACGAATTTTCTCAAATGTTATGAAGCTAAAAACACTCGTACATATATTAACTCTAGCAATTTGTATGCATTTTACAATAGTACAATTATGATAGCTTCAGACCGTTTAACAAAATTCCAACTAAAAGATAAGCACCTCAGCAGTTGTGTTTCAAAATAGCAGCTGAACCACATGCAAGAGAAAGATCTTAGGCTACTAAACATGTCAACAACCATTTTCTTCTTCACACAATGGAAATAGATTTAGACCTTCAAGAATAGAAGACGTCGATACAACTCTGAATCCAATAATGACTATCATTCAAGAAGTTAGACCTGACTGGTAGTGAAAATAAGATATTGATGCTAAACTCATTAATTTTATCCATTCTATTGCAACTTGCTTCCAAAAGGGAGAGAGATGGATATTTACTTTTGTTTCAGCTTGCTCAAGAAGAAAGTTGCAAATGACAATCAACAAATATGCTATCATAGATTGCCTGAAATACATTAATAAAGCACACTCAGATAATACCGCAAATATTGTTCAACTGTTAAAGAAGGTACATAAATAAAGGGGTTGCCCTTACCAAAATTCAATGCAAATAAATAGAAAATCAGATTAACCAAAAAAACGTCCAATATAATGGAGTTGGGATATACACATTTGTTGGTTCCTTCACTAGTAGAAAAAGGGTCAAATGTGAGACACATTAGTCCCGGTTTGTAACAGAACCGACACTAATGTGTCCATTAGTGCCGGTTCCAACGGCTAGGCGGGAGGAGCTCTTTAGTACCGGTTCGTGGCAAACCTTTAGCACCGGTTTGTGCCACGAAGCGGTACTAAAGAAAGTGGTGGCAGGATGTTGTCAGAGTGGGGCCTTTCCAGCACCTTTAGTACCGGTTCGTGGCACAAACCGGTACTAAAGGTCGTCCTGTATAAACCCTTCGTCCACCCGCACTCTGTTCTTCCCCCTTTCCCCTCTCCCTCTCCTGTGTTCTTCCCTTCTTCCTCTCGAGTTCATCACAAAATTTTCCCCAAATTTTTCAAGATTTGCAGGCCCCACTAGTAGAAAAATGGTCAAACGTGAAGCACATTAGTGCCGGTTTGTATTTGAGCCGGCACAAATGTATACATTAGTGCCGGTTCCAACGGCTAGCCGGGCCGCTCTCATTAGTACCGGTTCGTGGCTAACCTTTAGCACCGGTTCGTGCCACGAACCGGTACTAATGAGAGTGGTGGCAGGATGTTGTCAGTCTGGGCCCCCTCCAGCACCTTTAGTACCGGTTCTTGGCACGAACCGGTACTAAAGGTCGTCCTACATAAACCCTTCGTCCACCCGAGCTCGCTCTGTTCTTCCCCTTTCCCTTCCCCTCTCTGTTCTTCCCCTCTTCCTCTCGAGCTCATCACACATTTTGCCCAAAATTTGTCAAGATTTGAAGGCCCCCATCCATTCAAATGATCACAAAGGTTAGTAACTTTGTCCTTTCATCTCTCATTGCTAGATTAGCTCTTGCAATGCTTTATATAGTTATTAATTTGTGAGTTTAGTAATTTGGGAGGAAATATATATATGTGCTAGTATTTGATTTATATGCAATTTGAGGTTAAAATAACACTTAGTTTGCATATGTAGGTGTGGTTTACTTAGTGCCTTCTAAATCTCCGTCGTAACCACCGTCGATCGCCCGCACCGTCCCGTCGCCGGCACCACCTTGTGGTGAGCCTCTTGTTCATGAAATTTTATATAAAAAATTGATGTTTGTGTGATTTGGATATATAGTTACTCGTATAATAATTATCTTACCCGTACGTTATTTGTTATACATAGTGCCATGGTTTTGATATCCGTCCCCGTCGGCCCTCGTCCTTGTTATGATTCGGATGTGGTATATTCTCTTTTAAAACTATTTGTTGCATTTCGTGTTTATGACAAATTATTCCCATCAAGTTGACATAGATATTTTTATCTAGGAGGTATGTGAACCGGAAATTCCAACCGACCCTATTGTCGAGAGGTTAAATTTAGTTGAAAGAGAAAACGAGTACTTGAAAGAAAAATTGAAAAGAATTGAGGGGGAGAAGATGGAATTGGAGTTGCATGTTGCCGATGTCGTCGATGATCACAAGATCAAGAAGGAGAAAATGCGCTTGAAGATTAGAAAGATTAGAAAATATGCCATCGATAGTGAGGCTTGGTATCATTATGCTGTTGGATCAATTGTTACCTTAGTTGCGATCTTGATCGCATTTGTTGTTGCATTTAAATGCTTTAGCTAGAGAGTTATTTGTTTGTTGCATTTAAGTGTTGTATGAACTTTATGTATGAACTTGTATTAATTTGGTCTATTCGGTGTTGTGTAATGAAGATGAGCCGGCAATGGATGTACGATGACCGATGCTCTCCCCAGTTCGTTGAGGGCGTGCATACTTTTCTGCTTGCGGCTGAGGAAAACAAGCGGGCGGATGGTTTTATGCCTTGTCCATGTGCTGGTTGTAAGAATGGTCGCAATTACTCTACGTCAAGAACCATTCACGTCCACCTGTTTGAGTCCGGTTTCATGCCCCACTATAATGTTTGGACCAAGCACGGAGAAAGATGGTTTATGATGGAAAACAATGAAGAAGAAGAGGACGACGACAGCTATCCTGGACATGGGTTCCCTGAATACGATGATACAACAATGGGGGAAGAAACTGAGCCGGTAATGCGGGAAGAAGCTGAGCCGGCAATGCGGGAAGAAGCTGAAGAAGAGGCATCAGATGAGCCCGTTGATGATCTAGGTCGGGCCATTGCCGATGCAAAGAGAAACTGCACAAGTGATTTGGAGAAGAAGAAGTTGCAGCGCATGTTAGAGGATCACAAAAAATTGTTGTACCCGAATTGTGTAAGTGAAAAGAAAAAGCTGGGCACCACACTGGAATTGCTGCAATGGAAGGCAGAGAATCATGTATCTGACAAGGGATTTGGAAAGTTGCTGGTAATGATAAAGGATATGCTTCTAAAGGAAAATGAATTGCCCGAGAGTATGTACGAAGCAAAGAAGGCTGTCTGCCCTCTAGGGTTAGAGGTGCAGAAGATACATGCATGCCCTAATGATTGCATCCTCTACCTCGGTGAGTACGAGGATTTGAACGCTTGCCCGGTATGTGATGCATTGCGCTATAAGATCAGCCGCGATGAGCATGGTGATGTCGAGGGCGAGCGCCCCAGGAAGAAGATTCCTGCCAAGGTGATGTGGTATTCTCCTATAATACCACGGTTGAAACGTTTGTTCCAAAACAAAGAGCATGCCAAGGCGATGCGATGGCACAGAGAAGACCGTAAGAAGGACGGAAAGTTGAGAGTACCCGCTGACGGGTCGCAGTGGAGAAAAATCGAAAGAAAGTATGGGAAGGAGTTTGCAGATGACGCAAGGAGCGTATGGTTTGGTCTAAGCGCAGATGGCATTAATCCTTTTGGGGAGCAGAGCAGCAACCATAGCACCTGGCCTGTGACTCTATGTTTGTATAACCTTCCTCCTTGGTTGTGCATGAAGCGGAAGTTCATTATGATGCCAGTGCTCATCCAAGGCCCTAAACAACCCGGCAACGACATTGATGTGTACCTAAGGCCATTAGTTGAAAAACTCTTACAACTGTGGAATGGAACAGGTGTTCGTGCATGGGATGAGCACAAACAGGAAGAATTTGACCTAAAGGCATTGTTGCTTGTGACCATCAATGATTGGCCTGCTCTCAGTAACCTTTCAGGACAGACAAACAAGGGATACCACGGATGCACGCACTGTTTGGATGATACCGACAGTATATATTTGAATAGTTGTAAGAAGAATGTGTACCTGAGACATCGTCGATTTCTTCCGAGCAGGCATCCCGTAAGAAAGAAAGGCAAGCATTTCAAAGGTGAGGCGGATCACCGGACGAAGCCTCGCCACCGTACTGGTGCTGATGTACATGATATGGTCAAGGATTTGAAGGTGATATTTGGAAAGGGTCCTGGCGGACAACCTGTTCCAAAGGACGCTGACGGACGCGCACCCATATGGAAGAAGAAATCTATATTTTGGGACCTGCCATATTGGAAAGACCTAGAGGTCCGCTCCGCAATCGACGTGATGCACGTGACGAAGAATCTTTGCGTGACCCTGCTTGGCTTCTTGGGCGTGTATGGGAAGACAAAAGATACACCTGAGGCACGGGAGGACCAGCAACGTATGCACGGAGAAGACGGCATACATCAGGGTCATGCAAGCTACGCTCTTACCAAAGAAGAGAAGGAAATCTTCTTTGAATGCCTGCTCAGTATTAAGGTACCGTCTGGCTTCTCGTCGAATATAAAGGGAATAATAAACATGGAAGAGAAAAAGTTCCAGAACCTAAAGTCTCATGACTGCCACGTGATTATGACGCAACTGCTTCCGGTTGCATTGAGGGGGCTTCTACCGGAAAACGTTCGATTAGCCATTGTGAAGCTATGTGCATTTCTCAATGCAATCTCTCAGAAGGTAATCGATCCAGAAATCATACCAAGGTTACAGAATGATTTGGTGCAATGTCTTGTCAGTTTCGAGTTGGTGTTCCCACCATCCTTCTTCAACATCATGACACACGTCCTAGTTCACCTGTGTGAAGAGATTAACATTTTGGGTCATGTATTTCTACACAATATGCCCACCTCGCTTCAGTTTTCTCTTCCCGCTGGGCGGCCCTGGTGTTGGCATCGGCGAGGCAATGCTCGATGGACTCCTGCACGCGTGCGGCAGCCGACTCGGCGTGTTCCGCCTTCTTGGCCCCTTTGTTGCCGTCCGGGCGCCCGTCGCCGCTCCTGGTGTCGGCGCATCCGGCTTGTATGTATCCTTGGCCTTGGCAAGGGTGCGCCGGATATTCACCCACTTCTCGCACTTGTGGATCCATTTAAAGACGTGAAGGTACTTGAATTCTTGGTTGCCGTTGTCGTCGCGGTACATGGCAAACATACGCAGCAGCTGCGCCGGAGAGCGGGCATCAGTCAGCGCGGGAGCGCAAATGGGTGCGCACACGACGAGAGGAATAGGGAGAGGACGGCGTGTTGTACCTGATCCTCGACACTGGTGCCGCTCTCCGGGTGAGCCGCGGCCTTCTCGACGATCCCAAGCCATTTGTTGCACGCCGTTTGGATGAGCCCTCAACGGTTCGCCATCGCCTTCGACCCCCGCTGCATGTGTACGCCTTTGAAGTTGGGGTCGACGAGCTTGCGCTCGTCAAACTCGGCCTTGATGCGGCACCAATACGTGTCGAAGCACTTGTTCGTGCCAGTAATCGGGTCGAGGCAGACGACCTTCCATGCTTCGGCGAGGCACTCATCTTCCTTGGTCGCCCACTTGATGCGCGGCTCGCCGGTCCTGGCCGCCCCTTTCTTCTTCTTCTTGTGTTTCCTTGTCGGCGCCGGCTCCTCCTCCTCCTCCTCCTCCTCCTCCCCCTCCTCCTCCTACTCATCCTCCTCTTCCGCCGTCTCTTCCTCGCCGTAGTCGAGCTCGGCGTCCATGTTGCTAAGATCAATCGAGCCATCTTGGATAGTGAACCCGGGGGAAGTGGCGGCGGCTGCCGAGCCAGCTACGATGATGTCTTCCATGTCGGCCTCCGTCGCGTCGGCGTCGCCAAGATGAGACGAGGAGGAGGCTTGCGACTAGAGGCCGTGGAGGAGAGGTGGCATCGGTGAAGATGCGTAGTCCGGCAGCGAGTACGTGTACGGAGGGTACTGTACGCCGGCGAACGCGGGCGATGGCGTGCGCTGGACCGGGCACCCATGGGGAAAGGTGATGTTGGGGTTGGAACCACCATGGACATCGCCATCGGCATAGCCCGGTGATGGCGTGCTCCATGGGTGTGGCGACGACAAGAACCCGGCCGGAGAGCCGGCGCTATGCTGGCTCCAGGCGTGCGGGCCGTGTCCACCGGGTGGATTCATCATGGCCACGCGAGCCTCCTCCGCTTGTTCGATCGTGTGCTCCACCTGCTCCGCCACCGTCGCTGCGGCCGCCGCATGCGCCGCCCTCTTCCTGGTCTTCTTGGTCATGTTGTGCCTATCGGCGGTTACGGCCTCCTGGCGCTGCACATCCGCCTTCCAGTCGGTGTTGGTCATGCCCGGGGGCTTGGACGGCGGCGCCCTCGGCTTCCTTTGCTTTGGCTGGGCGACGGTGGCCGCTGTGGGATCCGTCGCGGCGCGGGGCATCACGTACTTCTTCGGCGGCATGGCGGGAGGCTTGGAAGGGAGGAGGAGGTGTTTGGCGGGAGGAATGGAGAATGAGAGGGAAGCCGAGGAGGAAAGCGGGAGGAAACGACAGGGAAAGGGCCTCCTCTCGCCGACAGAGCGGACCCACGCCACTTTTCGCTTCGTCCTGCTCCCCCAAGCAACACCCGAGCGCTTGGGTTCGGGGCGGGATCGCCGGCTCTGGATTTGGCCCAAACCGGCGCTATACGAGGTCCTGGGGGCGCGACTGGGCCAATTTTTGGCCACCGGCGCTGAAAATTTGCCTGGGGGCTGTTGGGGGCGTTGCTGGAGATGCTCTTACTCAGGACGACTTGTTCCGATGAGGAAATTCCCCCAGCAACGTTAGAATCATCCCCATCCCTGCTCAAGCCCTTGGGCCACCGTTTCCAGAATGGATCCACCTACGGCCGCGGCCGCCATGCGGCGCTGGGAGAATCTCCAAGAAGACCTCGTCGGTTGCATCGGCGACGGGGTCGAGGACCTCAAGTGCTACGCCAGCGTGCGGGGCGCCTGCACGGCGTGGCGCCGGGCGCTCAAGCCGCCGTCCCCGCTCCTTCTCATCGGCCAGAACAGCACCGCTACTGCCTTCTCGCTCCCCAGGCGCCGCTCCTTCAGCGTCAGGGCCATCCCCGGGCCCTACTTCGGCTCCAAGGACGGGTGGGTCGCCTATCTCTCCGATTGCTGGCCCTGGATATGGGCCGGCTTCTGTGTGTTCATCCTCTCCAACCCCATGACCGCCCTCGATGTCTTCCTGCCGCTACTCGGGTGCGAGAACAGGCTCGTCACCAAGGTCGTCTTCGCACCCAGCCCCGCCAAGGACGACTTCACCGCCGCTGCCATTTGTGGGGTCACTAGGCTTGGTTACGTTGTCGCATGGGACAAGGAGTGGACCATCCTCGATCCCCTCCGCCTTCACGCAAGATATCAGCTCACTGACGTCCTCTTCTATGGCAAAGGTACAGTATACTACCTCACCTGGTGTGGAGATGTCCACGTGCTCCACCTGGCGGAGCTCCGCCGGATTGGACCGATGTCAGGACCCCGACTCGATGTCACATCGATCTAGCTGGTAACGCCTCATATCACTTTGCGGCCTCACGCACGGTATCCCCACGGGTGTCGTCTTACCTTTTCCCGGGACCGTTTGCGCCTTTTGGCTCACGTATATGATAGTGTCGCTAGCATCCATATGATAAAGAGCCCGGGCTGACATGACTAGTCGTAAACCCAAAGTGGCACAGACTTACAGGGACAGGCATCCATGACCCAGCTTCGAACGTGTCGGTCATCAGCAAGTGGGTCCGGGCTGTAGCACTGGGCTAGCAGGACTCCGATAAACCGGGCTGTAGCGGGCTAACAGGACTCCGGTACTCAAAGCGTGACATTTCCCCGAAGGGACAGACACAGGAACGAAGAAGGACACATGCCGGCCAGCCTAAGTGTTCCAGAGCAGTAGCAAGCTACCATGGCTCAGCGGTAACACTAGGAGACATTTCCCGGTAAGAGAGGCTACTAAAGATAAACAACTAGATAGTCAGATCCCACACATACCAAGCATTTCAATCATACACACAATATGCTCGATATGTGCAAATACAACGAAGCATCACAACATGACTCTATGACACAAGTACTTTAATTAAGGCTCAGTGAGCCATACATAACATACACAAAGGTACGGGTCTCACGACCCCACATACAAGTCATACAGTCATACAAACTAGCAGCGGAAGTAACTTGTCTGAGTACAGACAACTAGTAAAATAAAAGAGGCTTGGAAAGCCTAGCTATACTACGTGGTCCTTCACAAGCTCAGGGTCACCACCTGGGTCTTTAGCCTACTCGTTGATGTCAACGTCTACATAGAACCCATCAGAAGGGGTTGCAGCATCTTCTGTAAAAATGTAGATTATAGCAACATGAGTACAAAGGTACTCAGCAAGACTTACATCAGATCCTACATACATGCATAGTATCAAGAAGGGTTGGTGGAGTTATTGCAGCAAGCCAGCTTTGACTCTTGGCTAGGCTATCCTACGATACTCCAACTGAAATGATTTTTGCGCACACGAGTCCACTACTCACCAATTCAATACACTACCGAGGATCCGCCTCCGTCTTCCTACGGAAGAGCCATCCTCGGCACTCACACTTATCTTGAGGCTTTTAGTAGTTTCCATTTACTTGTCTATGAACTGTATAGGCAACCAAGTAGTCCTTTACCGCGGACGCGGCTATTCGAATAGATCATGTTAACCCTGCAGGGGTGTACTTCTTCATACATGTTTCCACCACTTAGCGTCTGCACACGACATGTGCTCGGCAGACTTCAAGCGAAAGCCGGCGTGGGTGTAGACCACGACCTACCTAAACACTTAAGCCTCTAGTCCAGGTTTATCGCCTATTCAGGTTCCATCCGCAGGGAGTCCGGCCGAGGTTTCCCATACGGCCCCGAACGATGTGAACAGGGTTCCCGAGATACCTAACGGGTATTCGGTACACCCGGCCACGTACCTACCGCATCACAGCCCACCCCTATGGTCAGCGCTGTCCACGGCCTCCAGTAGGCTACAAACACCAGAAACTACTTGCAACTCCTGGACGGAGAACTAGGGTGAATAAGAAGCCGAGAGGGTCCATTGGTTTCGGGCCCAATGCATGGTAGTAGCTGATTCTTAAATCACACATACAGATCTCAGTGCTTAAGGTCGGCTTCAATGAAACAACCCACCATGTACTCCTACATGGCCTCTCATCGATACCTTTACCAAATCGTGTTCACCACACCACTCTCATTACCGACATAATCATTTCACTCCAGCCCATCACCCCGATGAACCAGACCTGACACGACTCTAAGCATAGCAGGCATAGCAAGGTAGGAACAACACATACATATGGCTCAAGCAACTCCTACACATGCTAGTGGGTTTCATCTAGTTACTGTGGCAATGATAGGTCATGCAGAGGAAATGGGTTCAACTACCGTAGCACACAGCAGTTTGAATCGCGTTGTCTTAATGCAGTAAAAGAGAGCAGGAGCGAGAACATGGGATTGTATCGATATGATCAAATGGTTGGTTGCTTGCCTGATGGTTCGATGCACTGATATGGTTCTTCGTTAGGGTAATCACGGTACTCTTCGGGGGCAGAACCTGTCGCAAAGGACACCGATACACAACCATCACCAAACAATGTGCAACAATATGATGCATGCATGAAACATGGCAATATGAGTGTGTTGGGCTAATGCAACTAAAACCAGAAGGGTTTGAGCAAATTTGAATCAAGGATTCAAATTTCAAATTCAAATATGACCTTTTAAAGTGCTTTACCTTGTTCTACTTAAAACATCAATTTAACTTGTTTGATCATGCATGAAAATAGTACAGATGGATAGATTGGATTTTTCTAATCATTTTTCATATATAATTTGTCCAATTTGGAGTTACAGAATAAAAGTTATGAATTTTTGAAGTTTAAATAATATTCTGGAATTTCCTGATTTAAATTAAATCCAGAAAATCAATTACTGCGTCAGCCTGACGTTAGTGTGACGTCAGCAGGTCAATGGAACTGGTCCAGGTCAAACCTGACAGTGGGTCCCGCATGTCAGGGTGATTATTTTAATTAAAATTTAATTAAAACTAATCCTGTTTAATTAACAGGGCTGGGCCCCACCTGTCATTGACACAGGGGAGTCAACCAGGGCCCACCCGTGGTCAAACCCGGGTCGGCTGCACCGGCGTTTAGCCGCCGGCGAGCCCGACGCGGCGGCGGGAGTGGTTTTGGCCATTTCGGCCACCAGAGGGGCCGCGGAGACCACCGGAGTGGAGCTGAGGACAAACCGCAGCTCTTGGCGGAGTCCGTTGGGGTCGGGGTGGCCGGAGTCGACGGCGGCGAGCTCGGCTGCGGCCGCCGGGGTTCGGTCGTGCACGGGAACAGGGTTGGAGCTCGAAGTCGAGCGAAGCGAGGCGCTAGGGATGCTCTACGGGGTCTTGCGAACTCGTTGGACTCGCCGGGGTGACCAAATGGTCACCGGAGCTGCGTCGACGACGAGCTCGGCGACGGCGGAGGTTCGGCCGTGGTGGGGAGGAGGCTACGGTGGGGAAACGAGGGGGAGGAGAGGGGGAAACGGTGGCGTAGCTCACCGCGGTTGCAGTGGGCGTCGAAGTGGGCTCGGGGACGCGCTGGAGACGGTGAATCGACGGCGATGGTGGTCGGAGCCCGAAGAGGGGAACGGCGACGTGGCGGCGATGCAGGGCTTCCGGGGAGCTGTGGAGCGGTGGGGAGGAAGAGGGAGTCGAGGCGGAGCTCCTGAGCTAGTCGGGGGAGCGAGGGGTGGTCGGAGACGACGGCTATGGCGAACGGCGGCGACGGTGGTGTTCGGCCGTGAGAGAGAGAGAGAGAGAGCAGCACGGGAGAGAGAGGGGGATAAGGCCAGGGGATCGGGGCGGCACCGAGAAGAAGCGCCGCGGCGTCGCGCTGGCGGGGGAGGCAGGCAGACGGGCTGGTGGCGTGGCGCTCCGGCCGTGCGCGCGCGCCGGCCACACGCCTGGCCGACTGGCGCCAGGAGGACGACGGCGGTGGTGGGCTGGGCTGGCTTGCTGGGCCGGCCAGCTGGCTGGGCCGCACAGGGAAGTTTTTCCCCTTTTTTTTTGTTTCTGTTTTTATTTAATATATCTGCAACTTTGTTGAATTTAATAAAATACCTAGGCAACTTCAAAAATTCACCAAACTATTCCTGGCCCATAGTTGGATTATTTCCAACATGAAACATTTTAGTTTGGAGATATTTGAGCATTTAAATATTTTATATTATTTTAAATGCCCAAATTCAAATATTTATGATTTAAATCAAAAACCCTAGGATGGCCTAGGAAAATGTGCACCACTTTTGGCAGAGGTTCTGAACCAAGGCAAAAATGATGGGCATTTTAGAAGGGCATTTCAGGTTCATTGAAAAATTATTTTAGTAACCCTAGTTGGTTTCAGAGGGGACTGGGGGTTCTGTCATCCCCATTTCAAGTTTCTGATGAAAGAGTAAACATGATGCAACACTCTAATGCATGACTAGGTAGGTTGTGACAACTCACCCCCACTCAAAAGAATCTCGTCCCGAGATTTGGGTTCCTCCGAGAAGAAAGCGGGATATTCAAGTCGAAGACGATCCTCCCTTTCCCAAGTTGCTTCATCCTCAGAATGGTGCGACCATTGAACCTTGAGAAACTTGATATTATGACGTCGCGTGGTACATTCGGCCTGATCGAGGATACGAATGGGGTACTCTCGATATGTAAGATCATCTTGGAGATCAAGCGTTTCGTGGTCCACTTCACGGATAGGATCCGAGAAGCAACGCCTGAGTTGAGAAACGTGGAAGACATCGTGAACTCTGGAGAGGTGCGGAGGTAGTTCCAACTGGTAGGCAACTTCTCCTCGTTTGGCAAGAATGCGAAAAGGTCCGATGTAACGAGGAGCCAATTTGCCTTTGATACCGAAACGATGGGTTCCCTTCAGAGGGGTGACCCAAAGATAAGCCTTCTCGTCAACCTCGAAAGTCATAGCCTTATGTTTTCGGTCATATTGACTCTTTTGACGGGATTGGGCTGTTTTCAACTTTTCACGAACGATACGAACTTGTTCTTCTGCTTCCTGAATCATGTCCGGGCCAAAGAATTTTCTTTCCCCGGTCTCTGACCAGTTAAGGGGTGTTCGACATCGTCGTCCATAGAGAACTTCAAAAGGGGCTTTACCCAAGCTAGATTGATAGCTGTTGTTGTAAGCGAATTCGGCAAATGGAAGGCACTTCTCCCAGTCCATTCCGAATGAGATAACAGAGGCTCGAAGCATGTCTTCTAGAATTTGGTTGACGCGTTCCACTTGACCACTCGACTGAGGGTGGAAAGCGGTGCTAAAGGAAAGACGGGTTCCCATAGCATTTTGGAAACTTTCCCAAAATCAAGAGGTGAAAAGACTTCCTCGATCCGAGTTAATTTCCAAAGGAACACCATGGAGAGACACTATTCGGGAGATGTACAAATCTGCCAGCTGACTAGCGGTTATACTCTCACGAACAGGTAAGAAGTGGGCTACTTTGGAAAGACGATCGACCACGACGAAAATAGCATTATTCCCTCTCTTGGTCCTAGGAAAACCGGTAATGAAATCCATACCAATTTTATCCCATTTCCATTCAGGAATAGCTAGGGGTTGAAGGGTGCCAGCAGGCCGTTGATGCTCTGCTTTTACACGACGATAGACGTCGCAATTAGCAATATACTGAGCAATTTCTCTCTTCATCCTAGTCCACCAGAACCTCTGGCGTAGGTCCTGATACATCTTAGTACTACCGGGATGAATAGTGAGAGGAGATTCATGAGCTTCCTTAAGGATTAATCGCCTTAGGTTGCGCACTTTGGGAACTACTAGTCGATTCCCGAAGTATACGACTCCTTGATCATTAATGGAGAAACAATCCGCAATTCCTTTCTGAATGTTCCTCTTGATGCGGGAGATTCCCGGATCTACCTTCTGTGCTTTGATAATTTGATCCGTAAGGGTAGGTTTTGCCACCAAGGTGGAGAGAAAACCTTGAGGAACAATGTGAAGGTTAAGCTTCCGAAATTCCTCATGGAGAAGCGGTTGACTTTGTTGTAACATCAGGTTGTTACAATAAGATTTACGACTTAGCGCATCAGCCATGACGTTGGCTTTCCCTGGGGTGTAGGTTATTCCTAAGTCGAAGTCGGTGATCAATTCAACCCAACGTCTCTGCCTGAGATTCAAATCCGGTTGGGTGAAAATATACTTCAGAATTTGGTGATCAGTGAATATTTCGCAACGATTACCGAGGAGGTAATGTCGCCAGGTCTTAAGTGCATAGACTACGGCTGCAAGCTCTAGATCATGAGTAGGATAATTCTCCTCATGTGGGTGCAATTGCCGTGAAGCGTAGGCAATTACGTGTCGATCTTGCATGAGAATGCAACCTAGTCCTTGTCGCGAGGCGTCGCAGTAGATAACAAAGTCCTTGGAGAAGTCTGGTGGTACCAGCACGGGAGCAGAAGTCAGGCGTCTTTTCAGTTCCTGAAAGCTGTGCTCACATTGTGGAGTCCATTCGAACTTCTTATCTTTCTTGAGGAGTTCGGTTAGAGGTTTGGCAACCTTGGAGAAGTTCTCGACAAAGCGACGACAATAGCTCGCTAAGCCTAGAAAACTCCGAACTTGCTTGACTGATTCAGGTGGAGTCCAGTTAAGGACGGCTTGAACTCGCTCAGGGTTAACAGCAATACCTTTACCCGATATTACATGACCCAGATAGGTCACTTCTGACAACCAGAATTCACATTTAGAAAATTTGGCATAAAGGCGATGCTCTCGAAGTTTCTTCAACACTAGCCTTAGATGTTCGGCATGTTCTTCCTCGTTCTTGGAGTAGATGAGCATATCATCGAGATAAACTACGACGAACTTATCCAAATACTCCATGAAGATTGAGTTCATTAACCGAGAAAAGGTGGCTGGAGCGTTGGTTAAACCGAAGGACATGACGGTGTACTCGTATTGGCCATAACGAGTAACAAAGGCCGTTTTAGGAATGTCCCCGTTTCTGATTTTGATTTGATGGTAGCCCAACCTCAAATCCATCTTGGAGAAGACTGAGGATCCAGCGAGCTGATCATACAGGTCGTTGATCCTGGGAAGCGGGTATTTGTTCTTGATTGTGACCAAGTTGACAGGTCGGTAATCTACAACCATCCGGTCCGTACCATCCTTCTTCTTGACGAATAGGACGGGGCAAGCCCACGGAGATGAACTAGGGCGGATGAAACCCTTTTTCAAGGACTCATCGAGTTGTTTCTTAAGCTCGGCTAGTTCTAGTGGTGCCATCTTATAAGGTCTTCTAGCAATCGGAACGGTTCCTGGAATGAGGTCTATTACGAACTCAACATCTCTGTCAGGTGGAACACCTGGCAATTCCTCTGGAAAGACATCCGGGAAGTCACGGACTACCGGAACGTCCTCAAGGTCTGGCAAAGGGCTGGCGTTAAGAGAATATAATTGTCGCTTGGCTATTCGGGTCAAGACATTGACTATCTTGCCCGAAGGGTGAGTGAGTTGAACAGTTCTAGAGAAGCAATCAATTTTGGCTTGATGAGCTGACATCCAGTCCATACCCAAAATGATATTAATATCTGAAGATTTAAGGGCTATCAAAGACGCAAGGAAAACAAGTCTGTCGACTTGGATCTCATTTCCATAACTTACCCTAGAGGTCTGCCATCTAGACCCAGGGGTAGAGATTTCCATAGTGGATGGCATGTCACAGAATGCAACGTTATGCAAACGAGCATAATTTTCAGATATAAAGGAATGAGAGGCTCCTGTATCGAAAAGCACAGATGTCGGGTGGCAATTAACAAGAAGCGTACCGAGAACGACGTTGGGATCCTCTTGAGCTTCTTCGGCAGAGACACAGTTGACATGGCCACGTGAAGCGGTGACGGGCTTGGCGTGGAATACTTTTCCTGTCGGCTTGCCACGGCCAACAGCTTTAGCAGATTGATTGGGGTTGGTCTGGGGGCATTCACGCATATAGTGACCAGATTCCCCACACTTGAAACAAGTCACGGAACTGGTACGTGGAGGAACATTATTGGTTGGACCCCCATAGGGCTTGGCTGGAGCAGACTGTTGAACGGGGCGAGGCGCCTGGAAAGATGGCCTCGGTGTGAACCTGGGTGGCAGGGCGGTGTTGGGCACCCACACGCGGCGCTTCTGAGGACCAGCACCGGATGAGGAACCCGTGTCACGTCCATGCTTGCGTGTTGCGTCATAGTCAGTCTGACCAGTTTCAGCACTGATGGCTTTGTTGACAAGTTTCGAAAAAGATGTGCACTCATGCAGACGGAGGTCGCGGCGAAGCTCAGGACTAAGGCCCTTACGGAACCTTGCTTGCTTCTTGGCGTCAGTAGAAACTTCCTCAGTTGCATATCGGGCGAGATTACCAAACTCCCTGCTATAGGCATCCACAGAAAGTCGGCCTTGGGTGAAACTGCAAAATTCTTCACGTTTACGGTCCATGAGACCCTCCGGAATGTGATGTTCACGGAAAGCCTCGCTGAATTCAGCCCAAGTAGTGGCATGGCCCGCTGGGCGCATAGCTCCATAATTCTCCCACCATAGACTGGCGGGGCCTTCAAGATGATATGCAGCAAAGGTGACCTTGTCAGCCTCCGCTACCAGCGCGGAACGCAGTTTGTGAGAGATACTGCGAAGCCAGTCATCAGCGTCGAGAGGCTCGACGGAGTGGTGGAACGTGGGTGGATGCAATTTGATAAAATCACTGAGTGACACCACGTTAGCCCTCTGATGGTGTGCTGTATTCTGTTCAATACGCTCCAACAAACGGTTTGTCTCCCGCTTGTTTCTCTCAGCTTCCATCATCACCTCGGCTAGTGAAGGAGGATGAGGCAGATTTTCATTCCTGGCTTCACTGCCTTCGGCCTGCTCTTGAGAAGCAGGGTTAGCGCGCGTGTTGACCATCCTAGGTAAACAAGACAATGATTTAATCAGGATGATAAGATTCCGACATAGGATAAAATGTAAGGAATAACTCGAAATGCAAGATGATCATCCGTATGACATGGTAGATACAGAAACTGCTTCTTTATTCAATCGTCATACACACCATACAGGGTTTAGTACAAGACCAAACAAAGTACTATTACGGTGAAAAGAGGATTACATCTCATCGGAGGCATTCCAAGCTCCTATACATTATTTCTCTACACCTCCGGAAAGAGTACAAACTAGGTCATAACCCACGAGTCACGCGGGACGATAGAAGACACAGCTAGTGCGAACTAGTGATACTACTGCTAACTCAGACCGATCCGTAGTAGTCCTCGTAGAAGTCACCTCCATAGCCTGGAAGCTCAACATGATCATCCGGAAACAGACGATCTCGCGAAGCTTGTGGACCATAGGGGCTAGGATGAGGCCTTGGACCAACAAACGGTGGCCTGCGGGGACCGCGAGGTGGGGTGATGCCTCCTACATCACGCCAAACCATCACGTCTGGCAGAGCGGATCTCACAGGATAGAGATCGCGCATATCTGAATATCCAGCTTGCACCGCCGGTGCGAACCGAGTCAAAGTGGCCCAGTGGTCAGCACGGGTATTGAAGAGCTCTAACCTCAAGGCCCGATTTTCACGGTCCTTATCCTCGAGCATCTCAGCAGTGGTGCGAGTCCGTGAATCCTCCTGGGTGGGGTCAGCATAGATAGCCTGGAGATATCCTTATGCTCCCGGAAGTGATCCTGGCATATACCGGAAATCAGAGTCCCGAAATAAACCAGATCTGACTCGCATAATGGTCATCATAGAGTAGGCGGCGTCCTGCACAGCCATCTCAATAGTAACCCCGAGTCCATAGGAGCAGTGAAGAGGCTCAGTGGATCCAGGATAAGATGGAAATATCCTGACAGTGCAGAGATACTGGCTTTGATTGAAGTCCCGGAATTGCTCTTCGACCGTGTACTCAGGATACCAGCGGTATCCAGCCTCAGTCATTACCCTGACCAACTTAGCAGTATGGCCGGGTACATCTAGGCATCGAGTCAGGCGAACCACTTGATTGAGGTCGCGAGTGGCCATCTGAAAGCACAATCATAATGCAAGGGCATTAGAATTTCTAGCAAAATTTCGGCAGCATAACAGCTGTAAATGCTCAAGAAGGATTTTGAGACATTTGACAAAGGATTACGCACACACTCATCATCATCATAACAAGGTTCTGAATCCATGCTAACAACATAATGTGGTAGTAGAACTGAACTAGGCTTGTATCCATCAAACTTATAAGGTACTACTGATTAGTAACACGTGATCCTGATAGAGAGAATAGGTCCTAATTCCTTAACCCCCGGTGGAAGAATGGACTGACTCAGATCAGAATGTCAT
This sequence comes from Triticum dicoccoides, assembly GCF_002162155.2. Lineage (NCBI taxonomy): Eukaryota > Viridiplantae > Streptophyta > Magnoliopsida > Poales > Poaceae > Triticum > Triticum dicoccoides. The sequence continues at coordinate 636,586,709 of NC_041389.1, forward strand.
AAGATAAAGGAGTAAAAAGAGCCTTACGTTCCATCCCACAAACAATTCCCCTACATATAACTAAAGAATTTCTAGACTCAACATCGACCAGTTTGGCTTGGAGAACCTACAGGCAGTCCGGCTCTGATGCCAACGCTGTCAGGACCCCGACTCGATGTCACATCGATCTAGCTGGTAACGCCTCATATCACTTTGCGGCCTCACGCACGGTATCCCCACGGGTGTCGTCTTACCTTTTCCCGGGACCGTTTGCGCCTTTTGGCTCACGTATATGATAGTGTCGCTAGCATCCATATGATAAAGAGCCCGGGCTGACATGACTAGTCGTAAACCCAAAGTGGCACAGACTTACAGGGACAGGCATCCATGACCCAGCTTCGAACGTGTCGGTCATCAGCAAGTGGGTCCAGGCTGTAGCACTGGGCTAGCAGGACTCCGGTAAACCGCGCTGTAGCGGGCTAACAGGACTCCGGTACTCAAAGCGTGACATTTCCCCGAAGGGACAGACACAGGAACGAAGAAGGACACATGCCGGCCAGCCTAAGTGTTCCAGAGCAGTAGCAAGCTACCATGGCTCAGCGGTAACACTAGGAGACATTTCCCGGTAAGAGAGGCTACTAAAGATAAACAACTAGATAGTCAGATCCCACACATACCAAGCATTTCAATCATACACACAATATGCTCGATATGTGCAAATACAACGAAGCATCACAACATGACTCTATGACACAAGTACTTTATTTAAGGCTCAGTGAGCCATACATAACATACACAAAGGTATGGGTCTCACGACCCCACATACAAGTCATACAGTCATACAAACCAGCAGCGGAAGTAACTTGTCTGAGTACAGACAACTAGTAAAATAACAGAGGCTTGGAAAGCCTAGCTATACTACGTGGTCCTTCACAAGCTCAGGGTCACCACCTGGGTCTTTAGCCTACTCGTTGATGTCAACGTCTACATAGAACCCATCAGAAGGGGTTGCAGCGTCTTCTGTAAAAATGTAGATTATAGCAACATGAGTACAAAGGTACTCAGCAAGACTTACATCAGATCCTACATACATGCATAGTATCAAGAGAGGTTGGTGGAGTTATTGCAGCAAGCCAGCTTTGACTCTTGGCTAGGCTATCCTACGATACTCCAACTGAAATGATTTTTGCGCACACGAGTCCACTACTCACCAATTCAATACACTACCGAGGATCCGCCTCCGTCTTCCTACGGAAGAGCCATCCTCGGCACTCACACTTATCTTGAGGCTTTTAGTAGTTTCCATTTACTTGTCTATGAACTGTATAGGCAACCAAGTAGTCCTTTACCGCGGACGCGGCTATTCGAATAGATCATGTTAACCCTGCAGGGGGTACTTCTTCATACACGCTCTCACCACTTACCGTCGTTTACACGACATGTACTCGGCAACCTTCAAGCGGAAGCCCAACGTGGGTGTCGGCCACGACCTACCTAATCACCTAAGCCTCCAGTCCAGGTTTATCGCCTATTCAGGTTCCATCCGCAGGGAGTCCGGCCGAGGTATCCCATACGGCCCCGAACGATGTGAACAGGGTTCCCGAGATACCTAACGGGTATTCGGTACACCCGGCCACGTACCTACCGCATCACAGCCCACCCCTACGGTCAGCGCTGTCCACGGCCTCCAGTAGGCTACAAACACCAGAAACTACTTGCAACTCCTGGACGGAGAACTAGGGTGAATAAGAAGCCGAGAGGGTCCATTGGTTTCGGGCCCAATGCATGGTAGTAGCTGATTCTTAAATCACACATACAGATCTCAGTGCTTAAGGTCGGCTTCAATGAAACAACCCACCATGTACTCCTACATGGCCTCTCATCGATACCTTTACCAAATCGTGTTCACCACACCACTCTCATTACCGACATAATCATTTCACTCCAGCCCATCACCCCGATGAACCAGACCTGACATGACTCTAAGCATAGCAGGCATAGCAAGGTAGGAACAACACATACATATGGCTCAAGCAACTCCTACACATGCTAGTGGGTTTCATCTAGTTACTGTGGCAATGACAGGTCATGCAGAGGAAATGGGTTCAACTACCGTAGCACACAGCAGTTTGAATCGCGTTGTCTTAATGCAGTAAAAGAGAGCAGGAGCGAGAACATGGGATTGTATCAATATGATCAAATGGTTGGTTGCTTGCCTGATGGTTCGATGCACTGATATGGTTCTTCGTTAGGGTAATCACGGTACTCTTCGGGGGCAGAACCTGTCGCAAAGGACACCGATACACAACCATCACCAAACAATGTGCAACAATATGATGCATGCATGAAACATGGCAATATGAGTGTGTTGGGCTAATGCAACTAAAACCAGAAGGGTTTGAGCAAATTTGAATCAAGGATTCAAATTTCAAATTCAAATATGACCTTTTAAAGTGCTTTACCTTGTTCTGCTTAAAACATCAATTTAACTTGTTTGATCATGCATGAAAATAGTACAGATGGATAGATTGGATTTTTCTGATCATTTTTCATATATAATTTGTCCAATTTGGAGTTACAGAATAAAAGTTATGAATTTTTGAAGTTTAAATAATATTCTGGAATTTCCTGATTTAAATTAAATCCAGAAAATCAATTACTGCGTCAGCCTGACGTCAGTGTGACGTCAGCAGGTCAATGGAACTGGTCCAGGTCAAACCTGACAGTGGGTCCCGCATGTCAGGGTGATTATTTTAATTAAAATTTAATTAAAACTAATCCTGTTTAATTAACAGGGCTGGGCCCCACCTGTCATTGACTCAGGGGAGTCAACCAGGGCCCACCCGTGGTCAAACCCGGGTCGGCTGCACCGGCGTTTAGCCGCCGGCGAGCCCGACGCGGCGGCGGGAGTGGTTTTGGCCATTTCGGCCACCAGAGGGGCCGCGGAGACCACCGGAGTGGAGCTGAGGACAAACCGCAGCTCTTGGCGGAGTCCGTTGGGGTCGGGGTGGCCGGAGTCGACGGCGGCGAGCTCGGCTGCGGCCGCCGGGGTTCGGTCGTGCACGGGAACAGGGTTGGAGCTCGAAGTCGAGCGAAGCGAGGCGCTAGGGATGCTCTACGGGGTCTTGCGAACTCGTTGGACTCGCCGGGGTGACCAAATGGTCACCGGAGCTGCGTCGACGACGAGCTCGGCGACGGCGGAGGTTCGGCCGTGGTGGGGAGGAGGCTACGGTGGGGAAACGAGGGGGAGGAGAGGGGGAAACGGTGGCGTAGCTCACCGCGGGTGCAGTGGCGTCGAAGTGGGCTCGGGGACGCGCTGGAGACGGCGAATCGACGGCGACGGTGGTCGGAGCCCGAAGAGGGGAACGGCGACGTGGCGGCGATGCAGGGCTTCCGGGGAGCTGTGGAGCGGTGGGGAGGAAGAGGGAGTCGAGGCGGAGCTCCTGAGCTAGTCGGGGGAGCGAGGGGTGGTCGGAGACGGCGGCTATGGCGAACGGCGGCGACGGTGGTGTTCGGCCGTGAGAGAGAGAGGGAGAGAGCAGCACGGGAGAGAGAGAGGGATAAGGCCAGGGGATCGGGGCGGCACCGAGAAGAAGCGCCGCGGCGTCGCGCTGGCGGGGGAGGCAGGCAGACGGGCTGGTGGCGTGGCGCTCCGGCCGTGCGCGCGCGCCGGCCACACGCCTGGCCGACTGGCGCCAGGAGGACGACGGCGGTGGTGGGCTGGGCTGGCTTGCTGGGCCGGCCAGCTGGCTGGGCCGCACAGGGAAGTTTTTCCCTTTTTTTTGTTTCTGTTTTTATTTAATATATCTGCAACTTTGTTGAATTTAATAAAATACCTAGGCAACTTCAAAAATTCACCAAACTATTCCTGGCCCATAGTTGGATTATTTCCAACATAAAACATTTTAGTTTGGAGATATTTGAGCATTTAAATATTTTATATTATTTTAAATGCCCAAATTCAAATATTTATGATTTAAATCAAAAACCCTAGGATGGCCTAGGAAAATGTGCACCACTTTTGGCAGAGGTTCTGAACCAAGGCAAAAATGATGGGCATTTTAGAAGGGCATTTCAGGTTCATTGAAAAATTATTTTAGTAACCCTAGTTGGTTTCAGAGGGGACTGGGGGTTCTGTCATCCCCATTTCAAGTTTCTGATGAAAGAGTAAACATGATGCAACACTCTAATGCATGACTAGCTAGGTTGTGACAACCGACACTGGTGACCACGGTCGAGCCTTTGTTGTCTGCCAACAACCATCCATTCGAGTTCGACCCTGAGACCAGTTTTAAACCGTTCCACGGCAAACTGTCGAGTTTCACTGGCGCCAAGCACCTTGTATTCTGCGAGGGCAACCTCTACCAAATCTGGGGGAACGCGAGCTGCAGGGTCAATTTGTGTCTGCCATCGGGCAGTGGTCGCCGCTGGGTAGAGCAGAATGAAATATTTGTTCTGAGATATTATCCCCAGCACCAACCATGTTGGGATGCCGTCACCGGCTTGGGTGCCTACTCAGTGTTTGTCGGGAGGAACAACGCGGTGTCAATTTATGCCCAAGGTGTCTCCAGACTGAAGGGTAACTGTGTGTACTGGATCAGCAGGTTTAGGTGTCAAGGCATGGTCTTTAATATGGGAAGCGGGAGGTCTACACCCTGCCTTCCCATGACAGCTGGTGTTGTTTCAGGGCCTCCAAAAATCCCCAATTTTCTAGTACATTTTGTGCAACATAGAACGTTACAAGACATGAACTGTCATCGCGATTGGCGACATATCATGAGCTGTGAGCAAGAGCCGGATATGAAAGCACTCAAAATCTTGCCAACTGTACTTGCTTGTCGTAGGTAATATATACTTCGCTTTGATTATTATTATTTTTTTTTTGAGGGAAACAGCAGGACTCCCTAAAAGACTTACTTCCTATGTTGTTCGCTTTGATTTATCTGTTCCCTAAAAGATTTACTTCCTATGTTGTTGGTTTCTAGTTCGAATCATCTTTTTATGTTTGTGTCGTGTATGGAAGCTAGACCAGGGGCTTCGTCCGCGTCCTCTACCGGCCACCGGTGTTTTCTACCTTGTTCACGTGCTCCTGACGCCATGATTCCATCCTGATCTTTGCTTTGGATGAATGATAGCCGAGATCAGGCAGGGGAGGCTGGAATCACGTCTTGTGTCTAGTTTTCTCCAATCTTTCTTTTTGTGAGTTTTGGTGTCGAGGATCTCACATACGTTCTCGCCTCCATGGTGGGTGTAGATGGGATTCGTCCGCGTCCTGCTGAGGTTCTTCACACCCCGGTTTTACATGTAGTTATCTACCCCCTTTAGGTGCATGTGACATACTTTTGTCCTAGCCTTGGATGGATCATGATCGCCAACCGACCGGCCAGTGCTAGGATCATGTTCATATCGTGTTGTTATTTCTTTTAGCTTGATCTTGCTTTGTTCTGTGGAGCCGTGTCACCGGCGCCTCTCCCCATTTTCGTCCATCTGCCCTTGCTTGCTTGGCCTACTCATCTCATTTGGTTTCAATCCGGGTGACGGTGCTTCTATGACTTGATTTATAAATGGTGGCATCGTTGTTTGTATTTGTGTGGTTTGAAACCAAATGAACTTGCTTCTATGTCTAATTCATGCTTACGTCTAGTTGTATTTGCATAGATCCATGTTTCCGCATCTACACTTTTGATTAGGATGCGTCTCTGAAGGTCTATTCCATCGTTTTGTTGTGCACGAGTTTCGACCTTGGTGGTGGGTCTGTGGTCTGTCCTTGGTGGAGATGTAGATTGCACCGCTGAGGTAATTAGCGCTCTCACTCTATTGTTCAACTCGTAACCAATGGTTGATGCATATTTCTTGCAAACTTGTAGATCTTGCTTTCTTATGTGGAGTTGTGTGCCCAATTGCCCATAGGTTGCATCGGTGCGTCTCCCCATTTTTGTCCATCTGCTCTTGGTTGCTTTATTTCTTCTGATCGCTTTGTGTAATTGGCATTGCATCACCTATTTTGGTTTGAATCCGTCTTACTGTGATTCTATTTTTGATTTATAGATGGTTACGTCTCGTCACCTATTTGGTTAGAATCTGGGTGAAGCTTCTACGCTCGATCTTTGGTGACATCACTAGTTGTATTTGCGTAGTTTGAATTTGGGTGGATGTGCTTCTATTTGATTTATGGTTGCATCTCTCTATGTTTGCCTAGATTTGTGTTTTCCCATCAGAACTTCTAATTAGGATGTTTCTCTAATGGTCTAATCTATGATTATGTTACGTAGGAGTTTTGGTTTCTGCGGTGGTGAATCTTTGATCTCCCCTTGGTGGAGATCTGTAGATTGCACCAGCGAGGTAAGTTTCTTTCCCTCAACCCCTCCCCGTCATTTTTTGTGTTCACCCATCTAGCTGCGCCACGTACAGGGGAGCGTATATATAGAATACATTTTACCTAGTATACAACCGACTCAAACTAGTCTAAAAGTCCGTACCAGACAAGCTAGCCTAATCGTGATTATTTCTAACATCCCCACCCCATCATTTTTTGCGTTCACCCTGTCTAGTTCTATTCCACCGGAACTACATATGTCCTCGTTTGAAAATGTGTTAACAAGTTGTTGCTTTGAGGTGTAACCGCTAAACTCTTGATATTTCAGTTTGATTGCTACATTTATCTAAACTTTTAGTTAACACATCTACTTGATTCTAAACTTTACAGGGGAATTGTGTCGAACTCTCCACATTCTGCTGGTACTGCAGGTATATATGCTTACCTTGCTATTTTTGTTCCTAAAGTTTAGATAAACTTATTCCTGTAAATGCTATAGTTTCTGCAACATTGCACTTCTCCATATTATCTAATTACATGGTCAAATATAATTATTTTTATAAGTTTGATGTGCGGTGTAGTATATGAGACTATGGATTGGGACACCATTGTTATTTGTTGGTACATTTGCCATCATATGCACTTAACTAATCATTCAACAATATATTTTACAAGGCCACTATGTGCAGTAAGCGAGCATAATCATATCGGGTCGATCAAACAATGAGTAGTTAAACAACCATGTTAATATTTTTTTGTATGGGATTCATCTGATGCATACATACTTGCACTGCTTTCAGTTCTCTCAGTCTGTCCAACATTTTGTTGAAAAATGTGTCTAACATTTCTACCAAAAATGGTGTCCAACATTTTTGTCGCTTTCAGGAATAAAGAGGCACCAAGCAAAGCCTAAAAGCAACAATGAGGATATAATTGAGGAGAGCAATGTTACCAGCAACATTGGTCACGATGCCATTGTTTGCAAGAGACCAAAGAGAGAAGTTGGCTGCTCCTCACTATTAGACCTTCCTCTCGACTTGCATAAAAATTTAAATTATTCCAGGTACAAGTTACATCAACCAATGAATCAGTATGCGCCATGGTGTGACACTGTCCTTAAAACAGCAGAATGGCCGTTAGTGTCATTGCCATTATAAAAGAACAAACTCACGCTTCAAAACTTTCTTTCGCTGATGTTACCAAGAGAGTAGCAGAGTTTCAGAGAGGGCTCCATGCATTCATTTCAAAAGATGCGAGAGTTGTTGAAAGATATGTTGTGGTGCATGCACAGATAATCCTTCAAAAGTTCAAAAATTATCCAGATGAGTACGTTCGATGGTGCGCCTTCGTCACAGGCCTTGTCAAGAAGATGGAAGAAAGAGGTCACACGAAGCTAGCAATGAAGAAGAAATCTCAAGTGGCGAGAGGAGAGAACACAAGTGCAAAAATGGCCCCAATATCAAAACGAATCTTATGCGTGTGACAACCACAAAGTTGGTTAGCAGAATATGGGGTGGTTACTATGCAACCCATTTCCCAAAGAACTCAACGGAGGGGATGGGAATGATGAGCAAAAGGTATTTGAGGAGGAAGAGGAAGAAAATGAAGAAGATGATGTTGAGGGGGAGGTTGACGTTGGCGAGGAACATGTTTCGAGGACCTCGCCATCAACAAGGTCTAGAAACCAATCATCGGATGCTTGCAAAGAAATCAAATGGAAAGGTCAAACAGTTGGGAAAACACTCTCTGGAGAAGCTCTGTACAAAAGTGTTAGAGTTGGAGATTTAAGTATTGATGTTGGTGGGGCAGTCACATTGGAAGGCGATTCAGGGGAAGCCAACATGTGCTTTGTTGAGTATATGTATGAGACACGGGATGGCACACAAATGATTCATGGAAGAGTTCTGCAAAATGGTTCACACATTGTCCTCGGCAACGCCGCAAACGAAAGAGAGGTGTTATTTACGAATGATTGTTTACAATTCAAAGTAGGTGACATGAGAGAATTAGTTATTGTCGACTTCCAGCTGATTCCCTGGGGTCACAAGTGCATAATAGAGTAGGTGGAAGCTATTAGGTTGGAGAGGGCCAAAGCAGAGGATAGGAAGAAGAAAGGTTTGCCGGTAGAGTATATCTGCAAAAGCCTATATTGTTCTGAGGAAGGTGTTTTTTTCTCCCTCCCTTACATGATAATGGGCGCCGGAACCAGCGCTTGTAGTTCATGTGAGGAGCGAGACGCGGTCTGTGATGAGTTCGAAATACAGTCAGAGACCAGCTTTGTCCTCAACAATGTCACATACAATATTCACGACTTCCTATATATCAGACCTGAGTTTTTTCCCTCTCACGTGGAGGGTCGTGGGACCTATAGGGCTGGAAGAAATGTGGGCCTGAAGCCCTATGTGGTATGTCATTTGCACAGTGTTAATGCTGCTGCTGGATCTCATAAAGCTAATCTGAAATAAAAAAAGTCAGTGTAAGAAGGTTATACAGACCCGATGATATTTCATCGGATAAAGCTTACTCTTTAGATATCAAAGTGGTTTGGCACTCTGCCTTATGTTTACCACATTTTTTATGTGCATCATTACCATCATATTGTGCATGTGATTCCACCTAACTTTATGTTTTTTACATTTGGACTTTAATCTAGTTTTCTTTCTCAAGTAAATCTGACCAGGAAGATCAAGGGATTCCAATTTATTCGAGTCGTATCAAGGAATGGCTTGTGAAATTTTGTGGTTCAATGGCCTGCATATCTATTCGAACTGACACAACTTTGTAAGTACTCCTGCAGCTCTAATCAATTATGTACTCTAGGCACACGTGTTCAATCAGTAGCTTGTCATGCAATTACGATCTTATGTCCTTTGCATTTTACTTACGATCTTGCATTTCCTCACTATTAAATCTTTCTCTCAACTTGCAGAAAATTTAAATTATTCCAGGTACAAGTTACACCGACCAACGAAGCACTATGCGCCATGGTGTGACACTGTCCTTAAAACAGCAAGACTGACTGTTACTGCAATTGCCATTTTAAAAGAACAAACTTGTGCTTCAAAACTTTCTTTCGCTAGTGTTACCAAGAGAGTAGCAGAATTTCAGAGGGGGCACCATGCATTCATTTCAAAAGAAGCGACACTTGTCGAAAGATATGTTGTGGTGCATGGACAGATAATCCTTCAACGGTTCGCAAATTATCCAGATGAGTACATTCTACGGTGCGCCTTTGTCACAGGCCTTGTCAAGAAGATGGAAGAAAGAGGTCACACGAAGCTAGCAATGAAGAAGAAATCTCAAGTGGCGAGAGGAGAAAACACAAGTGCAAAAATGGCCCCAATATCAAAATAAAATCTTATGTGTGCGACAACCACAAAGTTGGTCAGCAGGATATGGGATGATTGCTATGCAACCCATTTCCCAGAGGATTCAAAGGAGGGGGGTGAGAATGATGAGCAAAAGGTTTGAGGAGGAACGGGAAGAAAAAGATGATGTTGAGGGGGAGGTTGATGTTGGGGAGGAACATGTTTCGAGGACCTCGCCATCAACAAGGCCTAGAAACCCATCATCGGATGCTTGCAAAGAAATCCAATGGAAAGATTAAACAGTTGGGAAAACACTCTGTGGAGAAGCTCTGTACAAAAGTGTTAGACTTGGAGATTTCAGTATTGATGTTGGTGGGGCAGTCACATTGGAAGTTGATTCAGGGGAAGCCATCATGTGCTTTGTTGAGTATATGTATGAGACACATGATGGCACACAAATTATTCATGGAAGAGTTCTGCAAAATGGTTCACACACTGTCCTTGGCAATGCCGCAAACGAAAGAGAGGTGTTCTTTACAAATGATTTTTACAGTTCAAAGTAGGTGACATGACGGAATCAGTTACTGTCAACTTCCAACTGATTCCCTGGGGTCACAAGTGCAGAAAAGAGTAGTTGGAAGCTATTAGGGCTGAGAGGGCCAAGGCAGAGGATAGGAAGAAGAAAGATTTGCCAGTGGAGTATATCTGCAAAAGCCTATATTGTCCTGAGAAAGGTGCTTTTTTTTCTCCCTCCCTTATGAGAAAATGGGCACCGGAACCGGTGCTTGTAGTTCATGTGAGGAGCGAGAAACGGTCCGTGATGAGTTTGAAATACAGTCAGAGACCAGCTTTGTCCTCAACAGTGTCGCATACAATATTCACGACTTCCTATATATCAGGCCTGAGTTTTTCTCTCCCATCAAGGGTCGTGGGACCTATACGGCTGGAAGAAATGTGGGCCTAAAGCCCTATGTGGTATGTCGTTTGCAGAGTGTCAATGTTGTTGCTGGATCTCATAAAGCTAATCTGAAATCAACAAAAGTCAGTGTAAGAAGGCTATACAGACCCGATGATATTCGGATAAAGCTTACCCTTCAGATATCAGAGAGGTTTGGCACTCTGCATTATGTTTACCACATTTTTTATGTGCATCATTACCATCATATTGTGCATGTGATTCCACCTAACTTTATGTTTTTTACACTTGGACTTTAATCTAGTTTTCTTCCTCAAGTAAATCTGACCAGGAAGATCAAGGGATTCCAATCTATCCGAGTCGTATCAAGGAATGGCTTGTGAAATTTATTGGTTCAATGGTCTGCTTATCTATTCGAACTCACACAGCTTGGTAAGTACTCCTGCAGCTCTAATGAATTATGTAATATAGGCACACATGTTCAATCAGTAGCTTGTCATGCAATTACGATCTTATGTCTTTTGCATTTTACTTAGGAACTTGCATTTCCTCACTACTAAATCTTCCTCTCAACCTGCATAAAATTTAAATTTTTCCAGGTAGAAGTTACACCAACCAACGAAGGAGTATGTGCCATCGTGTGTCACTGCCCTTAAAACAGCAAGACTGGCTGTTAGTGTCATTGCCATTTTAAAAGAACAAACTCACTCTTCAAAACTTTCTTTCGCTGGTGTTACCAAGAGAGTAGCAGAATTTCAGAGAGGGCACCATGCATTCATTTCATTCAACACTTGTTGAAAGATATGTCGTGGTGCATGGACAGATAATCGTTCAACAGTTCACAAATTATCTAGATCAGTAAATTCTACCGTGCACCTTCGTCACAGGCCTTGTCAAGAAGATGGAAGAAAGAGGTCACACGAAGTTAGCAATGAATAAGAAATCTCAACTGGCGAGAGGAGAGAACACAAGTGCAAAAATGGCCCCAATATCAAAACAAAATCTTATGCGTGCGACAACCACAAAGTTGGTTAGCAAGATATGGGGTGATTACTATGCAACCCATTTCCGAGAGGACTGAAAGGACGGGGATGGGAATGATGAGGAAAAGGTATTTGAGGAGGAACATGGAGAAAATGAAGAAGATGATGTTGAGGGGGAGGTTGAAGTTGGCGAGGAACATGTTTCGAGGACCTCGCCAACAACAAGGTCTAGAAACCCATCATCGGATGCTTGCAAAGAAAACAAATGGAAAGGTCAAACAGTTGGGAAAGCACTCTCTGGAGAAGCTCTTTACAAAAGTGTTAGACTTGGAGGTTTCAGTATTGATGTTGGTGGCGCAGTCACATTGGTAGTTGATTCAGGGGAAGCCATCATGTGCTTTGTTGAGTATAAGTATGAGACACATGATGGAACAGAAATGATTCATGGAAGAATTCTGCAAAATAGTTCACACGCTGTCCTCAGCAACGCCGCAAACGAAAGAGAGGCGTTCTTTACCAATGATTGTTTACAATTCAAAGTAGGTGACATGAGAGAATTAGTTACTGTCAACATCTAGCTGATTCCCTGGGGTCACATGTGTAGAAAAGATCAGTTGGAAGCTATTAGGATGGAGAGGGCCAAGGCGAGGATAGGAATAAGAAAGGTTTGCCGGCGGAGTATATCTGCAAAAGCCTATACTGTCCTAAGAAAGGTGCCTTTTTCTCCCTCCCTTATGAGAAAATGGGCGCCGAAACCAGCGCTTGCAGTTCATGTGAGGAGCGAGAAGCAGTCCTTGATGAGTTTGAAATACTGTTAGAGACCAGCTTTGTCCTCAAGAATGTCACATACCATATTCATGACTTGATGTATATCAGGCCTGAGTTTTTATCTCATGTCGAGGGTCGTGGGACCTACAGGGCTGGAAGAAATATGGTCCTGGAGCCCTATGTGGTATGTCGTTTGCAGAGTGTCAATGCTGCTGTTGGATCTCATAAAGCTAATCTAAAATCAACAAAAGTCAGAAGAAGGCTACACAGACCCGATGATATTTCATTGGATAAAGCTTACTCTTCAGATATCAGAGAGGTTTGGCACTCTACCTTATGTTTACCACATTTTTTTATGTGCATCATTACCATCATATTGTGCCTGTGATTTCACGTAACTTTATGTTTTTTACACCTGGACTTTAATCTAGTTTTCTTTGTTGTTTGAAAATATAGTTTGTGTGCATGTTGCGATGATAGAGGGAAAATGTGAGGTTACAGCAAATTATTCGCCAGCTCCTCTTCTTCTTCCTCTAGCTTCCTCTCAAAGCTCATGGAAGAACACAAGAACACAGATATTTGGTGGCCGCTGTATCACACAGCTGACCATTTTCTCTTCTCTGTATTCTCTTTCTCAAAGCAAACATGATGTACAACTTTTAAATAAAACACATACGCACGCACACAGCCGGGGCAAACCCGCCCTGATTTTGTGGCACTAACCCATGCACCAACGCACTACAAACCAACTCACCCATGTGGCTAATCTTCTTCCTGGATTCTCTCCAGGGTCCTAAAGACCTGGCACGCAATACTAACAAACTCACCCATCTACTCCTCAGGGCCTTGGCTTCAGCTTGCCGTTTCACACGCCTGCGTGCCGATTCACACGACACGAGGCATCTCACCATCTACATCGCTTCACACGATCTGGCATCTCTCCTTTCACACTTGCTGCTCCAAGACTCCTACCCACGACTCACCTAATGAACTACATGCACTACAAAAGCAAAAACACATGCAGATATGAAATCAAGATTAAACCTAACAACGATGACCTTCCAAATTCAAATCTTCCAGTAGTAGTTGAGCACGTGTTTTACTGTGAACATTTATATGATCCTGGCACTGGAGCCCTCCAGCAGGTCAAAATGATATTGCCAAATTTAATTTTGTGTTCATCTAATCTTGTTGACAAACTTCTTCCTATAGTTGATTGAGTTTGCCTTGTCTATGAACCAGCTACCGACCAATGTTAAGCTCACCCTGGCAAGGAAGGCGCCTGCTTCGAGAAAGAATAAAGGGAAGCAGATTTGTGACAATTAGCAACCTGGTTAAGATAAACACAAGGATGAAACACTAGAGAACTGTCTTGCAAGCCTCATTATAAGTGTTACGGACAAGCAAAGGAACAAGGTTATGATAGTGTACTTAGTGAAAGCGCTACCCCTAGTCGTTCTTCCCTCAATCGTACCTCGGCTTGCCCCTCTCTCTCTCTGCTAATTTTCCTGTCTATGCCTTTGGTCCTCTTATCAGTTGATTTGATCGTTACCTCTTATGATGCATGATCTCAACCTATTCAACGGTCGTTGTTTAATGTTGTAAAATGCCATGCTCAATAATCTCCTTGCATATTTTATGTGCTCATTAATTCATTCTTCATGATGGTGTGGTTGAGGCTATAAATATGTGGCAACGTCTTTCTCTCGGATCGCGAAGGACATTTGTTTCGCATGCTATTTAATTGCTGCACACAAAGATTTGTTTTCTAATCATGAAAGAATCTTCGGTGTTAGAGACCCATTTGGTGGAAAAATAAATGCCTCCTCAGTTTTGTTCACAAGCTTCACTAAGAGGGGCACTACACCGTGGAAAGAATGGTTTCGGTGCCACAACTCTAGGAATGTCGCTGACACCCCTTCGACACACCATCACATCTCAACGAGATAGTGTTGCAATGTATCCTACCCAACCGTGCCTTCACTAGGTGCTATGTTCAAATCTAGGAATCTGTGTTCTGGATGGTTTCGGGGCCACAAATCTAGGAATCTGCGCTCCGACGTCAACTTGTGTAAGCTACACTTTCGTGGAAACAAGCTAGCTCTTGTTCTTCGTCTGCAGCGTTTCCGCCATGGTCTAGTCCCCCTTGAACGTCTCAATTCTAGCTGAGCGTTTCTCGATCTAGGACCTAAAGCCTCCCGCCGTCCTGCGAAGCCGAATATGGCAGGTGGAGATCACCCCGATCCTCTAGAACCTTCAGAAGGCGCGAAAAGATGTTGTCTTTAACTCTCTGCAGACTGTTGTGCCATCCCAGCAATTAATATCCTCCGTTGATCCTGTGAGGAACCTGTTGTGTGGTGTCGGCCTTTTGTCAAGGCACTGTTCACGAAAGGAGGTCAACTAGCATCTAGAGAGGGAGTCCTGATGTTAGCATTAGATTTGCGTAGAGCGATCAAGTGGACAGGATGGGAGGGAGTGCAAAGCTAAAAAAATGGTAGATTCATAAACTTGTATGCTCTTGTGTTTCATTTCTCTATTTGATGTTGTGTGAAAGCTAGGCATATCGCTTATTGAAATATGCAGCATTAAGTCGAATCTTATTTTATTTTGCTTTAGTCCACCATTGCTCATTGACGGTAGTGAAGGTTTTTTTAGGGAGTTGACAGCGGTCAGGGGCTGCAGTATTTTTAGCCCAACCAATTCGGAGAGGTGGACCGCGCTACTAGTGAGGATATCGCTTACTCAGGATGGCTTGTTCCGATGAGGAAATTCCCCCAGCAGCGTTAGGATCGTCCCCATCCCAGCTCAAGCCCTAGGGCCACCGTTTCCAGAACAGATCCACCCACGGCCGCCGCTGCCATGCGGCGCTGGGAGAATCTCCAAGAAGACCTCGTCGATTGCGTCGTCGATGGGGTCGAGGATCTCAAGTTTATTGCCTTGTGTTCGAGACAGGGGCCATGCCTAGAGTTTAGAGCCTCATTATAAGTGTTACGAACAAGCAAAGCAACAAGGTTATGATAGTGTACTTGCTGACAGCGCTACCGTCAGTTTTTTTAGAAAAGGAGGACTGTCCCTGGCCTCTGCATCTGAACGATGCATGTGGCCATTTATTAATAAAAAATAAGCGTGCAACAAAGTCTTGAACACAAAAAGGCTCTCACGGAGCTAAAAATAAGAGAAGGGTGCCACAACCGGCGGGTAAAAGCCAGGGCGGCTTGTCGGCTTATCTTCTTCTTTAGCCGGCGCTTCGACTTGAGGCTCCGCTTTGTCGTGTTCCAGTGGTTCTTGATGGCGTTCTCCCACCAGCCGGGGAAGCACCTCGCGATCGTTGACCAATGGTTTCCGTGGATTTTGTGCGCGTCAATCAGCAGTATGTCGTCCGCCTCAGTCCAGATGTGGTCCTTCTGGAATGTGATTATGTGAAGCAAAGTTAATGCTTCGAGATAATTGGCACAATCAAGTGTAATTGAATTGAATATCATACTGGAAATATTACTTCTACGATTATGGCGTACCACCATTGACATCACGACTCACATCTGATTCATCAGCCAACGCACCCACATGGCCACATCCCCACGACGACTTTAGAAACTCATGTGAAATTCATGGGAAGTACAAACTAATGAGTGCAATTAATTGCATTGGTTCATACTCGGAAATGGTAATTCTCCAAAGATTAGGTTTGCGGAGTATAGGCAGAAATAGGCAACTAAACACCTATCCTATTACATGATCGCCATCCAAACCGGTTGAAGATAGCCCGAGCTACCATCTCCCAACGGGTAGATCCAGTAACCAAACGCTCTCTAGCCTCCGTCGGAGTGAGTAGCGACCACATACGGATTAAATTAGTGGCCCTGAAGATAACCTGCAAAAAGTGGATATTTGTCATCCTGTTAAAAACCAAATCATTCCTGCAATTCCATATAGCCCATAATAAAGCACATACTCCCACATGGATATGTTTCGCTGTCTCTGCCTCTACTCCATTTAGCCACGTTCCAAATAACATGTGAATGCTATTTAGAGGAGCAATATCAAACGCTTATGTATTGACCGCCATAAAAATTTTGCGACCGACACTCGAGAAAGAGGTGTTTGATAGATTCGTCACGGTCGCACAAACTACATCTCCTTGAACCTTCCCAATTGCGTTTTGCCAAATTGTCCTTAGTCGGGATCACTTCCTTATGGACAAACCACATGAAAATTTTGATTATTAAAGGCACCTTGACTTTCCAGATATGTAAAGATCTTGGGATAGAACTGAATTAATAATATCCAGATACATGGATTTCACTGTGAAGATTCCAGTGGTCTAGTCCCTCTCATACGTCTCAATTCTACCATGGTCGGTCTGTAGCATTTCCACCATGGTCTGGTCCCTCTTGAACGTCTCAATTCTAGCTGAGCGTTTCTCGATCTAGGACCTAAAGCCTCCCGCGGTCCTGCCAAGCCGAATATGGCAGGTGGAGATCACCCCGATCCTCTAGAACCTTCAGAAGGTGCGAAAAGATGTTGTCTTTAACTCTCTGCAGACTGTTGTGCCATCCCAGCAATATCCTTCGTCGATCCTGCGAGGAACTTTTTGTGTGGTGTCGGCCTTATGTCAAGGCTCTGTTCATGAAGGAGATCAACTAGCATCTAGAGAGGGAATCCTGATATTAGCACTAGATTTGCGCAGAGCAATCAAGTGGACAGGATGGAAGGGAGTGCAAAGCTAAAAAATGGTAGATTCATAAACTTATACGCTCTTGTGTTTCATTTCTCTATTTGATGTTGTGTGAAAGCTAGGCATATCGCTTATTGAAATATGCAGCATTAAGTCGAATCTTATTTTATTTTGCTTTAGTCCACCATTGCTCATTGACTGTAGTGAAGGTTTTTTTTAGGGAGTTGACAGCGGTCAGGGGCTGCAGTATTTTTAGCCCAACCAATTCGGAGAGGTGGACCGCGCTACGACTGAGGACATCGCTTACTCAGGATGGCTTGTTCCGATGAGGAAATTCCCCCAGCAGCGTTAGGATCGTCCCCATCCCTGCTCGAGCCCCAGGGCCACCGTTTCCAGAACAGATCCACCCACGGCCGCCGCCGCCATGCGGCGCTGGGAGAATCTCCAAGAAGACCTCGTCGGTTGCGTCGGTGATGGGGTCGAGGATCTCAAGTGCATTGCCTTGTGTTCGAGCCAGGGGCCATGCCTTGTCGGGAGGAACAACACTGTGTCAATTTATGCCCAAGGTATCCCCAGACTGAAGGGTAACTGTATGTACTGGATCAGCCGGTTTAGAGGTCAAAGGCATGGTCTTCGATATGGGAACCGGGAGGTCTACACCCTGCCTTCCCATGACAGCTGGTGTTGTTTCAAGGCCTCCACAAAGCCCAATTTGCTGGTACATTCTGCGCGACATAGAACGTGTAGAAGACATGGAACTGTGACCGCGATTGGCGACATATGGTGATCGCTTTGTGTACTTGGCTTATTCTGGTGGTCCGCAGGTGTTGACACCTGCCACCCGCATGAGTTTGAGTGTCCCTACTCGCATTTTCATTTTGTACACACCATCCGCCATAAGCAATTGTCGTGCGATATGATTTTTCTTACTTGGCATTTCGTCACTCGTTTTGGTTTGAATCCGGCTTATTGTGATTTTATGTTTGATTTATGCATGGTGGTGTCTCGTCACACCTTTGGTTTGAATCTAGGTGAAGCTTCTGCCCTCGATGTGTATATGATGACATTTCTAGATGTATGGTCTAATTTATGGTTCTGTTGTGCAGGACTCTTGGTTTCTGTGGTGGTGAATTTTTTATCTATCCTTGGTAGAGATTTGTAGGTTGCACCGGCGAGGTAAGCTTTTTGCCCACCCCCCACCACTCCGCCATTGGAACTAGGTACATGTATGAAAATGCGTTAACAAGTGTTGTTTTGCGGTGTAACTGCCAAACTCTTGATTCTGCAATTTGATTGCTACATCTATCTTTACTTCTAATTAACATATCTACTTGATTCTAAACTGTACAGGGGAATTATGCCAAACACTCCACATTCTGCTGGTACTGCACGTATGTATGTTTTCCTTGCTATTTTTGTTCCTAAATTTTAGATATTAATAACTTATTCATGGAAATGCTTTAGTTTATGTACCA
This sequence comes from Triticum dicoccoides, assembly GCF_002162155.2. Lineage (NCBI taxonomy): Eukaryota > Viridiplantae > Streptophyta > Magnoliopsida > Poales > Poaceae > Triticum > Triticum dicoccoides. Next base: position 636,605,129 of record NC_041389.1, read on the forward strand.
TAGCATTTTCCGTGTTATAAAATTACACAGTCATAATGTTATTATTTTTATAAGTTTGATGTGCGGTGTCGTATTTTTTTT
>NC_041389.1:636607801-636654148 GCF_002162155.2 Triticum dicoccoides
CATGATTTGTTCTTGTTTGAAAATGTGTTAACAAATTGCTGCTTTGTGGTGTAACCATAGACTCTTGATTTCGCAATTAGATTGCTACATTTATCTGATCTCCTAATTGACATATCTACTTGATTCCAAATTTTATAGGGGAATTAAGCCAAACTCTGCACATTCTGCGGGTACTGTAGGTACGTATGTTTACCTTGCTATTTTTGTTCTCAATGTTTAGACATTAACTTATTATTTTTATTGGTTTGTTGTACAGTGTAGTATATGAGGATGTGGATCGAGACACCATTGTTATTTATTGGTATATTTGCCATCTCATGCATTCAAATAATCGAGCATAATTAGATTGGCTGGATTAAAGAATGAGTAATTAAACATCAGAAATATCTTTTATGTATGGGTTTCATCTGATGCATACATACTTGCATTGCATTCAGTTCTTTCAATGCATCCAACATTTTTTTCCCAAAAAATGTGTCTAACATTCCTTTTATCATAAAGTGTAGCCAACATTTTTTTGGTTTCAGGAACAAAGAGGTGCCAAGCAATATAGAACTGCACGCAAAAGCCAGTTCACCCAAAAGCTCAACTTGATGGGAAATACGGGTTATGCATTTATATGTCAAACACTCACCCACACGTGTGGCTCCCTCAGGCCTAAATGTGGACCGAAAGTGGGCTGCAGTTTTTATTTTTAAATTGCGCCAGCCAGATCGTAAACTCAAGACCTCTTGGTTCCGATGCAATGTAAACTGTAACATGTGGGCAGGGTCGATCGAACGCAACAACTTTCATGGTCCTCCACTCGTAAGTTTCCTCGGAAAATTGTGATGGGTTACTACTTCTGCTGCATGAGTACATTCCATCTGTGTTGGGTAAACTTTGTATAGAAGTATTTCAGCAATACATTGAGGTACTCGCTCATGGTCTATATCATCATCAGTGCATGCTAGGACATTCTGAAGTGACAAACCTGTCATATGACTGAAGCGTACCAGCAGAAGTAAACGGCAACTCTAGATCTTCCGTCTTTCCTCAAATTTTGGGTATCGCACACTGGCCCAGTTGAGAAAGAAGTAATATGCATCATCTTCAGATAGTAACATCGAGTCAGTACTCGAAAAGATGGACTCGATCCCAACAAGTGCGATGTTCATCACGTCAGCTTCGAACTTACGAAAATCCTTGTATTTGTCAGCGAGGAATTCCTTGGCTACATGTACCACACTCTAAACTTCAGCAACCATTAAAGAGGATCATGGATGGTCTAGGTATAGAAATGCAAATTATGTGGTCGTAGGAAGGCTTGTGAGCAACTGACTACAGTGCCTCATGCAAGCAAGAACCTCAAATTTATCAGCAGCCATCAAGATGTTGAGCAGAAGAGTGGGCTCAATTGTTGTCAACTTTGCACTATACATGAATCTTAGAAGCTCCATAAGGGCATTTTCCTCTGAATCAGCAATCCTAATTCTTGGATGCGTCTCCCCGGATTCTTTCATGCCATTAGTGAAAAGCTTTAGAAAGAAAGGACTTCTTCCAGCTAGAATAAGTGAGTTCATAAGAATGATCTTTAGGGTTAAAACTGGCTTGCCTGCCATTGTTGAGGAAGAGTCAATTGTATGTCCTTTATCGGCTTTCTCGTCGTTGTTGCTCACCGAGTCAGGGACAGATCCTCCTCTGGCAAGGACCTCTATCTGCAACATCAAGTTGGAGAATTTCTCAGAGTCGAACGTGCACCCCATGTGAGGCCCGAAGCCAGGCATCCACGCCTCCGCCAGCACAGCCGCGGTCATTATCACTTCGACGATGTCCATGTGCTCTGTCTCTGCCATCTCCAGAATAGGATAGATGCGGGGGGAGGGGATAAAACCTGGGCTTGCCGAGGTTGAGGCAAGAATGACCAGATCTGAAATTTTTCTACACCCGCGTACATATGCATTTATACGTCAACAAACAAAGCCTCATAAGAGGGATGATGCGTTCATTGAGGAGAGAAATGCTACCACAAACATTGATCATGCGGAAATTGCCAACAAGAGATCAAAGACAGCTGTTGTTTTCCTGAATTTCAAAGAGAAGGCAATTGACTTATCCGAAAAAGCTTCATTTGTGAAAATCAAGGAAATTCAGACTAAGGAAGAAATAGAGGCTATTAGGTTGACAAGAACATGAACTGAAGACAAGATATGCCGGAAGAAACTCCTCGATTTCATCCTACATGGTAGAGATGGTAATGTGCAACCGTTTGATATGTCCCAGAGTGATGGTGTCTCCATGACAGCTCTTGTCATGTCCTTTGATGATGAGATGGAAAAGCATAGGAAAATGTAATACAAAGTGTGAGGTTTGGGCAGATTAAGGGTGGGGCAATTTCTAGGTACAAAGAAGGCACTTCGGTAATTTGGCTCTCAACAGAGGTAGCTGACTGTAAATGTGTGAAGCCCACAACAAGCTATGGGTCTTATTTTGACCAATTCAGCCTAAAGGCTCGTGTATGTGTTGAAGTTTACAGGAAGCTAGCTAGATCGGTCGGAAAAAATCCCTTACTGTGTCTAGAAGAGCTGCTCACTAACATCGTTCGTTTCATTTAATTCAAGCAGAAGCTTCAATGGAATGGTAAGGATGGGCTTTGTGACCTCCATGGGTGATTTCATTCATAACCAGCTTGCTGCACTAGATCATACATCAAACAGTGATGATGAGATGATGTGTCCATGCTGCCTGCTCTTGTTGCACTAAGAAATGAGTGTAAATTTATGGTGGGATTCAGCAAGCCGGTAGCTTTGACCTCACATGGAACTCTGGCGATCAAGGATGGTCGGTGCAAGGAGGTGCAGGTGACCGACAATGAGGTTGAAGAGAAACTTGCAAGTACGTTGTAAGAAGAGGAAGAGTGGAAAATGGAGAAGAAGAGAGCCTAGAGTGGAAGTTCACAGAAAACTAAAAATGCCTACATCAAGATCAGTGAAGCTCGGATTGCCAACGAATACCCACTGCCCGCATACTATACACCATGCGATTTTGAAATGGATGAGTACATGTTTGACAATGAAGATGGCATGCCAGTAAGAATACTCAACAAGTGGGTTCTCTATAATTCAGACTCTAGATTCATGCTTTGGAGCTCATCCCTATGAAACTAGATGCTGACAATGATATAGCGATCTTTGGGTCTGGTTGTATGAGAGACGATGATGGGACTTTCTGTTCAATAGCTGAGCCAGCAGAGTTATCTTCTTCCTCAAGTACATCTGGCCAGGAAGATTAAGGGATTCCAATTTATCTAAGTCCAATCATGGAATGGGTTGTATAATTTAGTGGCTCGATGATCTGCATATCTATTCGAACCGACATAGGTTGGTAAGTACCCATGCAGCTCAAATCCATTATCTATATGAAACACCTGCTACAATTCCTTGCCATGCATTTTGGATCTTATCATATCTTGAAATTTCCATTTTATTTATGGATGAAATCTTGCAATTCCTTATAAAACCTCCCTCTAACTTACATAAGAATTTTAATTATGCAAGGTACAAGTTACGCCAGACAACAAAGCAGTATGCGCCATGGTGTGACACTATCCTTCAAACAAGAAGACCGGTTGCCTGTGTCATCGCCATTTTAAAAGAACAAACTCGCGCTTCAAACTTTCCTTTGCTGATGTTATCAAGAGGGTAGCAGAATTTGAGAGAGGGCATCCTGCATTCATTTCGACAAATGCAACACTTGTTGAAAGATATGTTGTGGTGCATGGAAAGATAATCCTTCAGCAGTTCACAAGCCCCGCCTCGCCTCCATTCCAATCATCACTTCTCTCTCACGCTCGTCGCTCCCTTCCGAACCTACGAGGCTAGCTAGCTGACGATACGAGGAGGGACCTCCTCCCCTCATGACACGCACATTTTCCTCTCTCTTCACCGGTGGCCGGAGGGACTAGCCAGTCGGCTCCTTCCTCGCCTGCCTGCCCCGGTAAGACATACATATCACCGCGTGCATGTGGCGCGTGCTTTGCTCGACGTCTTTTGTCTCGGCTTGGTTGCTTCGTCGTGCAGTTTTAGTTTTTGGGGGAGGGATTTGGATGTTTCCCTAAGGACCTGGTTTCTGGTTTGCTTTGCCGATCGCGTCCTCGTGTAGTCCTTTGATGCCATGCAATTTCTCCAAATCTTTCCGGTGAGTTCTCAACTCTTGATTCTGGATCTTGCGGTCTCGCATGCCTGGTGTGCGTACGTGTAGCCAGCCGGTCGGTGGATCGTTTTGCCGATGATCTTTGTGACGCTCAACCAGGGGCTTCGTCCTCGTCCTCTAGCACAGTTCCTACCAGCCACAGGCTGGTGTTTCTACCTCGTTCACGTGCGCCCTTTAGTTTGGTTTGAATCCGAGTGACGGTGCTTCTATGACTTGATTTATAAATAGTGGTGTCGCTGTTTGTATTTGTGTAGTTTTAAGCCAGGTGAACTTACTTCTATGTCCAATTCATGCTTATATTTTGTTGTATTTACATAGATCCATGTTTCCGCATCTAGCCTTTTGATTAGGATACTTCTTTGAAGGTCTATTCGATCGTTTTGTTCTGCAAGAGTTTCGATCTTGGTGGTGGATCTGTGATCTACCCTTGGTGGAGACTAGTAGTTGGGGCGCGCCCGTGGCGCGCCTCTTGAGGCGGTCTTGTGCGCCTCAATCTTAGCTATGCACATTAGAGCGGCTGGTTGTTCCAACATGCACTGAATAATCATCTGGGAGGCAACTTTAGGATAATTAAAATAACTTTTTCTTGCCAAGTATAAATAAAAAGAAGGGTTGTACTAAAGTTCTAGTGATAAATATTTCGCATGATCACAAAGGGGCAATAATTTTAGTTAATAGAAAAATAGAAGTATCTGCTGCAACACAAACAACTCTAGATTCACTTGTTGAAACTATACCTGAACAAAAATCCCATAATCTGGGCTAAAGTATACCACCAAATAAATATAGTACTCCCTCCGTCCGAAAAAGCTTGTCCCAAGCATCTCCCTCAAATGGATATATCTAGCACTAACTTGGTGCTAGATACATCCATTTGAGGAACAAGCTTTTTCGGACAGAGGGAGTATGCGTCAAGATTCATAGTACTGGTTATCACTTTGAAGAATTAAGTATTACAAAATACATAACTATATTCTAGGTTCATTATATACAGATAAAAAGCAACATACAAGTCGAGCGGAAAAAACAGTGAAGCCAACCTGAACAATTAATACTGACCCTCTCGTGAGCTCGATCCAGTCTCCTCCGAATCACACTTGTGGAGTGCACATTTCCATGAAACCAGACTCACACTGTAGAAGGAAAGATATATGAAAAAGACGGAAGTCAAAGGCTCAAAGCTATCATATCGAAAAGAAATATAAGGAATGCATCTATCATGCGTCATGCATGTGTGTCTGAGTAGCTTCTCATAGTGAGTGAAAACCTAGCAGGCAATCTTGAGCATTGCAAAGGGGAGACCAGGGAAACAAAAATGAGGAATACGCTAATGGCTACTAATCCAGGAAATTATAAATTCCAGACCTGTGTTTCATTAGGAACATCACGGTCGTCATGGACCAAAAAGAGGGTACAAATGATAAAGTATATTTAGGAATGATGCTCGTGCATACAATAATGAAAAAAAATCACCTTAGAAAAGAAATCCTTCCAAGTTCATTTTTCATGCGCGTGCACCAATGAAATGTGAAACTGTTTGCTTATGCCCATGATCAAATCTCTTGCACATAAAAGCTACAATGAGAGCTAAAGGAAGGGGGCTGGAGGAGGAGAAAGGAAAGATGACCGCGCCGCGAGGCTCCTGTATGCAAGTGGTCGTCGTGGCACACTATGGCTAGTGTTCAGACTATACTCTCAACTCTTGTGCGAATTGCTCAGAGTAATTCAAGATCCTAAAAGAAGTCTTCAGGGTAATCCAAACTCCTACATAACAATACATAAATTATTTGCTTCAGTATGTGATCCTTTCAGTTTGAGAAGAATTCAAAAATATTATACAATTTTTTGCAAATCTTCCTACTCTACAATACTAATCTAAAGCAAAATAAAATTATACTCAGTTTGTTCAGTGTCACGGGAAGAAAATAATTTAGCTAATACTAAATCCAACTAAAAGGACTAATTGTAATTATTTGGCTAGGCTGCTCATCGAAAGAATTTTTTTCATGAGAAGCGGACCTTGCAAAAACTTGGAATGATCGGGTGGATCTAAAACAGGGCATGTCCTCCTGCAGTCCTTCTCCCACCCCTCGTGTATCTCATCACCTCGTCACATTAGCCTGCAGGTGACTGCCAGCCTGGAGGAAGAAGGCAGCGATCGTGAGTGCATGACCAAGTTAGATATTTAGCAACACACGAAAATCAAGTGTAGATCCTACTATAGTTCTTATCCAATTATACAACCAAGCCAACAAGAGCATTTACCAACATTACAAATGAAATAATATTGAAATTCCAGTACAAGGCCTAGTTAGCACACATAGGGTATCAGATCATATTAGTAAGAACATTAGTCTGTATACACACACACAGAGAGAGACACATACACACAAACACACACACACACATACACACACACACACACACACCAAATTTGCACAAGATGTAGCTTGCAGATGTGGTACCATGGACTGTACGAATAAATCAGACTGAACAACCATTCAGCTCCAAAATTGCATCAAACATGTTTTATAATCAAGATATTCAGAAAAAGGTAAACATCAACGAACATATCCTATGAACATACCAAGATGTAAGATAACCACATGTTCAGCTCACACAATCAGATCGAAAACAAAATCTGAGCCAGCTTCCTGTATCACTCAATCACTCATATGTTGAAAGACTGTTCGAGCCTGATGACCCAGTCGCCGTGGCAGCAAGGACAGAGAGAAGAAAAGGGAACGGCCTAGAGATGGTGACGTGGGTGCTTTGGCGTGTGATGCCGATCAGCCCATTGTGGTAGTCAGCAAGGGAGCAACGGTCGATCCATATGTCGGAGGAGTCGGGTTTGATCTGGTTGTCGTCGATGCTGTGGCTGCGGCCGGCCTGGAGTCGAAAAAGGCCTTCATCTGCGCCGCCATGAAACCTAGGTCTAGTAGATCGACGGAGCCGACGGGGTTCACTAAGGTGCCCAGCGCGGATGGGCATGGACGACGACGACGTCCAAGCCCTTAATCCCGTGGAAAGCGCCCAAGGGTCATCGCCCTCTTCATGCTATGTCCTCCTATGTAGTATGAGCTGCAAACTCTATTCAATGACCGTATTTCACCGACCACATTGCAGGCACAGAAACAAAGATGAGAAAATTTTAGAAAGAGATTGATAGAGAGGGAACATATCCCCCAAAAAAGGACAAGTAAAGAAGTACCAAGGTGCTTGCCGCAGATCCTGAGGCTCTTGGCATGTCGCATGACAAGGCGGACCTTGGTTGTCCGTTTGAGAAGCCTGACTGTACCCATGCCACGCTCCTTCCACTGCCCCCGTCCTTGTCAAATCAGTGCAACTTTGTTTTCCTACAGACACAAAAAGAAGCACCAAACCAGAAGTGTCATCACAACTATCAAAATAGAAAACAGGGTACTGGTGCACGTTGAACACTCGTCCTGCAATGCACCATTGCTATTGTGAATGAAACAATTTGGTTGAACTCAATTCCCGAACAATCATTCTTGTAACACACATATATATGACAAGGCCTGATAAAGTTAACTTCAAATTTGCATCTGTAGATAATATACCCAATATTTCATGAAAAACACCATGTAACAATAAAGGTGGCCATGGCAAAATACAAAGAGATGTGCTCTTTATCTCATATGTTTACAAACTTGAGAACATTATTGCCACGACTTGCTGAAACAAAGAGACGCTCTCATATCTTGTAATGTCAAGGACTATACTGTCGGTGTCTGTTAAATTTCTATGCATAAACTTGGTTAAAGCAACAGAAGTTTGATTTGGGACATAACTTATGGGCCTTTATATTCCGGAACAGAGTAAGTATAGAATCACAAGGATAACAAAACCTGCAATAGCCAAAATAGCTATCCACTTGATTCAAGGAATAACTAAGTGGCGAGAAAGTGCTCACGGAAAAGCTATTGGCAACATATCAAACACTGCACTACAATGGTCAACTTACACAGGGAGCAAAAGTGGCTTCTGGTTGTTAATAGCCAAGTTTCAATGGGCACGAAATGCAATGGAATTCCTGGTAGGAAATAAATACAGAGCAATCTTTTAAATAACAAATATCTTGATAAAACCTAGGCTGACCACAAATTTTTTTATCATATATTTCCTGACGCAAAAAGAAGTTTTACAATTTCTTGTAAATTACCTTTAATTGTAATAGAGTATGAATGAGCACTAAGCGGTGAGCAGTTTAAAAGTTAAGTCAGCGAAAGAAAAAACCTGAAGCATTACAATGCTAGCTTCAATTATTTAAAATTTATATCATTGGACAGAGACAAAAAAAATATTGGCTAGATGAATAGCTTGCTGCCAAACGTGGGAGTTGTCATGGACAAATAAAATCATTGGAGGTGATCTATTAAAACATGATAATCTCACTTGTAAAAGAAACATTCTGACAAAAGCTTCCTCACAGAAAGACTTCGTAGTATCTGCAAGAGAAAACCGATGACTCATTAACATATAAAGCCTCTTTTGTTATAGTAAATTATGCAACAATATTTACACTTGAATTATGAAGAGTAGATAGTATGTAAAATGATTTACAGGCAACACCAAATTGAACAGACTTTCCATCCCAATAATGTAAAGGATCATCTAGTCAATACAATGACAGTAACGACAACCAAAAGGACATGTGAAAGGAAAAGAAAGTGAGCGAACCACCTTGTCTTGAACCAAACCAGCCAAAGAAATGCGGCAGCTAACCAAGGAAGTACAAATAAATGTGAGCGTGTTTTACTAATAAGCTAGATCAAACATCACTAATACAAACAGTCTTAAACATACTATATGAAAGGAATAAATAGAAAATGTTTCAACACTGACTTCTATCTAAATTCTAAACAGGGGAACCAACTTAGCTTTATGTGACAACCAAAGAGAAGGCATATAATAGGTTTTGACACTTCACAAACTCTTGTTATGATCTGAAAATCCGGACAAGCATCAGTATAAAATGCTTACATAATTCCATCCATCTATCTAAAGAGGGGCTCATGCTGTAGCTGCAACCGATAGATGGAGCAGCACCTGCAGCAAAATAGAGAAGTCACATCAAATAGAGGCGAACACAAGGCAACCAGTGATGCAAATTAGATGGGTTGGCATGTTATATATCATATAATATTGTATTTAACTACACATGTATTCATTCCATCTATCTTTTATCCGGATTATTTAGGACATTGTTGATCAAACTGTTAACGACGAATTTTCTCAAATGTTATGAAGCTAAAAACACTCGTACATATATTAACTCTAGCAATTTGTATGCATTTTACAATAGTACAATTATGATAGCTTCAGACCGTTTAACAAAATTCCAACTAAAAGATAAGCACCTCAGCAGTTGTGTTTCAAAATAGCAGCTGAACCACATGCAAGAGAAAGATCTTAGGCTACTAAACATGTCAACAACCATTTTCTTCTTCACACAATGGAAATAGATTTAGACCTTCAAGAATAGAAGACGTCGATACAACTCTGAATCCAATAATGACTATCATTCAAGAAGTTAGACCTGACTGGTAGTGAAAATAAGATATTGATGCTAAACTCATTAATTTTATCCATTCTATTGCAACTTGCTTCCAAAAGGGAGAGAGATGGATATTTACTTTTGTTTCAGCTTGCTCAAGAAGAAAGTTGCAAATGACAATCAACAAATATGCTATCATAGATTGCCTGAAATACATTAATAAAGCACACTCAGATAATACCGCAAATATTGTTCAACTGTTAAAGAAGGTACATAAATAAAGGGGTTGCCCTTACCAAAATTCAATGCAAATAAATAGAAAATCAGATTAACCAAAAAAATGTCCAATATAATGGAGTTGGGATATACACATTTGTTGGTTCCTTCACTAGTAGAAAAAGGGTCAAATGTGAGACACATTAGTCCCGGTTTGTAACAGAACCGACACTAATGTGTCCATTAGTGCCGGTTCCAACGGCTAGGCGGGAGGAGCTCTTTAGTACCGGTTCGTGGCAAACCTTTAGCACCGGTTTGTGCCACGAAGCGGTACTAAAGAAAGTGGTGGCAGGATGTTGTCAGAGTGGGGCCTTTCCAGCACCTTTAGTACCGGTTCGTGGCACGAACCGGTACTAAAGGTCGTCCTATATAAACCCTTCGTCCACCCGCACTCTGTTCTTCCCCCTTTCCCCTCTCCCTCTCCTGTGTTCTTCCCTTCTTCCTCTCGAGTTCATCACAAAATTTTCCCCAAATTTTTCAAGATTTGCAGGCCCCACTAGTAGAAAAATGGTCAAACGTGAAGCACATTAGTGCCGGTTTGTATTTGAGCCGGCACAAATGTATACATTAGTGCCGGTTCCAACGGCTAGCCGGGCTGCTCTCATTAGTACCGGTTCGTGGCTAACCTTTAGCACCGGTTCGTGCCACGAACCGGTACTAATGAGAGTGGTGGCAGGATGTTGTCAGTCTGGGCCCCCTCCAGCACCTTTAGTACCGGTTCTTGGCACGAACCGGTACTAAAGGTCGTCCTACATAAACCCTTCGTCCACCCGAGCTCGCTCTGTTCTTCCCCTTTCCCTTCCCCTCTCTGTTCTTCCCCTCTTCCTCTCGAGCTCATCACACATTTTGCCCAAAATTTGTCAAGATTTGAAGGCCCCCATCCATTCAAATGATCACAAAGGTTAGTAACTTTGTCCTTTCATCTCTCATTGCTAGATTAGCTCTTGCAATGCTTTATATAGTTATTAATTTGTGAGTTTAGTAATTTGGGAGGAAATATATATATGTGCTAGTATTTGATTTATATGCAATTTGAGGTTAAAATAACACTTAGTTTGCATATGTAGGTGTGGTTTACTTAGTGCCTTCTAAATCTCCGTCGTAACCACCGTCGATCGCGGCATAAGGGCAGACTGGATGGAAAAGGCACGCTAGGAGGGGAACAAATAATATGTATGGACAGACATTCTCTCACTGAAGCACACTACACAGTTTTACAGAATTCCGCCTTGGTCGCTCCGTATATGGATGAACACAAGAATTTGCTACGCTCCAAACACCCAGAGCGGTCTGATGACTGGATTACACATGAACAAACCAGGAGTTTCGCCAGCTGGTTGCAGACACGTACCATGCATGACACCTCTATTGAAGATGATCTGTACTTGCTGTCCCAGTTACCATCTTCGAATATAATGACTTTCAAAGGGTACGAGATAAATGGTAATACATTTTACACGATCGCCCAAGATAAGAAGAGCACCAACCAAAACAGTGGTGTCTGCTTTGATGCAGAAACCAAGACGGGAAAGGAAACATATTATGGTTATATACAAGACATATGGGAACTTGACTATCGACGTGGTTTAAAGGTCCCTTTGTTTTGGTGCAAATGGGTCAATATGACACGAGGCGGGGTAACGGAAGACCCGCAGTACGGAATGACAACAGTGGATCTCAACAATCTTGCGTATGCAGACGAACCATTCGTCCTAGCCAATGATGTGGCACAGGTTTTCTATGTGAAGGACATGTCTACCAAGCCAAGAAAAAGAAAAGATAAGGAAGCGAATGCATCGTACGATGAGCCAAAGCGGCACATAGTTCTTTCTGGGAAGAGAAACATCGTGGGAGTGGATGACAAGACACACAAGTCAGAAGATTATGAAAAGTTTGATGAAATTGCTCCATTCACAGTGAATATTGACCCGAGCATCCCGTTAAATGATGAAGATTTTCCATGGTTACGGCGCAAAGGGACACACGCGAAGAAAAAGTTCCACACCCAAAGATCTGGGATGTGATCGGCTTCACTAGCTATCATCACTTTCTTCTGTGTTTCGCACCGAGAGGGGAATCTCTGTAATAGTTAGGGTAGTTATGTGTTTTGGCATTTGAAACGCGAAGAAATTTTATGTGCAAACAAATTCACACTAATTTCAAATAATTCAAAATTTAAACTATTCAAATTTGAAAACTACGGGCACTAACAGAAAAAATAGCAGAAAAGAAAGAAAAACTACAGCTGAAAAGAAAAAACTATATAAAAAAACTACTCAAAAATAAATAGAAGAAAATAAATATAGCAGAAAAGAAAAAACTACTCAGAAATAAATAGAGAAAGAAATAAAGCAGAAAAGAAAAAAAATTATATTTGCTATTTTTCAATCGTTTACAAAATGACCGTGAAATTGAAAATCACTTCAAAATGAACTCTGAAAATGTTGAATTTTGGCAAACTAGATGAAAAACTACTCACAAATAAATAGAAGAAAATAAATATAATAGAAAAGAAAAAACTATACAAAAAACTACGCAAAAATAAATAGAAGAAAATAAATCAGAAAAGAAAAAACTATAAAAAAAATTGGGGCGCTGCCCTGTGGGCCTGATAGGCCACAGGTGTGTAATTACAGGCCTTAAAGGCCCATCAGACTCACAGGGCAGCACGCAGAGATTAGGCCCACAAGCCTGCTAGCTATATAGAGGAGTTCGAAGTGGTAGCCGTGGCTGGGTTTATAAAGCAGTGCGGCTGCCCTTCGCCCGGCGAGGTGGGACTAAACTTTGGGGTGGCAGCGCGAGGCCTTTAGTACGCCTTTAGTACCGGTTTGTGCCACCACCCGGTACTAAAGGGGGTCGCTTCCCGCCGCTTGGCCTGGCCAAAACAGGCCTTTAGTACCGGTTGGTGGCTCCAACCGGTACTAAAGGTGCCTTCTATATATACAACAACTACGAAAATTTCAGTTTCCCTCTCTGTTTGTTCCTTTGTTTCCGTCTCCGTCGCCGTCGCCGCCGCCCTTGATCGTCTCTGTCGCCGCTCGTCTCCGTCGCCGCCCCCGTCCCCGTCGCTGCCCCCGTCCCCGTCGCCGCCCCGGGCCCGTCCCCGTGGCGCCGTCCCCGTCCCCGTCGCGCTGTCCCCGCCGTCGCCGCCCCGGCCGTCGCCTCGCCGTCGCCCGCTGTGAGCTCTCCCCCTCTAACCCCTCTCCCTCGCCCCCGGCGGCCACCATGGGCGCCGCCCCTCCCCAAGCCCATACACACACACACACAAGCATGCATGAACACACACACACGTACATATGTATTTTGTATGTTTAATTAGTTTAGATTATTTAGTGTTTAATTAGTATATACGTATTTTGTATGTTTAATTAGTTTAGATTATTTAGATTATTATTTTTTCACTATTATATATGTATGAATGCATGTTAGATGGATATAATTAGTGTTTAATTAGTATGGAATTTTTTTATATAATGTTGTTTTTCAGTTTTTTAATGGATGTATAGAAGTTGTGTTTTCTGTTTTTAGTGTTAGATGCTTAATTAGTATGAAATAGTATATAGATTTTTGAAATAGTAGAAATATTAGAAATTTTAGTTATCAAAATCCAATCATTAAAAAAATATTACTTTTTGCGGGCATATAGCTAGTATTTGTTCTCGACGATGCCTGGCCCGCATCCTCGCCGTCGACCCGTCCGCGACGACGTCCAGCCGACCCATGTCCGGGACTGGGCTCCGCCGGGCTGGCACTGGGAGGTGCTGCCTGGAGGGGCACGCCGCTTGATGAGGAACCCGACCCCGGGTCCCGTCGTCGACCCTGATCTCATTTGGTGGCGTTCGCGTGGGCCAGTTTCGATGCGGAGGGACCCGGCCCCGCCGGAGGTGGTACGTCGCCGTGTCAGGGAGGAGGACGAGCACGTCCATCGCTACATGGTTGCGTTAGAGGGCGGCAGGTTCTCCAATACCTGGCAGTATCTTCAGGGATCTCACTTCAGCTATGATCCTGTGAGGGTTCCTTCTCTTTGGGTGTCCACCTCCCGCGTCGCAGGAACCGCGAGTGTCCTAGATTCTTCTGTTGTATTCGATCTTTAATTAGCTAGCTAGTGATGTACTATTCAATATTATATATTATTCGAGACGATGTATTCGAGATTATATCTATTATTCTAGACGAAGTATTCGAGATTATATCTATTATTCGAGACGATGTAATTTGAATACTAAATTGTTTTATATTTCTTTTTAATTAGTTAAATAAAAGCTATGGCAGACAATACCGACAGAGAGGGAGAACAGACCATGTTCGATATGATACGCGGGCCAAATGATGATCAGAATGAAGAAGATTATGACGGCTCTGAATTTCTAAACAACGCCGAAGAGGGTGATATGATATTCGATCGCGACGACCGAATTGATGAAGTCATGAAATGAAGAAGAACATGTTGATCCTGAAACAACAAAGACCGGCGAGGTATATATATTTATATAAGCAGGTATCTGGTGATCATCACATGTTTTAAATGACTTGAAGATATATTAACGAATCGATCTTTGTTCTTTCAGCCATCCGGATCGAGCAAATCTTCAGGCAAAAGGACGAAACAAGGCCCGAACAAAAAGTTGAAGAAGGGTGTAAAGTACAATATCGAGGCAGTCAGACCTAATGGCGAACCATTAGCGCCTAAGAAGATTGCGGACAAGTTCATTCGTCAGTGCGGAGTTCTTGTGAAGGACCAACTCCCGATCTCCCTTAAAGAATGGAGAGAGCCAGCAAAAGACAAAAGACAAAAAGGCAAAGAGGACGCTGCTCCACGTCCATATGTTACTTTTGTCGACAAGAATCAAAAAGATCTGCTTTGAGATACTCTCATGGAACATTTCACCCTACCAGATCATTTCACAGAAGCAGATGTGCAGAAAGTCAAGGACGCTGCTCTTAGGAAGATGGCGGTTGCATTCAAGAACCACAAGAATCGTGAATGGGACAAGTACGTCAAGGGAGGAAGGAAGACTCCAGTATTCGAGGGAACACTAGAGAACCAACGTGCTCATTGGGACGATTTCGTGAAATTCAAGGATTTGGAATTAGCTAAGGAACGGTCGAGAATAAACAAGAAGAATGCCGAAAAAAGGATAAGTTCCATAAGCTGGGGCCAGGTGGCTATGCCGTGGCAATGCCTAAGTGGGATAAGTCTGAGAAAGAGATGGAGGATGCAGGTGCCACTCTGGTTACTAAGAGCTGGCCCCCCAGGGTCAGGACTTGGTTCTATGCGCATGGGGGGGAGTTGGACCCGAAGACAGGCAATGTTCCGGCGAGGGCAAGTCTGAAGGGAGCTGACGATGCGATACTTGTTGCAATAGAAGAGGCACGATCGGGGGTGTTCCAGCCCAACAGAGAGAACGACGAGCTTACGCGTGCCCTGGGAAATCCTGAACACCCGGGAAGAACACGAGGCAAGGGCGCTATTCCGTGGTATGAGGGGTTCTCAGACTGGAACACCGACTACAGAACCCGTGCGAGAAAGAAGATTGCGGAGGATAAGAAGAGGAAGATGGAGGAGGAGCAGAGGAAGTGGGACTATGAACGCCTTCAAGGCCTAGAAGCAAGTCAAGCGGAATTGGTAGTCAAATTCCAGCGGCAGCAGGAGCAAATCGACTCAGTTACCCAGCAAAGGGGGTCTCAGCAGCTACAGCAGCTAGTGAATGATCCAGCATTGGATAGCACCGCCCCATCCATGCCGAGAAGCAGCGTGGGTTCCGCCCCGGACGACGCAATGCTGGGTAGATACCCCATGGATGACATCACGAAGAACACTAGCTGCGAGCTACACGTCAAAATGAAGAACATATCCATGAAGGTGGCGGACGCCGTTGCTTTCACAAATCCCCCCGAGGCAACCTTCCATTGCAACCCGATTCCAGCGGGCTATGCTCGTGTCTTGGTTGATGAGGTGGTGGACCCATATTCGGAGCTAGAGCTTGACTATCCTGGAGGTGACGACGAGCGCTTTCTCGGAGACGCCAAACATCGTATCATCCTATGAAAAAAGGATTGCATCATCTTTCGATGGCCACCGACACCGCGTCAGCTGACTCCTCGTCGAAGTCCTCCACCGAGTCAGCAGTCTCCCGCTCCTGCAAGTCCACCAAGTCCGGCAAAGTGTCAGGCCACTCCTCCTCCTTCAAGTCCGCCATAGCGTCAGACATCCACTCCTCCTCCAAGTCCGGCACAACCTCAGGCCACTCCTCCTCCAAGTCTGGCACAGCTTCAGGCGGCCACTCCTCCTCGTCCAACTCAGCCCCGTCAGCCATCTCCGCCGCCTCAGCAATCACAGAAGAGACACCCCGCAACTATGGTGCGTAGCGGTACGAGTCGAGGTAGTACAGGAAGTACAGGCGGAGGCAAGCGATATAAATATGGTCCAAGCCTCACACCTCTTCTGCAGAGGGCTTATGACAGGTCCGAGGAGGAAATCGCAGCCATATCGAAGTCCGAGGTGGAAGCCCATTTTGCACCGAAACTGCCAACGCCGCCAAGGGAGAAAGTGCCTGAGGAAACGATTGACCACTTCATTCGTATGGCTCAACCACCAGCTCCCAAGCCTGTTGACACAGACTATGAGCGCCACATCAGGAAGTTAAATCGAGCACGTGTACATAAGGAGGCGAGCTCGGGATCGAGCAAACAAGAAGCAGCTGTCAAAAAATGCGGGAAAACCATTCCCCAGCTGGGAGAACAGGCGGCGCAATCGATCCCCTCGCTTGTTGTGCCAACAACACGTGATAGTACGCGCGCCCAATATTATTGTGGGCAAACAGTTTACGTTCCTGAGATGGGCAATGTGGTAATAATGGAGGAGCATATAATGCAGGCTGAAGTTCTCAAAATCACTGTTGGACAACTCCTCGAGATCGAGCCCATGCCTGTGCTTAGAGAGGATGAAATAAAACGGAAATATGTCCGGGGCCAACCTTTGGTCGAGCCAGACAAGGTCAAGAACCTCCCAACGAGAATGTATGAATTGCATCAATGGTACATGAACATTACCAAGATTTCCGATCGATTGTCCCTCATGGTGAATGTCAAGGAGGATCATTACTACCATGAGAAAGCTGTGTCCGTTGAGTATTCTGAACTGTTTCAGTTATACAATCAAGACGCACTCGACAAACCTATTGTCAGTTGCTATTGTCTGTAAGTGATTTCTTTCTGTAATTTAAGTCTCAAGCTAGCTGTAGTGATCCTTTTGATCAATCATTACCTGTAATTATCCTCACTATATTCTTTTCTGTGGTATTATATGCAGGATGAAGATGTATGAAATGAGAAAAGGTGGACGTTATGGCATTGGGTTCATTGACCCAAACACCGTTAATGAATACACATGGAAAATAGATGAACGTCATCAAAAGGCCGTAGAGGACACATGCTAGAGTTCTTGAAGCGCCTCAAATACAATGAAGATATACTACTTCCTTACAACTTCCAGTGAGTCACACTGTCTTGTACTACAAATTCTCTGTTTTCGCCTACTAGCTAGCTACATGTTTTTGCTTACATATGCCCGCTTAATTAAGACATGCAAAAGTGTGTGCATGCAGATATCACTGAGTCTTGTGTATCATTAAAGTTGACGCCGGAACAGTTGAAATACTGGACTCACTACTCAAAGAAAAAACTGACTATAACATCTTGTTTGGGATAGTTAACAGGTAATTTCAATCATTATTAACTATATATCTCGGCCTATTTAGTTCGTCATTTCATGATATGAACTATTTAATAACCCCTTTATTCATTTTCTTTGTTGGCGAGTAGGGCTTGGGCAAGGTTCATCAGGGTCACGGACGGCGAATGGAAAGAAAAGCTTAAATGGGGAAGACCCAAGGTAAGTAATTAAGTAGTACTAGCTAGCTAGCTAGCTGCCATCTCTTTAATTATCATGCTTGATTAATTATTATCTGATCAAATTCCATTCTCGTAAAGGCCCTGAAGCAGGCGCAGGGGACTGATCTGTGTGCATTCTGCGTTTGCGAGAACATTCGCATGATGGCGTCCGAAAGGAGCAGATCTCAAATACAGGAATGGGTACGCTTGTCAAAACACTATTCACAATTTTTACACCATTATCTATATCTAGTCACACAACTAATACACATGCATATTGATCTCCTTCTTAACAGTTCAGAGAGGTGCGGGCGAAGCTCCTAGAAACGGAGCGCGTTGAAGCACTTCAAGAGGAAATAGCGGGATTTTTGATCGACCAGGTCATAAATCCGAAGGGAGAATACTATTACCCGCTACCGCCCCCATGAAAATCACTTCCAATTGTCATCGTGCTCCGAAGGCACCAATTAGGCTATAATGCCACTGGCTCCGAAGGCAACATGCATATGTAGGAGAAATTGTATATAGCTATATATGTGTGTATGTGTGAATTAATTAATCTGATGGTTTGTGAGACATTGATGATATATATATGCATGATTGGTTCTACTAGAAATTCTATATATATATATATATATATGCATAACGTGTACAATGTGTAGTATTGTAAAATACCAGCAAACGAAAAAGAATTAAAATGGAAACACAAAATTAAATGAAAAATAAATCATAAAACTAAAACCCCCCAAACCTTATAGTACCGGTTGGTCTTACCAACCGGTACTAAAGGGCTCCAGGCCCCTGGAGCTGGCTCGTGCCACGTGGTTTCCCTTTAGCACCGGTTCGTGCTGAACCGGTACTAAAGGGAGGGGCCTTTAGTGCCCACACTTTAGTGCCGGTTATGGAACCGGCACTAAAGGGCCTTACGAACCGGTGCTATTGCCCGGTTCTGCACTAGTGCTTGCATCTTGTGGCTTTTAATATTATCTACTATTTAGTTGTAAAAGAAAATATGTTGAAAGAAAGCAAACCTTTGACCATTTTCCTATCAGATCCAGATTAAATATAAGATTAGATATATGTTTTCAATGAAAGCCCTCATCGAGCTGGCTCTTGTCGGCCAACTTTGCATGTGCTGCACATATGCAGATACAGGCATCAGCAGGAAATCAAGATCGATTGTAAGTCTAAAAGCATGCCCAGATTCAACTGAACTAAACCCTCTCGCTTGCTCTCCGTCGCTACTCCATGGAACAAGTGCACCGTATATGATTAGAATCAATCGAGTCTCCTTGCAAATCAATCCAGTCAGAAGGTATTCAAGTATTAGCAAATACTATTAGATATGTGTAGTATGTAGAAACTGCTCTGGTTTATTGAAGACTCGATGCACAATTAGTTTACACCTGATTAGA
This sequence comes from Triticum dicoccoides, assembly GCF_002162155.2. NCBI lineage: Eukaryota > Viridiplantae > Streptophyta > Magnoliopsida > Poales > Poaceae > Triticum > Triticum dicoccoides. Next base: position 636,627,095 of record NC_041389.1, read on the forward strand.
ACTACTCTAGTAACTCTTTGGTTTATTGAAGACACGATGAAAGGAATCACGCACCGTCCAAACAAAATTGAGCGGAAGGCAGTAGAAGATCGATGACTCGTCATGGTTACCTACAGTTGTACATTCTTCTGAAACTGGATGTTTGAGCAGGATCTTTCGTATATTTAGCTAATCTCCTTCTAATAAAAAGTTCACCCCACTATGCCTTGTGTCACTCTGAGATCGATGGATTATCGGTCTGCACTAAATTGGATAGCAACATAAGAGTTGCATTTTCTGTCTCCTCCATTAGGCATGTGATACACGCCAGTCATTTAACCCGTGTTAGTTAGACAAACGACTCAAGTGTCCCATGATTTCAACCAGTTCACATACTATTATTAACTGGCTGTAACAGGAAATGCGTGGCACTGGCAAACTGTACCTAGATTAATGGAAACCTAATATATGTGATAATCTCCAAAACTGAACTTGATGAATAAATACACAAATGGGCTACAGTTAGTAATTTTGTTCTCATTTCTAATTGTTTAGATTGATCCACAGTTCGTAGAGCAAATTGTTTGATGCTACAAGGTCAGACACTTACCCGTTGCAATAGATGCATTCCAGTAAACACTTTCTAGCATAAACGAGCTTGGATACGGAAGTTTTCGAAGGTAGGAAGGACCACCAGAATCGCCGCATGCTGCTCTCCTAATTCCACCGCCGACGATGCAGAGGCGTCCCCGGCGGCTGCTCGTGGCCGCATATGTCCCCCGCTCGAGATTGAGATCCTGGGATGGGCAGGGGTGGCAATGATGACAACCCTTGGCGCGGCGACAAGAGAGAGGATCCCAACTGCCAAAAGGCCGGAGAAGAGAAGTACCTGCTCATCCCGAGCGCTCGCTTGGCGAGAAGGAGACCTACAGGCGGAGGTCCTTGCCGCTGCCGCAGACACGGTCGAGGTCGAGGTCGATGTCGGAGGCGGCGACGGTGACGGCAACGGAGACGGCGCCCACCTTCTCAAGTGGCCAGCACTGGACGAGCAAGGATGGCGCCGGTGGCTGTGGCTGTGGCGGCGCCGGCGGAACCCTAGCCGCCGGTCAGGATGGGAAAGAAGGAGAGGAGGTTGAGTTGGGAAAAAAGAACTGCTCTCTTTTGTCCCCACCCATGAAATGACGCGTTTTCTTTCCCCCTCTCTCGTACACAGCCAGTACGCAACCTAGCTCCCTTGCCATTGGCTGGCACGCACAGTGCGCCTTTGCCGACATGGCACGCGCGAGCGAGCGCCATTTGCGCGACGATGAATGGGTTTAATGTAGATTGCACCGCCAAGGTAATTAACGCTCTCACTCCTTTGTTGAACTCGTAGCCGATAGTTGATGGATGCTTCTTGCAGATCTATAGATCTTGCTTTCTTATGTGGAGTTGAGTGCCCAATTGCCCATAGGTTGCATCGGTGCCTCTCCCCATTTTTGTCCATCTGCTCTTGGTTGCTGTACTTCTAGTTATCGCATTATGTACTTGTCATTTCATCACCCATTTAGGTTCGAATCTGGCTTACCGTGATTCTATTTTTGATTTACACATGGTCACGCCTCGTCACCTATTTGGTTTGAATCTGGGTGAAGCTTCTATGCTCGATTTATGGTGGCATCGCTAATTGTATTTGCGTAGTATAAATTTGGGTGGACGTGCTTCTATTTGATTTATGGTGGCGTCTAGTTATTTTTGCATAGATATGTGTTTTTGCATCTAAACTTCTAATTAGCATATTTCTCTAATAGTCTAATCTATGGTTATGTTGCGCAGGAGTATTTGTTTCTGTCGTGGTGAATTGTGATCTAGCCTTTGTGGAGATAGGTAGATTGAACCGGCCAGGTAAGTTTTTTGCCCCCCTCTCCACCCCATCATTTTTTTGCGTTCACCCGGTGTAGCTCTGCCATATATGTGCTTGTTTGAAAATGTGTTAACGAATTGTTGTCTTGCGGTGTAACGCTAAACTCTTGATTTTATAATTTCGTTGCTACATTTATCTAAACTTGTAATTAACACATCTACTGGATTCTAAACTTTACAGCGGAATTATGTCAAACTCTCCACATTCTGCCGGTACTGCAGATATATGTGCTTACCTTGCTATTTTGGTTCCGAAATTTTAGATAAACTTAATCCCGGAAATGCTATAGTTTCGGCAACAGTGAACTTCTCCATGTTATAGCAAATTACATGGGAGTGGTCATAATATTATTATTTTTAACTTTGATGTGCGTTGTAGTATATGAAACTATGGATTGGGACACCATTGTTATTTATTGGTACGTTTTCCATCTCATGCATTGAATAATCATTCAACAATATATTTTACAAGGCCACTGAGTGTAGTAAGCGAGCATAATCATATTGAGTCGATCAAAGAATGAGTAGTTAAACTGCCATGTTAATATTTTTATATATGGGATTCATCTCATGCATACATAATTGCACTGCATTCAGTTCTTTCGATGTGTCCAACATTTTTGTTGAAAAATGTGTCTAACATTTCTATCAAAAAATGTGTCCAACATTTCTGTCACTTTTAGGAACAAAGAGGCGCCAAACAAAGTCTAAAAGCAACAATGAGAATATAATTGAGGAGAGCAATGTTACCACCAACATTAGTCACGATGCCGTTGTTTGCAAGAGATCAAAGAGAGAAGTTGGTTGTTCGAATTTCAATGAGAAGGCATTTGACTTATCTGAAGAAGATTCACTTGTCACAACCAAGGAAATCATAATTGAGGAGGAAAGAGAGGCAGTTAGGTTGACAAGTACAGGACCTGAAGATAAGCAATGCTGTAGAAAACTCATCAATTTCATCCTACATGGTAAAGACGATAATCTGCAACCGTTAGAAACGTCTCAGAGTGATGGTGTCTCCATGACAGCTCTTCTCATGCCATTTGATGCTCATATCAAAAAGGACAGGAAAAAGGGAATACGATGTATTAGATTTGGGTGGATCAAGGGATGGAAATTTCCGGCTATAAGGAAGGCGTTGTGGTAATTTCGCTCTCAATAGAACTAGCTGACTATATATGTGTGAAGTCCACAAGAAGCTACAGGTCTCATTTTAATCTTTTCAGCCAGAAAGCTCATGTTTGTGTTGAAGTTTACACGAAGACATGAAGCTAGCTAGATTGGTCGGCGGCAACCCTTTGCTAAGCCTAGGAGACCTGCTTACTGGTGTTGTCCGTTCCATTAGTTCGAGTTGTGGCTTCAATTGAATAGTGAGAAAGGACTATGTGGTATCCATCGGTGAGTTCGTACATAACTAGCTCACTGCAGTGGATCATGCAGCAAACAACAATGATGAGATGTTGTCGACACTACTTGCTCTTGTGGCACTAACAAATGACTGTAAATCTAGCATGGGATTCAGCAAGCCGGCAGCTTTGGCCTCACATGGAACTCTGACGATCAAGGATGGGCGGTGCAAGGAGGTGCAGGTGAATGACCAAGAACGAGGATGAAGAAGAGAAACTAGCAAGGTTATTGTAAGAAGAGGAAGAGTGAAAAATAAAGAAGCTGAGAGCCAAGAGTGGTAGTTCATAGAAAATTAAAAATGCCTACATCTAGATCAGTCAAGTTGAGATTGCCAATGACTACCCATTACCAGCATACTATACACCATGCAATATAAAAATGGATGAGTACATGATTGACAGTGAAGATGGCATGCTGCCAGTAAGAGTACTCAACAATTGGGCACTATATAATTCAGATTCCAGATTCATGTCTTTGGGGCTCATCCCTGTTAAACCAGGTGTTGTAAATGATACTGTCATCTTTGGTCTAGTTGTATGAGAGACGATGATGGTACTTTCTATTCAACAGCTGAGCCAGCAGAGTTATCTTCTTCCTCGAGTAAATCTGACCAGGAAGATCAAGGGATTCCAATTTATCTAAGTCCAATCAAGTAATGTCTTATAGAATTTTGTGGCTCGATGATCTACATATCTATTCGAACCAACATATATAGCTTGGTAAGTACTCCTGCAGCTCTAATTCGTTATGTATACTATATGAATACATCCTACAATTGCTTTCCTTGCATTTCAGATCTAATCATATTTTGAAATTTGCATTCTATTTATGCATGAACCTTGTGATTCCTTGATATTAAACCTCCCTCTAACTTGCATATGAATTTCAATGATGTTAGGTACAAGTTACTCCAGCCAACAAAGCAGTATGCGTCATGGTGTGACATTGTCCTTTAACCAGCAAGATTGGCTATCAGTATACATCATCGCCATCTTAAAAGAACAAACTCACGCTTCAAAACTTTCTTTCACCGATGTTACCAAGAGAGTAGCAGAATTTTAGAGAGGGCACCATGCATTCATTTCAACAGATGCAACACTTGTTGGAAGATATGTTGTGGTGCATGGACAGATAGTCCTTCAACAGTTCGCAAATTATCGAGATGAGTCCATTCGATGGTGCACCTTCGTCATAGGCCTTGTCAACAAGTTTGAAGAAAGAGGGCACACAAAGCTAGCAATGAAGAATAAATCTCAAGTGGTGAGAGGAGAGAACCTGAACCCAAAAGTGCAAAAATGGCCCCAATATCAAACGAAATCTTATGCGTGCGACAACCACAAAGTTGGTCAGCAGGATATTTGGTGATTGCTATGCAACCCATTTCCCGGAGGATTCAAAGGTGGGCGATGAGAATGATGAGTAAAAGGTATTTGAGGAGGAACAAGAGGAAAATGAAGAAGATGATGTTGAGGGGGAGGCTCAAGTTGGTGAGGAACATGTTTCGAGGACCTCGCCATCAACACGGTCTAGAAATACATCATCATATGCTTGTGAAGAAATAGAATGTGAAGGTCAAACAGTTGGGAAAACACCATCTGGAGAAGCTCCGTACAGAAGTGTGAGAGTTGGAGATCTTAGTGTTGCTGTTGGTGGGGCACTCACATTCAAAGGTGATTCGGCAGGAGCCATCATGTGTTTTTTTTAGTATATGTATGAGACACATGATAGCACACAGATGATCCATGGTAGAGTTATGCAAAATGGTTCACACACTGTCCTCGGCAATACTGGAAATGTATGAGAGGTGACAATGGTTGTTAAGTGTCCAAAGTACGTGACATGAGAGAATCATTGCCTCACAATATCTAGTTGATTCCCTCGGGGCACAGGTGCAAAAAAGAGCAATTGGAAGTTATTAGGGTGGAGAGGGCCTCGGCAGAGGATAAGAAGAAGAAGGGTTTGCCATTGGAGTTCATTTGCAAAAGCATGTATTTTCCTGAGAAAGGTGCCTTTTTCTCCCTCATGAGAAAATGGGCGCCGGAACTAGAGCTTGCAGTTCTTGTGAGGAGCGAGAAGTGGTTCGTGACGAGTTCGAAATACTCTGAAAGATCAGCTTTGTCCTCAAGAATGTGACATACAATGTTCACGACTTCCTGTATATCAAGCCTGAGTTTTTCTATCCCGTCGAGGGTCGTGGGACCTACAGGTCTGGAAGAAATGTGGGCCCAAAGCCCTATGTGGTATGTCATTTGCAGACTGTCAATGCTGCTACTGGATCTCGTAAAGCTAATCTGGAATCAACAAAAGTCAGTGTAAGAAGGCTATACAGGCCTGATCATATTTCATCGGATAAAGCTTTACTCTTCATATATCAGAGAAGTTTGGCACTCTGCCTTATGTTTACCACATTTTTTATGTGCATCATTACCATCATTTTCTGCCTCTGATTTCACCTAACTTTATGTTTTATTACACTTGGACTTTAATCTAGTATTCTTTGTTGTTTGATCCAAGTGATTCATCAATGTTTGTTGTCTCTTTCTGAGCAGCCGCATGTGGACGGAATTTAAATATGCCATGATGCTTCTTCGATGGTTGCTACCCTCAGTTTCCCAGTCTCCACCATCCCTCAACCGCATCCCGGCCTGTGACTCTCCCCTACTAAATTCCTTGTATCTGCCTTTGGTCCTGTTATCAATTGATTGGGTCAGTACATCTCGAGTTGGCACTCTCTCAAGATGTCCCCTCGCGGTCGTTTACTGTAGGGCAATACCATGCGCCATGCATATTTTAGGAGCTCTTTCATTCTTCCCCATGGTTTAGTACATGCTATATATAAGAGGCGACAAACTTCCTTTTAGATCGGGAAGGACACTTATTTCGATGCACACTATTTAATTGCTGAGGACAAAGCTTCATTGTCTAAACAGGAGGGATCTTTGGCGGCAAAATAAATGTCTCCTCAATTTCGTTCATAAGTTTCCCCAACCGAGTAGGGTACCACCGAAATAATTGTTTTGGTTCCATGACTTGAGTGATTTCAATGACACCCCTTCGACATCATCATTCCCTGAGAACATTGTGTTGACTTGCATCCCACCTAACTGTGCCTTGACTAAGTGCTATGTTCAGAATGGGGTGGCGACCATGTTCTGGGTGGATAGTCGGCTGCCTGGGTCCTCTCTGCCTCCAAGCTACAACTCCTTTTTCTCAGTGCACCGGGCGGAATGCTTCAGTAACAGCTGTCTATACCAGTACCGCCTTCCCCTTCATCCTCGCCTCTCATGTGTCACTAAATCTAAGCTTGCTGGCATCTAGGTTACAACGGATGCGCTTGTGTCTTCCAATGAAGCAGACATCCGTGTCATAGTTGGTAGCCTCGAATGTCAACTGATTAATAAATTGGCATGCATTGTGTGGAGCTTTCGTCTGCCGATAAGGATCAATATTTTCTCCTACTTGGTGGAAGTCAATTGGCTAAGCGTACTACAAAACTATATTTGCAAACATAGTTGTTCCAATCTTTCATGTCTGGAAAATGTAGCATATTTCAGTATATGAGATAGTGTATGATGGTATATCCTTGATAAGAAAAACTTGCATAGTATATATGGAATTATAAGGAGTAAATCTTAAATATGTTAACAATATTTATTTCCAATACTGCTACAATTACCACATTTATATAGACAAATATACCCTTGATCAATCAATGGCTAGGATCAAATTCTCGCCTTACCTTTTAGAAGGGAAGAGGGGCATCTTAAAATATCTCATTATGAATATGTTACCGTTTGCATTACGCTTTCACAAATTACATTGAAAGTGCATTGCCTTGTGTTCGAGCCAGGGGCCATGCCTAGAGTTTAGAGCCTCATTATAAGTGTTACGAACAAGCAAATCAACAAGGTTATGATAGTGTACTTGCTGACAGCGCTACCCTCAGTTTGTTTTAGAAAAGGAGGACTGTCCCCGGCCTCTGCATCTGAACGATGCATGTGGCCATTTATTAATAAAAAATAAGCGTGCAACAAAGTCTTGAACACAAAAAGGCTCTCACGGAGCTAAAAATAAGAGAAGGGTGCCACAACCGGCGGGAAAAAGCCAGGGCGGCTTGTTGGCTTGTCTTCTTCTTTAGCCGGCGCTTCGACTTGAGGCTCCGCTTTGTCGTGTTCCAGTGGTTCTTAATGGCATTCTCCCACCAGCCGGGCAAGCACCTCGCGATCGTCGACCAATGGTTTCCGTGGATTTTGTGCGCGTCGATCAGCAGTATGTCGTCCGCCTCAGTCCAGATGTGGTCCTTCTGGAATGTGATTATGTGAAGCAAAGTTAATGCCTCGAGATAATTGGCACAATCAAGTGTAATTGAATTGAATATCATACTGGAAATATTACTGCTACGATTATGGCGTACCACCATTGACATCATGACTCACATCTGATTCATCAGACAACGCACCCACATGGCCACATCCCCGCGACGACTTTAGAAACTCATGTGAAATTCATGGCAAGTACAAACTAATGAGTGCAATTAATTGCATTGGTTCATACTCGGAAATGGTAATTCTCCAAAGATTAGGTTTGCGGAGTATAGGCAGAAATAGGCAATTAAACGCCTATCCTATTACATGACCGCCATCCAAACCGGTTGAAGATAGCCCGAGCTATCATCTCCCAACGGGTAGATCCAGTAACCAAACGCTCTGTAGCCTCAGTCGGAGTGAGTAGCGACCACATACGGATTAAAGTAGTGGTCCTGAAGATAACCTGCAAAAAGTGGATATTTGTCATCCTGTTAAAAACCAAATCATTCCTGCAATTCCATATAGCCCATAATAAAGCACATACTCGTACATGGATATGTTTCGCTGTCTCTGCCTCTACTCCATTTAGCCACGTTCCAAATAACATGTGAATGCTATTTAGAGGAGCAATATCAAACGCTTATGTATTGACCGCCATAAAACTTTTGCGACCGGACACTCGAGAAAGAGGTGTTTGGTAGATTCGTCACGGTCGCATAAACTACATCTCCTTGAACCTTCCCAATTGCGATTTGCCAAATTGTCCTTAGCCGGGATCACTTCCTTATGGACAAACCACATGAAAACTTTGATTATTAAAGGCACCTTGACTTTCCAGATATGTAAAGATCTTGGGACAGAACCGAGTTAATAATATCCAGATACATGGATTTCACTGTAAAGATTCCAGTGGTCTGGTCCCTCTCATACGTCTCAATTCTACCATGGTCGGTCTGTAGCATTTCCACCATGGTCTGGTCCCTCTTGAACGTCTCAATTCTAGCTGAGCGTTTCTCGATCTAGGACCTAAAGCCTCCCGCGGTCCTGCCAAGCCGAATATGGCAGGTGGAGATCACCCCGATCCTCTAGAACCTTCAGAAGGTGCGAAAAGATGTTGTCTTTAACTCTCTGCAGACTGTTGTGCCATCCCAGCAATATCCTTCGTTGATCCTGCGAGGAACTTGTTGTGTGGTGCCGGCCTTTTTTCAAGGCTCTGTTCATGAAGGAGATCAACTAGCATCTAGAGAGGGAATCCTGATGTTAGCACTAGATTTGCGCAGAGCGATCAAGTGGACGGGATGGAAGGGAGTGCAAAGCTAAAAAATGGTAGATTCGTAAACTTGTACGCTCTTGTGTTTCATTTCTCTATTTGATGTTGTGTGAAAGCTAGGCATATCGCTTATTAAAATATGCAGCATTAAGTCGAATCTTATTTTATTTTGCTTTAGTCCACCATTGCTCATTGACTGTAGGGAAGGGTTTTTTTTTAGGGAGTTGACAGCGGTCAGGGGCTGCAGTATTTTTAGCCCAACCAATTCGGAGAGGTGGACCGCGCTACGAGTAAGGACATCGCTTACTCAGGATGGCTTGTTCCGATGAGGAAATTCCCAAAGCAGCGTTAGGATCGTCCCCATCCCTGCTCGAGCCCTAGGGCCACCGTTTCCAGAACGGATCCACCCACGGCCGCCGCCGCCATGCGGCGCTGGGAGAATCTCCAAGAAGACCTCGTCGGTTGCGTCAGTGATGGGGTCGAGGATCTCACGTGCTACGCCAGCGCGCGGGGCGCCTGCACAGCATGGCGTCGGGCGCTCAAGCCGCCGTCCCCGCTCCTTCTCATCGGTCAGAACAGCGCCACTGCAGCCGCCTCGCTCCCCACGCGCAGCTCCTTCGGCCTAAGGGCCATCCCCGGGCCATGCTTGGGCTCCAACGACGGGTGGATCTCCTACCTCTCCGATTGCTGGCCCTGGTCGGGGCTCGGCTTCTGCGTGTTCAGCCTCTTCAACCCCATGACCGCCGTCGATATCTCCCTGCTGCTACTCGGGTTACATCGTTGCAGAGGACAAGGAGTGGACCATCCTCAATCCCCTCCGCCTTCACGCAAGATATCAGCTCACCGACTTCCTCTTCCATGACAAAGGTGTACGGTATACTACCTAACCTGGTGTGGAGATGTCCACGTGCTCCGCCTACCGGAGCGCCGCCAGATTGGACCGGCACCGGCGACCATGGTCGAGCCTTTATTGTCTGCCAACAACCTTCCGTTCGACCCCGCCACCATTTTTACACCGTTCCACGGCAAACTGTCAGGTTTCACTAGCGCCAAGCACCTTGTCTTCTGCAAGGGCAACCTCTACCAAATCGGGAGGAACGCGAGCTGCAGGGTCAATTTGCGGCTGCCAACCGGCAGTGGTCAGCGCTGGGTAGAGCAGAATGAAATATTTGTTCTGACATATTATCCCCAGCGCTAACCATGTTGGGATGCCGTCACCCACTTGGGTGGCTACTCAGTGTTTGTCGGGAGGAACAACACGGTGTCAATTTTATGCCCAAGGTATCCCCAGACTGAAGGGTAACTGTATGTACTGGAACAGCGGGTTTAGAGGTCAAAGGCATGGTCTTCGATATCGGAACCGGGAGGTCTACACCCTGCCTTCCCATGACAGCTGGTGTTGTTTCAAGGCCTCCACAAAGCCCAATTTGCTGGTACATTCTGCGCGGCATAGAACGTGTAGAAGACATGGAACTGTGACCGCGATTGGCGACATATGGTGATCGCTTTGTGTACTTGGCTTATTCTGGTGGTCCGCAGGTGTTGACACCTGCCACCCGCATGAGTTTGAGTGTCCCTGCTCGCATTTTCATTTTGTACACACCATCCGCCATAAGCAAATGTCGTGCGATATGATTTTTCTTACTTGGCATTTCGTCACTCGTTTTGGTTTGAATCCGGCTTATTGTGATTTTATGTTTGATTTATGCATGGTGGTGTCTCGTCACACCTTTGGTTTGAATCCAGGTGAAGCTTCTGCCCTCGATGTGTATATGATGACATTTCTAGATGTATGGTCTAATTTATGGTTCTGTTGTGAAGGACTCTTGGTTTCTGTGGTGGTGAATTTTTTATCTGTCCTTGGTAGAGATTTGTAGGTTGCAACGGCGAGGTAAGCTTTTTGCCCACCCCCCACCACTCCGTCATTGGAACTAGGTACATGTATGAAAATGCGTTAACAAGTGTTGTTTTGCGGTGTAACTGCCAAACTCTTGATTCTGCAATTTGATTGCTACATCTATCTTTACTTCTAATTAACATATCTACTTGATTCTAAACTGTACAGGGAAATTATGCCAAACTCTCCACATTCTGCTGGTACCGCACGTATGTATGTTTTCCTTGCTATTCTTGTTCCTAAATTTTAGATATTAATAACTTATTCATGGAAATGCTTTAGTTTATGTACCATAGCATTTTCCATGTTATCAAATTACACGGTCATAATATTATTATTTTTATAAGTTTGATGTGCGGTGTCGTATTCTTTTTCCGGAAAAACTTCCAACCTATTCATCTTCAATTATTGTAGTACAACGAACACAAAGAAATAATAAAAATTACATCCAGATCCGTAGATCACCTACCGACGACTACAAGAACTGAAGCGAGCCGAAGATGCGCCGCTGTCATCGTCCGTCTCTCGCCGGAGCCGAGCAAATCTTTTTGTAGTAGACAGTCAGAAAGTCGTCGTGCTACAGCCCCATAGGACCAATGCAACAGGACAACAACCACTGTTGTTCAAGAGTAGCGTTGATCAGAAGAATCCAACCTGAAGACACAAGAACATAGACAAATGACGACCAGATCCGAGCAAATCCACCAAATACAGATCTGCCAAAGACACACCTCCACACGCCCACCAGTGATCCTAGAAGTACCGCCGGAACGGGGCCTAGGTGGGGAGAAGCTTATTCCATCTTCAGGGAGCCGCCGCTATCTCGCGTTCCCGAGCAGGACACAAGCCTTAACAAAACTCAAAGAAATGTCAAAAAACGGAGCCCTACCACCGGCAAGGTTCGGGATCCACTCTACTCCCATGGCCCTAAGGCCACCGGAGACGAGGCGTACCGAGAGCGGCGCCGGCGGGAGGTAAAGGAGCCCTAGCCTTTTATTGTGTGGTGTAGTATACGAGGCTATTGATTGTGACATCATTGTTATATATTGATAAGTCTGCCATCTCATGCATTTAACTAATCATTCAGCATTATATTTTACAAGACCACTATGTGTAGTAAGCGAGCATAATTAGAATGGGTGGATCAAAGAATGAATAGTTAAACATCAACCGTGTTAATATTTTTATGTATGGGATTCTCTGGTGCATACAGATTTGCATTACATCCACTTCTTTCAATGTGTCCAACATTTCTTGTTGCAAAAAATGTGTCAGGCATTTTTTATCAAAAAATGAGTCCAACATTTTTCTGGTTTTCAGGAACAAAGAGGCACCAAGCAAAACCTTTTTCATAAGAGGGATGATGAGATCGTTGAGGAGAGCAATGTTACCACCAACATTACTCACGGGGACATTGCCAACAAGAGATCAAAGAGAGCAGTTGCCCGTTCGAATTTCAAAGAGAACGTGTTTGACTTATCGGAAGAAGATTCACTTGTCACAACCAAGGAAATCCGAACTAAGGAGGAAATAGAGGTTGTTAGGTTGACAAGAACAGGACCTGAAGATAAGAAATGCCGCAAGAAACTCCTCCATTTCATCCTGCATGGTAAAGACGGTAATCTACAGCCGTTTGAAATGTCTCAAAGTGATGGTGTCTCCATGACAGCCTTAATCATGCCCTTAGATGATGATGTGGAAAAGGACAGAAAAACAGGCATACACTTTGTGAGATTTGGGCGCGTCATGGGCTAGTCAATTTGTGGCTATAAAGAAGGCACTACAATAATTTGGCTCTCAACTAAACTAGCTGACTACGAATGTGTGAATCCCACAAGAAATTATAGGTCTCATTTTGACCTTTTCAGCCAGAAAGCTCATGTGTGTGTTGAAGTTTACAGGAAACTGGATGATTGGTCAGCAGAAATCTTTTGCTGAGCATGGAAGATTAGTCGCTAGCATTGTCCGTTCCATGAATTCAAGCAGAAGCTTCAATGGAACGGAACAGTGAGCAAGGACTTTTGATCTCCATCGGTGAGTTCATTCATAACCAGCTCACTACACTGGATCATACAGCAAACAACGATGACGAAATGTTTTCCATGATGCCCGTTCTTGTGGCCATAAGAAATGAGTGTAAATCTAAAGTGACATTCAACAAGTTGGTAGCTTTGGTCTCAGGTGGAGTTCTTGAGGTGACATCTGATCATGCCGCGAGGGGTGCCTGGCTCAACAACGCTAAAGGGCCATTTCATGCACTGGGTGAACGAAACAGTCAATTTCATATTGCCATAATTATTTTCCAAGTATACCATGTATACTTTTCCTAATATAAATGTGAACCAAGTGGCACACCTTTTTGTTTTCGAGCGACGGGCAGCTGGCACATTTGAACGGGGAGGGAGGATGGTCGCCAATATGAATGGAAAGAAACCTGCAGCGTCACAACAAAACGGGAAAGGAGTTACTCCTCCGCGAGGTCAATCCCGAGCGCGAGCCCATGCCCTTCATGGAGGACATCGCCCTCCTGCCCAACGGACTCACCCCATCCAAACCCGCGCCCTATACCCTCGGACGGACGGACGGACATCTTTCCACTTCTCTCTCTCTCGTGAGACCGCGCCCGCCTCTATTTATACCCCTGGCCCACCTCCATTCTAATCCTCTCCCCCATATGCGTCTCATCTCCTCTCGCTCGTCGCTTCGTTCCAAACCTGCGAGGCTAACTAGATGACGAGATGCACCCTCCCTTCTCCCCCGCTCACGCACACACTTTCTATTCTCGCCGCCGGAGGCCGAAGGGACCAGCCGACCGGCTCCTTCCTAGCCAGCCCCGGTAGGATTTACAATGAGTGGGTGGCGCCTGTGCGGCGCATGCTTGCTCTCCGTCTTTTGTCTCGATTTGGTTGCTGCACCGTGTTGTTTTGGTTTTTGGGTAGGGATTTGGACGTTTCGTCGAGGATCGGATCTGGTTTCTGCTTTTTTCCGTTTGCTTTACCGATTGAGGCGGCGTGTACTCCTTTGACGCCATGCGATTTCTCCAATTTTTTGGCGGGTTCTGAACATTTGATCATGGACCTTTGTGGTCTTGCCTAGATGGTTTGGGTCTAGCCAGTTGGTCAAAGCGTGTGTGTGCTCCCAGATCTTTCCTTGGGCATCGTAACCTTCGATGAATGATAGTCGATCGGGCAGCTGGCTGGAACCATGTGTTGTGTGTGCATTTAACTGTGCTTTCGGTGTGTTTTGGTCAAGGATCTTGCGGTCTCGCCTCCATGGTTGGCCGCTTCGCCCATGATTTGTCCTTGTTTGAAAATGTGTTAACAAATTGCTGCTTTGCGGTGTAACCATAGACTCTTGATTTCGCAATTAGATTGCTACATTTATCTGAACTGCTAATTGACATATCTACTTGATTCCAAATTTTATAGGGGAATTAAGCCAAACTCTGCACATTCTGCGGGTACTGCAGGTACGTATGTTTACCTTGCTATTTTTGTTCTGAATTTTTAGACATTAACTTATTATTTTTATTGGTTTGATGTGCAGTGTAGTATATGAGGATGTGGATCGACACACCATTGTTATTTATTGGTATATTTGCCATCTCATGCATTCAACTAATCGAGCATAATTAGATTGGCTGGATCAAAGAATGAGTAATTAAACATCAGCCATGTTAATATCTTTTATGTATGGGTTTCACCTGATGCATACATACTTGCATTGCATTCAGTTCTTTCAATGCATCCAACATTTTTTCCCAAAAAATGTGTTTAACATTCCTACTATCATAAAGTTTAGCCAACATTTTCTTGGTTTCAGGAACAAAGAGGTGCGAAGCAATGTAGAACTGCACGCAAAAGCCAGTTCACCCAAAAGCTCAACTTGATGGGAAATACGGGTTATGCATTTATACGTCAAACACTCACCCTCACGTGTGGCTCCCTCAGGCCTAAATGTGGACCGGAAGTGGGCTGCAGTTTTTATTTTTAAATTGCGCCAGCCAGATCTTAAACTCAAGACCTCTTGGTTCCGATGCCATGTAAACTGTAACATGTGGGCAGGGTCGATCGAACGCAACAACTTTCATGGTCCTCAACTCCTAAATTTGCTCGGAAAATTGTGATGGGTTGCTACTTCTGCTGCATGAGTACCTTCCATCTGTGTTGGGTAAACTTTGTATAGAAGTATCTCAGCAATACATTGAGGTACTTGCTCATGGTCTATATCATCATCAGTGCATGCTAGGACATTCTGAAGTGACAAACCTATCATATGACTGAAGCGTACCAGCAGAAGTAAACGGCAACTCTAGATCTTCCGTCTTTCCTCAAATTCTGGGTATCGCACACTGGCCCAGTTGAGAAAGAAGTAATATGCATCATCTTCAGATAGTAACATCGGGTCAGTACTCGAAAAGATGGACTCGATCCCAACAAGAGTGATGTTTATCACTTCAGCTTCGAACTTACGAAAATCCTTGTATTTGTCAGCGAGGAATTCCTTGCCTACATGTACCACACTCTAAACTTCAGCAACCATTAAAGAGGATCATGGATGGTCTAGGTATAGAAATGCAAATTATGTGGTCGTAGGAAGGCTTGTGAGAAACTGACTACAGTGCCTCATGCAAGCAAGAACCTCAAATTTATCAGCAGCCATCAAGATGTCGAGCAGAAGAGTGGGCTCAATTGTTGTCAACTTTGCACTATACATGAATCTTAGAAGCTCCATAAGGGCATTTTCCTCTGAATCAGCAATCCTAATTCTTGGATGCGTCTCACCGGATTCTTTCATGCCATTAGTGAAAAGCTTTAGAAAGAAAGGACTTCTTCCAGCGAGAATAAGTGAATTCATAAGAATGATCTTTAGGGTTAAAACTGGCTTGCCTGCCATTGTTGAGGAAGAGTCAATTGTATGTCCTTTATCGGCTTTCTCGTCGTTGTTGCTCACCGAGTCAGGGACAGATCCTCCTCCGGCAAGGACCTCTATCTGCAACATCAAGTTGGGGAATTTCTCAGAGTCGAAAGTGCACCCCATGCGAGGCCCGAATCCAGGCATCCACGCCTCCGCCAGCACAGCTGCGGTCATTATCACTTCGACGATGTCCATGTGCTCTGTCTCTGCCATCTCCAGAATAGGATAGATGTGCGGGGAGGGGGTAAAACCTGAGCTTGCCGAGGTTGAGGCAAGAATGACCAGATCTGAAATTTTTCTACACCCGCGTACATATGCATTTATACGTCAATAAACAAAGCCTCATAAGAGGGATGATGTGTTCACTGAGGAGAGAAATGCTACCACAAACATTGATCATGCGGAAATTGCCAACAAGAGATCAAAGAGAGCTGTTGTTTGCCCGAATTTCAAAGATAAGGCAATTGACTTATCCGAAAAAGCTTCATTTGTGAAAATCAAGTAAATTCAGACTAAGGAAGAAATAGAGGCTATTAGGTTGACAAGAACATGAACTGAAGATAAGATATGCCGCAAGAAACTCCTCGATTTCATCCTACATGGTAGAGATGGTAATGTGCAACCGTTTTATATGTCCCAGAGTGATGGTGTCTCCATGACAGCTCTTGTCATGTCCTTTGATGATGAGATGGAAAAGCATAGCAAAAATGTAATACAAAGTGTGAGGTTTGGGCAGATTAAGGGTTGGGCAATTTCTAGGTACAAAGAAGGCACTTCGGTAATTTGGCTCCCAACAGAGGTAGCTGACTGTAAATGTGTGAAGCCCACAACAAGCTATGGGTCTTATTTTGACCAATTCAGCCTAAAGGCTCGTGTATGTGTTGTAGTTTACAGGAAGCTAGCTAGATCGGTCGGAAAAAATCCCTTGCTGTGTCTAGAAGAGCTGCTCACTAACATCGTTCGTTTCATTTAATTCAAGCAGAAGCTTCAATGGAATGGTAAGGATGGGCTTTGTGATCTCCATGGGTGATTTCATTCATAACCAGCTTGCTGCACTAGATCATACATCAAACAATGATGATGAGATGATGTGTCCATGCTGCCTGCTCTTGTTGCACTAAGAAATGAGTGTAAATTTACGGTGGGATTCAGCAAGCCGGTAGCTTTGACCTCACATGGAACTCTGGCGATCAAGGATGGTCGGTGCAAGGAGGTGCAGGTGACCGACAATGAGGTTGAAGAGAAACTTGCAAGTACGCTGCAAGAAGAGGAAGAGTGGAAAATGGAGAAGAAGAGAGCCAAGAGTGGAAGTTCACAGAAAACTAAAAATGCCTACATCAAGATCAGTGAAGCTCGGATTGCCAATGAATACCCACTGCCCGCATAATATACACCATGCGATTTTGAAATGGATGAGTACATGTTTGACAATGAAGATGGCATGCCAGTAAGAATACTCAACAAGTGGGTTCTCTATAATTCAGACTCTAGATTCATGCTTTGGAGCTCATCCCTATGAAACTAGATGCTGACAATGATATAGCGATCTTTGGGTCTGGTTGTATGAGAGACGATGATGGGACTTTCTGTTCAATAGCTGAGCCAGCAGAGTTATCTTCTTCCTCAAGTACATCTGGCCAGGAAGATTAAGGGATTCCAATTTATCTAAGTCCAATCATGGAATGGGTTGTAGAATTTAGTGGCTGGATGATCTGCATATCTATTCGAACCGACATAGGTTGGTAAGTACCCATGCAGCTCAAATCCATTATCTATATGAAACACCTGCTACAATTCCTTGCCATGCATTTTGGATCTTATCATATCTTGAAATTTCCATTTTATTTATGGATGAAATCTTGCAATTCCTTATAAAACCTCCCTCTAACTTACATAAGAATTTTAATTATGCCAGGTACAAGTTACGCCAGACAACAAAGCAGTATGCGCCATGGTGTGACACTATCCTTCAAACAAGAAGACTAGTTGCCTGTGTCATCGCCATTTTAAAAGAACAAACTCGCGCTTCAAAATTTCCTTTGCTGATGTTATCAAGAGGGTAGCAGAATTTGAGAGAGGGCATCCTGCATTCATTTCGACAAATGCAACACTTGTTGAAAGATATGATGTGGTGCATGGAAAGATAATCCTTCAGCAGTTCACAAACCCCGCCTCACCTCCATTCCAATCATCACTTCTCTCTCACGCTCGTCGCTCCCTTCCGAACCTACGAGGCTAGCTAGCTGACGATACGAGGAGGGACCTCCTCCCCTCATGACACGCACATTTTCCTCTCTCTTCACCGGTGGCCGGAGGGACTAGCCAGTCGGCTCCTTCCTCGCCTGCCTGCCCCGGTAAGACATACATATCACCGCGTGCATGTGGCGCGTGCTTTGCTCGACGTCTTTTGTCTCGGCTTGGTTGCTTCGTCGTGCGGTTTTAGTTTTGGGCGGAGGGATTTGGATGTTTCGCTGAGGACCTGGTTTCTGGTTTGCTTTGCCGATCGCGTCCTCATGTAGTCCTTTGATGCCATGCAATTTCTCCAAATCTTTCTGGTGAGTTCTCAACTGTTGATTCTTGATCTCGTGGTCTCGCATGCCTGGTGTGCGGATGTGTAGCCAGCCGGTCGGTGGATCGTTTTGTCGATGATCTTTGTGACGCTCAACCAGGGGCTTCGTCCTCGTCCTCTAGCAGTTCCTACCAGCCACAGGCTGGTGTTTCTACCTTGTTCACGTGCGCCCTTTAGTTTGGTTTGAATCCGAGTGACGGTGCTTCTACGACTTGATTTATAAATAGTGGTGTCGCTGTTTGTATTTGTGTAGTTTTAAGCCAGGTGAACTTACTTCTATGTCCAATTCATGCTTATATTTTGTTGTATTTACATAGGTCCATGTTTCCGCATCTAGCCTTTTGATTAGGATACTTCTTTGAAGGTCTATTCGATCGTTTTGTTCTGCAAGAGTTTCGATCTTGGTGGTGGATCTGTGATCTACCCTTGGTGGAGACTAGTAGTTGGGGCGCGCCCGTGGCGCGCCTCTTGAGGCGGTCTTGTGCGCCTCAATCTTATCTATGCACATTAGAGCGTCTGGTTGTTCCAACATGCACTGAATAATCATCTGGGAGGCAACTTTAGGATAATTAAAATAACTTTTCTTGGAAAGTATAAATAAAAAGAAGTGTTGTACTAAAGCTCTAGTGAGAAATATTTCGCATGATCACAAAGGGGCAATAATTTTAGTTAATAGAAAAATAGAAGTATCTGCTGCAACACAAACAACTCTAGATTCACTTGTTGAAACTATACCTGAACAAAAATTCCATAATCTGGGCTAAAGTATACCACCAAATAAATATAGTACTCCCTCCGTCCGAAAAAGCTTGTCCCAAGCATCTCCCTCAAATGGATATATCTAGCACTAACTTGGTGCTAGATACATCCATTTGAGGGACAAGCTTTTTCGGACAGAGGGAGTATGCGTCAAGATTCATAGTACTGATTATCACTTTGAAGAATTAAGTATTACAAAATACATAACTATATTCTAGGTTCATTATACAGATAAAAAGCAACATACAAGTCGAGCGGAAAAAACAGTGAAGCCAACCTGAACAATTAATACTGACCCTCTCGTAAGCTCGATCCAGTCTGCTCCGAATCACACTTGTGGAGTGCACATTTCCATGAAACCAGACTCACACTGTAGAAGGAAAGATATATGAAAAAGACGGAAGTCAAAGGCTCAAAGCTATCAGATCGAAAAGAAATATAAGGAATGCATCTATCATGCGTCATGCATGTGTGTCTGAGTAGCTTCTCATAGTGAGTGAAAACCTAGCAGGCAATCTTGAGCATTGCAAAGGGGAGACCAGGGAAACAAAAATGAGGAATACGCTAATGGCTACTAATCCAGGAAATTATAAATTCCAGACCTGTGTTTCAATAGGAACATCACGGTCGTCATGGACCAAAAAGAGGGTACAAATGATAAAGTATATTTAGGAATGATGCTGGTGCATAATAATGAAGAAAATCACCTTAGAAAAGAAATCCTTCCAAGTTCATTTTTCATGCGCGTGCACCAATGAAATGTGAAACTGTTTGCTTATGCCCATGATCAAATCTCTTGCACATAAAAGCTACAATGAGAGCTAAAGGAAGGGGGCTGGAGGAGGAGAAAGGAAAGATGACCGCGCCGCGAGGCTCCTGTAGTGCAAGTGGTCGTCGTGGCACACTATGGCTAGTGTTCAGACTATACTCTCAACTCTTGTGCGAATTGCTCAGAGTAATTCAAGATCCTAAAAGAAGTCTTCAGAGTAATCCAAACTCCTACATAACAATACATAAATTATTTGCTTCAGTATGTGATCCTTTCAGTTTGAGAAGAATTCAAAAATATTATACAAATTCTTGCAAGTCTTCCTACTCTACAATACTAATCTAAAGCAAAATAAAATTATACTCAGTTTGTTCAGTGTCACGGGAAGAAAATAATTTAGCTAATACTAAATCCAACTAAAAGGACTAATTGTAATTATTTGGCTAGGCTGCTCATCGAAAGAATTTTTTTCATAAGAAGCGGACCTTGCAAAAACTTGGAATGATCGGGTGGATCTAAAACAGGGCATGTCCTCCTGCAGTCCTTCTCCCACCCCTCGTGTATCAGATCATATTAGTAAGAACATTAGTCTGTATACACACACACAAAGAGGGACACATACACACAAACACACACACACACACATACACACACACACACACACACACACACACACACACACACACCAAATTTGCACAAGATGTAGCTTGCAGATGTGGTACCATGGACTGTACGAATAAATCAGACTGAACAACCATTCAGCTCCAAAATTGCATCAAACATGTTTTATAATCAAGATATTCAGAAAAAGGTAAACATCAACGAACATATCCTATGAACATACAGATCACACAATCAGATCGAAAACAAAATCTGAGCCAGCTTCCTGTATCACTCAATCACTCATATGTTGAAAGACTATTCGAGCCTGATGACCCAGTCGCCGTGGCAGCAAGGACAGACAGAAGAAAAGGGAACGGCCTAGAGATGGTGACGTGGGTGCTTTGGCGTGTGATGCCGATCAGCCCATTGTTGTAGTCAGCAAGGGAGCAACGGTCGATCCATATGTCAGAGGAGTCGGGTTTGATCTGGTTGTCGTCGATGCTGTGGCTGCGGCCGGCCTGGAGTCGAAAAAGGCCTTCATCTGCGCCGCCATGAAACCTAGGTCTAGCAGATCGACGGAGCCGACGGGGTTCACTATGGTGCCCTGCGCGGATGGGCAAGGACGACGACGACGTCCAAGCCCTTAATCCCGTGGCAAGCGCCCAAGGGTCATCGCCCTCTTCATGCTATGTCCTCCTATGTAGTATGAGCTGCAAACTCTATTCAATGACCGTATTTCACCGACCACATTGCAGGCACAGAAACAAAGATGAGAAAAATTTAGAAAGAGATTGATAGAGAGAGAACATATCCCCCAAAAAAGGACAAGTAAAGAAGTACCAAGGTGCTTGCCGCAGATCCTGAGGCTCTTGGCATGTCGCATGACAAGGTGGACCTTGGTTGTCCGTTTGAGAAGCCTGACTGTACGCATGCCCCGCTCCTTCCACTGCCCCCGTCCTTGTCAAATCAGTGCAACTTTGTTTTCCTACAGACACAAAAAGAAGCACCAAACCAGAAGTGTCATCACAACTATCAAAATAGAAAACAGGGTACTTGTGCACGTTGAACACTCGTCGTGCAATACACCATTGCTTTTTTGAACTCAATTCCCGAACAATCATTCTTGTAACACACATATATATGACAAGGCCTGATAAATTTAACTTCAAATTTGCATCTGTAGATAATATACCCAATATTTCATGAAAAACACCATGTAACAATAAAGGTGGCCATGGCAAAATACAAAGAGATGTGCTCTTTATCTCATATGTTTACAAACATGAGAACATTATTGCCACGACTTGCTGAAACAAAGAGACGCTCTCATATCTTGTAATGTGAAGGACTATATTGTCGGTGTCTGTTAAATTTCTATGCATAAACTTGGTTAAAGCAACAGAAGTTTGATTTGGGACATAACTTATGTGCCTTTATATTCCGGAACAGAGTAAGTATAGAATCACAAGGATAACAAAACCTGCAATAGCCAAAATAGCTATCCACTTGATTCAAGGAATAACTAAATGGCGAGAAAGTGCTCACGGAAAAGCTATTGGCAACATATCAAACACTGCACTACAATGGTCAACTTACACAGGGAGCAAAGGTGGCTTCTGGTGGTTAATAGCCAAGTTTCAATGGGCACAAAATGGAATGGAATTCCTGGTAGGAAATAAATACAGTGCAATCTTTTAAATAATAAATATCTTGATAAAACCTAGGCTGACCACAAATTTTCTTATCATATATTTCCCGACGCAAAAAGAAGTTTTACAATTTCTTGTAAATTACCTTTAATTGTAATAGAGTATGAATGAGCACCAAGCGGTGAGCAGTTTAAAAGCTAATTCAGCGAAAGAAAAAACCTGAAGCATTACAATGCTAGCTTCAATTATTTAAAATTTATATCATTGGACAGAGACAAAAAATATATTGGCTAGATGAATAGCTTGCTGCCAAACGTGGGAGTTGTCATGGACAAATAAAATCATTGGAGGTGATCTATCAAAACATGATAATCTCACTTGTAAAAGAAACATTCTGACAAAAGCATCCTCACAGAAAGACTTCGTAGTATCTGCAGGAGAAAACTGATGACTCATTAACATATAAAGCCTCTTTTTCTATAGTAAATTATGCAACAAAATTTACACTTGAATTATGAAGAGTGGATAGTATATAAAATGATTTACAGGCAACACCAAATTGAACAGACTCTCCATCCCAATAATGTAAAGGATCATCTAGTCAATACAATGACAGTAATGACAACCAAAAGGACATGTGAAACGAAAAGAAAGTAAGCGAACCACCCTATCTTGAACCAACCCAGCCAAAGAAATGCGGCAGCTAACCAAGGAAGTACAAATAAATGTGAGCGTGTTTTACTAATAAGCTAGATCAAACATCACTAATACAAACAGTCTTAAACATACTATATGAAAGGAATAAATAGAAAATGTTTCAACACTGACTTCTATCTAAATTCTAAACAGGGGAACCAACTTAGCTTTATGTGAAAACCAAAGAGAGGGCATATAATAGGTTTTGACACTTCACAAACTCTTCTTATGATCTGAAAATCCGGACAAGCATCAGTATAAAATGCTTACATAATTCCATCCATCTATCTAAAGAGGGGCTCATGCTGTAGCTGCAACCGATAGATGGAGCAGCACCTGCACCAAAATAGAGAAGTCACATCAAATAGAGGCGAACACAAGGCAACCAGCGATGCAAATTAAATGGTTTGGGATGTTATATATCATATAATATTGTATTTAACTACACATGTATTCGTTCCATCTATCTTTTATCCGGATTATTTAGGACATTGTTATTCAAACTGTTAACGACGAATTTTCTCAAATATTATGAAGCTAAAAACACTCGTACATATATTAACTCTAGCAATTTGTATGCATTTTACAATAGTACAATTATGATAGCTTCAGACCGTTTAACAAAATTCCAACTAAAAGATAAGCACCTCAGCAGTTGTGTTTCAAAATAGCAGCTGAACCACATGCAAGAGAAAGATCTTAGGCTACTAAACATGTCAACAACCATTTTCTTCTTCACACAATGTAAATAGATTTAGACCTTCAAGAATAGAAGACGTCGATACAACTCTGAATCCAATAATGACTATCATTCAAGAAGTTAGACCTGACTGGTAGTGAAAATCAGATATTGATGCTAAACTCATTAATTTTATCCATTCTATTGCAACTTGCTTCCAAGAGGGAGAGAGATAGATATTTACTTTTGTTTCAGCTTGCTCAAGAAGAAAGTTGCAAATGACAATCAACAAATATGCCATCATAGATTGCCTGAAATACATTAATAAAGCACACTCTGATAATACCGCAAATATTGTTCTTCTGTTAAAGAAGATACATAAATAAAGGGGTTGCCCTTACCAAAATTCAATGCAAATAAATAGAAAATCAGATTAACCAAAAAACATACAAGATAAAGGAGTTGGGATATACATATTTGTTGGTTCCTTCAATCTTGTGGCTTTTAATATTATGTACTATTTAGTTGTAAAAGAAAATATGTTGAAAGAAAGCAAACCTTTGACCATTTTCCTATCAGATCCAGATTAAATATAATATTAGATATATGTTTTCAATGGAAGCCCTCATCGAGCTGGCTCTTGTCGCCCAACTTTGCATGTGCTGCACATATGCAGATACAGGCATCAGGAGGAAATCAAGATCGATTGTAAGTCTAAAAGCATGCCCAGATTCAACCGAACTAAACCCTCTCGCTTGCTCTCCGTCGCTACTCCATGGAACAAGTGCACCGTATATGATTAGAATCAATCGAGTCTCCATGCAAATCGATCCAGTCAGAAGGTATTCAAGTATTAGCAAATACTATTAGATATGTGTAGTATGTAGAAACTGCTCTGGTTTATTGAAGACTCGATGCACAATTAGTTTACACCTGATTAGAACTACTCTAGTAACTCTTTGGTTTATTGAAGACACGATGAAAGGAATCATGCACCGTCCAAACAAAATTGAGCGGAAGGCAGTAGAAGATTGATGACTCGTCATGGTTACCTACAGTTGTACATTCTTCTGAAACTGGATGTTGAGCAGGATCTTTGGTAATAATATTTAGCTAATCTCCTTCTAATAAAAAGTTCACCCCACTATGCCTAGTGTCACTCTGAGATCGATGGATTATCGCTCTGCACTAAATTGGATAGCAACATAAGAGTTGCATTTTCTGTCTCCTCCATCAGGCATGTGATACACACCAGTCATTTAACCCGTATTAGTTAGACAAACGACTCAAGTGTCCCATGATTTCAACCAGTTCACATACTATTATTAACTAGCTGTAACAGGAAATGCATGGCACCAGCAAACTGTACCTAGATTAATGGAAACCTAATATATGTGATAATCTCCAAAACTGAACTTGATGAATAAATACACAAATGGGCTACAGTTAGTAATTTTGTTCTCATTTCTAATTGTTTAGATTGATCCACAGTTCGTAGCGCAAATTGTTTGATGCTACAAGGTCAGACAATTACCCGTTGCTATAGATGCATTCCAGTAAACACTTTCTAGCATAAACGAACTTGGATATGGAAGTTTTCGAAGCTAGGAAGGACCACCAGAATCGCCACATGCTGCTCTCCTAATTATGCCGCCGACGATGCAGAGGCGTCCCCGGCGGCTGCCCGTGGCCGCGTATGTCCCCTGCTCGAGATTGAGATCTTGGGATGGGCAGGGGTGGCAATGATGACAACCCTTGGCACGGCGAGAAGAGAGAGGATCCCAACTGCCAAAAGGCTGGAGAAGAGAAGTACCTGCTCATCCCGAGCGCTCGCTTGGCGAGAAGGAGACCTACAGGTGGAGGTCCTTGCCGCTGCCGCAGACACGGTCGAGGTCGAGGTCGATGTCGGAGGCGGCAACGGTGACGGCGACGGAGACGGCGCCCACCTTCTCCAGTGGCCAGCGCTGGACGAGCAAGGATGGCGCCGGTGGCTGTGGCTGTGGCGGCGCCGACGGAACCCTAGCCGCCGGTCAGGATGGAAAAGAAGGAGAGGAGGTTGCGTTGGGAAAAAAGAACTGCTCTCTTTTGTCCCTACCTGTGGAACGACGCGTTTTCTTTCCCCCTCTCAGCCAGTACGCAACCTAGCTCCCTCACCATTGGCTGGCACGCACAGTGTGCCTTTGCCGACGTGGCACGCGCGAGCAAGCGCCATTTGCGCGACGATGAATGGGTTTAATGTAGATTGCACCGCCAAGGTAATTAACGCTCTCACTCCTTTGTTGAACTCGTAGCCGATAGTTGATGGATGCTTCTTGCAGATCTATAGATCTTGCTTTCTTATGTGGAGTTGAGTGCCCAATTGCCCATAGGTTGCATCGGTGCCTCTCCCCATTTTTGTCCATCTGCTCTTGGTTGCTCTACTTCTAGTTATCGCTTTGTGTACTTGTCATTTCATCACCCCTTTAGGTTCGAATCCGGCTTACTGTGATTCTATTTCTGATTTACACATGGTCACGCCTCGTCATCTATTTGGTTTGAATCTGGGTGAAGCTTCTACGCTCGATTTATGGTGGCATCGCTAATTGTATTTGCGTAGTATAAATTTGGGTGGACGTGCTTCTATTTGATTTATGGTCGCATCTAGTTATTTTTGCATAGATATGTGTTTTCGCATCTAAACTTCTAATTAGCATATTTCTCTAATAGTCTAATCTATGGTTATGTTGCGCAGGAGTCATTGTTTCTGTCGTGGTGAATTGTGATCTAGCCTTTGTGGAGATAGGTAGATTGAACCGGCCAGGTAAGTTTTTTGCCCCCCCTCTCCACCCCATCATTTTTTTGCGTTCACCCGGTCTAGCTCTGCCATATATGTGCTTGTTTGAAAATGTGTTAACGAATTGTTGTCTTGCGGTGTAACGCTAAACTCTTGATTTTATAATTTCGTTGCTACATTTATCTAAACTTGTAATTAACACATCTACTTGATTCTAAACTTTACAGGGGAATTATGTCAAACTCTCCACATTCTGCTGGTACTGCAGATATATGTGCTTACCTTGCTATTTTGGTTCCTAAATTTTAGATAAACTTAATCCTGGAAATGCTATAGTTTCGGCTACAGTGCACTTCTCCATGTTATAGCAAATTACATGGTCATAATATTATTATTTTTATAAGTTTGATGTGCGCTGTAGTATATGAAACTATGGATTGGGACACCATTGTTATTTATTGGTACATTTTCCATCTCATGCATTGAATAATCATTCAACAATATATTTTACATGTCCACTGAGTGTAGTAAGCGAGCATCCAGAAATAAGAGAAGGATGCATCCACAAGCCTCCTCAGCGATTTGGAAGATCCGACCGTCCATCTCGATTCCTTGATGCGTTTCCAGCCGTCGGATCGTGAGCTGGGAGGATCTGGGCCGTCGGATCTGGAAGAAACACTACTGGACTGAATAGTAATGGCAACATAATGTAAATACCATGTCCCCACTAGGGCATTTTGGTAATTTCGCGTGACGGGGGTGTAAAAGGGCCGGCTCCCTTGATGAACCCTAGCCGCTCGCCCCGCCCTGTCGTCTCGCCCGCCCTACCGCCCCGCCCCGCCCGGCCGTCCCGCTCGCCGCCGCCACCTCTCCTCCCC
>NC_041389.1:636654626-636674242 GCF_002162155.2 Triticum dicoccoides
CTCCTCTCCCCTCCCGGGCCCCCTCGCCCTGCCCGTCCAAGCTCAGGGTCGAGGGGCGCGACCCCTCGCGCGACGAAAACCCTAGCCGCCCCCGTCGCTCCTTGGTCCTTGCAGCCTCAGCCTCAGCCGCCGCCGCGCCCCTGTCCCCCTTTCCTCCCCGTTCCTCTCCTGCCGCCGTTCGCCTACTCTGCCCGGTCGTGCTCCCTTCGCCTCCTCCGCCTAGATGTGCGACTCGAGCCGGCAAGATCCAGCCATATGGCAGCCAACTCTGCCCTTCCCGAGCCTGGCGACGAAGGGGTTGGTGAGCGCGGTGGTGGCCATGGATGAACTCGAGCCCGGGCGTGTGGGCGTGTTGGTGGAGGCATCTATCTACCTCAGGGCAGCGAGCTGGAGCTGGGCCTGGACAAGGGAGTAAGCTTTTCCAAGCACTTCTTCGCCAAGTACGAGCTCGGCAAGGAGGTCGGATGTGGCCACTTCGGATACACCTGCGCCGCCAAGGCCTAGAAGGGCGAGCACAAGGCCAGGACATCGCTGTCAAGGTCATCCCCAAGGACAAGGTCCGACACTCCTCCTCTTGCCATTGCCATGCCCTCTCGTTCTCGACTTGCTTGCAGAAATGTCTTTGCCATTCAGTCTCTTGCTGTCTATGTTCAGTTGCATACTCTGCATTTTACCACTTCTTTCTCTACGCGTAATTGGGTATCAAGCATGTTCGTCTGAATGATGTTGTCATATGAGCAGCATTGATCCCTAGCATTGGTAAGCACTGTAAGGTCCCTCTTCTCATGTTTCTGGTACAAACACATCTATACAATACTAAAATGCTTTCATTAAATAATTACTTCTGCAGTTTTTTCTCAAGGACTATACTCATTCAGGGAAAAATTTAATTAGTAATTCTAAAAAAAGTTAGCTAGACTCATTTTGTGTTCTTAGACCCAGGTTGATTGTAGACAAGAAGAGAAATTTAAATAATGGCCCCTTGCACGCTAATTCCTAGACCCAGGTTGACTGAATCTCTTCATTATATCATCAGTCGCTCCTTCCTACTTATCTTTTAGTGAAGAGTTAAATCTATCTTGTTCTTGCACTATTTTTTTATTTTAGCACTAGAGGTACTGTGTGGAGCTCTATTCCTCCAACACATTGTTTATTCATCGTATGAAGTTCCATCATAGTGTTAATATCATCTTAAGGTTTAACGGCTGACTGATTGACATGTCTTTTTGTTGTTGTCTGCAGTTGTGCGTGCTTCACCTTGGCTCGCCTTTGCTCAATTTTGGTGCACTACTAGATTATGAATCTCTAAACCAGTTGGGGCTTGTGATTGGTGTTTATGTTAGTTGGGTGCAGATAATGAGAAACATAGTAAGGTACGAATGCTACTAATTTGTTCCTCACATGCATAGACATAAAGAAAGGTGAGGATCCACATGTGCGTATGTTCTATCATTTTTCCCTAACAAAATTTTCAGCAAATAGCTAGGGTCAAAAATGCAAAGCAGTTGAACTAGAAAATTGTGTACCACATGAGCAGTATATAACGATGGATTGTTATCGTGGGTGAAAGCAGTTTATCACGATGGCATTGTTACGATTTTCCCGCCAATTAAATTTGGCCAAGATGCTTCCTTTCCATAATAAATTTTCTTCCGACCAACTGACTTTATTTTGTGTATCTCCTTTTAGTTTGTTGAATCAGGCTTGCCAACTAAGCAAAACCAAGATACGAAACCATGCCAAACAAAAGAGAAACCACTGAAACTTTATATATTTTTGAGCTGTACAGTAGGGTAACTTCCCACAGCTATTTTCATTAAAAGCAAGCCAAAACTATTTTTTGCGAAGTGTACAGCAGGAATGTAGGTGAAATTGTATTTGATGCATATTCCCTTTGTTCTGACTTCTGTTTCATACATACTCTATTTTAGAAAATATATAGGATATAGCCAATAGGACAAGTTTATGGTTACATTTATCTTTACGATGCTTATACGAAGAATGTAGAGAAAAATATATTTCACATGTCATTTCAGTTTCTGAATTTTCCCTCGACTTTTAATTTTTTTCATATATTTTCTTTTTATATTGTTTATATTGCACAATGATAAGGTTTCCTTATTTCATATTTTAAGATACCATCTGCTAGGTCATCTCATAGGCTCATAGCTCTTTTTGTTTGTGTTTGAATATATTTTATGATTGAAAATTTGATGTGGGACTGGGAAAATCTCAGTTCTAAGTACATGATTCTTCTATTTTTTTCATGGTGTTGAATGTCCTCATATATACCCGTTTGTTATGTTTATATCCTATAAATAATGAAATGGTTTATATAGAAAGTTTTTATGTTTTAGTTATAGTATGTTGTCGATGATGTGTTTGGTCTGGAACATGGAGATTAACATTAAAGTTTCCGTATCTTCTATCTTTATGCTTTGTTATTTACTTTATGCAACCCAGATTTTCCTATTTTGCACTGCCACTGGCTTGCTTTCGGTGTCGTATGACCCAACTCTTTTTGCTGAACTTGACGCAGATCAATTGTCCTGTCTTGCTTTTGAAACATATTCAGGCCCTCTCTCTCTCTCTGACTGTTACTGCATCCATCATCTAGGAACCGCTACTCTTGTGTAATATTTTTTGTTCGATTTGTTATCTACCGGTGCTCATCTAGGTCTTCTGTTGCCGTTCGATTTGTTGCTGTTCTAGGGTTAGGATTTGCTATTGGATTGGTGACTGCCGTGAGTTGATAACATATCAGGTTACTAGCTAGCCATTTACAGTATTTGCTTAATCTGCTGATGTGTGTTGTTTGTACTTCCTTCCCGGTCTCCTAACTAATCTGCATAAGTATTTATTAGTATTTTGTGCTAAAATGTAATTAGTGCCCAACAAACTCTGTTTTTTGTTTCCGTCGTTTCCCTTTGGACCTTCAACATTCCTGGGACTTAGTTGTGCCGGGATGTAGTCGAGGTACCAAATGATTGTATTTGTGGCATGGTTTCTATTTACATCCTTCCACTATTCCTATCTTTGTTTTGTTATTTTTATTATTTCAGACAACGGTATACACCACCTTGACGAAAATATATTTACCTAAAGGTTTTATTTGTTTGGATACAACCTCTGAATTCAAAAGCAAAAAATGGATGTCGTGATAGGCTAGCCCGGACCTTCACGGACTTGGATATGGGGCTAGAGATCGTAGACCTGGTAATATTATTATTTTTTGCAAATTGTGCTTGCAGTAGACTTTAGAGCTGAGCTATATGGTCTCGCATCCACGCTGATCTACGAAAATATTAGGTATCAATCAAACTTGACTATTTATGTTCTGAATGATGCAAATGTTGACCACCACATTTGGTAGGTTCATGCAAGCACTGAAATAATTGTGATGATCTCGAAGAATTTCTGAGCAATGTCATTGGTATTCATTTATTAGTTTGTTCAGGTCTGTGTTTGTGGCAACTAATTTTATATGTCTCCCTCAACATTATAAGATTGCTTTGTGGCACAAAAGTGCATGCACTGTCTTACAAATAATGGTTGGTTGTTCTAAACATATGGATTCTAAAATCCATTTGTCTTTGACTTCTTAATTTAACCTATGTGCATGTTCTTATGACAATGATGCGATGTGTGAAATTTGTTTGACTTTTTGTATGATTAGATTTTGAGGGAAACACCGCCCTGCCAAAAAGCCAACCGGCCGAGCTAGCCACACTGTGAAAGGGCCGAGCAACAACAACCTGATATACATCAGTCGACAATGAAGGTATGCGTATATACAGTGTGTAGCAGCGCTGTCATCTCAGACTTCCTGTTTAAGCTTGATGCATTCTCTTATAACTGCCTTATGATATGTGATATTTGTTTGATATCGAAGAAAGGCATGTGCTCGTATTATTTCTCTTATAACTGCAGATTTTATGCTGTTCCATTTTGTATTTAGTCAAGTGATGTATGTTGTTGGTTTCTCTTATAACTAATTTGTTGTTGGTTTCTTTGTGGTGTATTGATTATGGCTTGTTGTGCCACATGACCAACATGGATTATTTCGATGTCTAAACCATGTATGGGGCTGATCCTGACGGCGGCGGCCACATCTTTCGCGCCTGGTCCAGCTGCGCCATATCAAGGTCTCCTCCCCTGCCCCTGTTCTTCTCCTTCTCTCTCTCCCTCTCAATCCCCGATGTGTTTTGATTTGGTAGGGTTGGTTTCCTCCCTGATTGTGTGCATCATCATGGTGTTTGCTTGTTGTTCTAAAATTTCAACTGCATGGCTACTATTGGGTTGGCTTCTTATAAGTTATGAGAGAGAGTGAGAGTGTGGGCTTGGTCAGGGAGATCTCTTTTATTTATTTGCTGGTACCTGATAGTTTTTCATGTTCCCTTGTGAGATCTTAGTGAAAATAATGATTTTATTTGTTGTGCGTGCGGGCGGGTGCAGAGAAGAAGAACCTCAACTCGGAGCTCTTGTTTCTTCTCAGTATATATGTACATATTATAAATATAATAAATATACGTGTCTTTTTTTCCTCTTTCTCTCCTCTGGTTTTACCGCCGAACTGGGTGGCCTTGATGAATGATGTTGGCTTATTTTAGAGAAAATCTTTCTAAATAAATACTTGATAAGTGATGTTGGTTTATTTTAGAGAGAATCTTTCTAAGTAAATATACACTGAAGAGAGGTTTCAATTTCCTAATAGTACATGTTCAAATTGTTGTTGTATGTGACCTTAGATAGAAGGATGTGCACTTGTGATTATCCCTTTCCCTTTTTGTATCAGAGCTTTGTGCCAAAAAACTGCTTTGGTGCCGAGACAATTACCTTGCAACATTAATCTTGGCTGAAATTGTGCATCTTTACTAGATCAATCATGTTTGTCAGTGTTAAATAACTAGGCACATAATAAGATGAGATCATAGTGTAATCAAGTTTTGTGCCTAAAGAAAATCTTGGAGGATATCTATGTATAGTAGGCTTATTATGTTTTCTGGGTGCCTTGTAGAATACTAAGATAAAATAAATTTAATTTCATTTTTTATATTCTTTTATGTTAAAGAGGCTACATTGTATCCAGATCACTTAATATTATCCAAAGTGATTCTCTTTCATACAGACCAAATTAGTTCCTCGCTGTCCATGAGACGCACTATTTGAATAGTTTGCCTAACATGACATGTCCTTTAGCAGACCCATGCGTTGCAACATGCAAGCAAATCAAATGAAGGAGTGTGGACAAAGTTATATATCAAGCAAATCGGATGAAGGCGTGTGGACAAAGTTATATATATAATAGTCAACCATGTAGTTTACTATTATGCACTATGAAAAACAGTGTAAATAAGTTATCTGAGACTAATACTGCTATGGCCTGCTTTTGGTTTCTATCATACCAAACCTTGCTTAGGTATTTCATGTCACATTTTATAACAAATGCGCTGATGGCATGTAGATAGGGCCATTTTTTAGATATTTTACAGGGTGATTACTGTTGTGAGTATCTACCAACACCTACTCTTTGAGTAATATCAGATATATTTCTATCCTGAGATATAGAGTAATATCATATGTTAATCGGAAAAGAGTTATATCAGGGGTTTGATCATTGAACTTTTTTTTATTCCATCCTGATTAAGTTGTCCTGTACATGTGTTAAACTTGCCTTTCTACTAATGCATAATGCAGTTTGACCTTCCACTGCTTGGCCATATCGGTTGCACTGGCACCCTCGCGCCGAGGCGCGTTGCGATCTAGTAATCATATTGAGTCGATCAAAGAATGAGTAGTTAAACCGCCATGTTAATATTTTTATATATGGGATTCATCTCATGCATACATATTTGCACTGCATTCAGTTCTTTCGGTGTGTCCAACATTTTTGTTGAAAAATGTGTTTAACATTTCTATCAAAAAATGTGTCCAACATTTCTGTCACTTTTAGGAACAAAGAGGCGCCAAACAAAGCCTAAAAGCGACAATGAGAATATAATTGAGGAGAGCAATGTTACCACCAACATTAGTCACGATGCCATTGTTTGCAAGAGACCAAAGAGAGAAGTTGGTTGTTCGAATTTCAATGAGAAGGCATTTGACTTATCTGAAGAAGATTCACTTGTCACAACCAAGGAAATCATAATTGAGGAGGAAAGAGAGGCAGTTAGATTGACAAGTAAAGGACCTGAAGATAAGAAATGCTGTAGAAAACTCATCAATTTCATCCTACATGGTAAAGATGATAATCTGCAACCGTTAGAAATGTCTCAGAGTGATGGTGTCTCCATGACAGCTCTTGTCATGCCATTTGATGGTCATATCAAAAAGGACAGGAAAAAGGGAATACGATGTATTAGATTTGAGTGAATCAAGGGACGGAAATTTCCGGCTATAAGGAAGGCGTTGTGGTAATTTCGCTCTCAATAGAACTAGCTGACTATATATGTGTGAAGTCCACAAGAAGCTACAGGTCTTATTTTGACCTTTTCAGCCAGAAAGCTCATGTTTGTGTTGAAGTTTACATGAAGACATGAAGCTAGCTAGATTGGTCAGCGGCAACCCTTTGCTAAGCCTAGAAGACCTGCTTATTGGTGTTGTCTGTTCCATTAATTCGAGTTGTGGCTTCAATTGAATAGTGAGAAAGGACTATGTGGTATCCATCGGTGAGTTCGTACATAACTAGCTCACTGCAGTGGATCATGCAGCAAACAACAATGATGAGATGTTGTCGACACTACTTGCTCTTGTGGCACTAACAAATGAGTGTAAATCTAGCATGGGATTCAGCAAGCCGGCATCTTTGGCCTCACATGGAACTCTGACGATCAAGGATGGGTGGTGCAAGGAGGTGCAGGTGAATGACCAAGAACGAGGATGAAGAAGAGAAACTAGCAAGGTTGTTGCAAGGAGAGGAAGAGTGAAAAATAAAGAAGCTGAGAGCCAAGAGTGGAAGTTCATAGAAAATTAAAAATGCCTACATCAAGATCAGTCAAGCTGAGATTGCCAATGACTACCCATTGCCATCATACTATACACCATGCAATATAAAAATGGATGAGTACATGATTGACAGTGAAGATGGCATGCTGCCAGTAAGAGTACTCAACAATTGGGCACTATATAATTCAGATTCCAGATTCATGTCTTTGGGGCTCATCCCTGTTAAACCAGGTGTTGTAAATGATACTGTCATCTTTGGGTCTAGTTGTATGAGAGACGATGATGGTACTTTCTGTTCAATAGCTGAGCCAGCGGAGTTATCTTCTTCCTCGAGTAAATCTGACCAGGAAGATCAAGGGATTCCAATTTATCTAAGTCCAATCAAGTAATGTCTTATAGAATTTCGTGGCTCGATGATCTACATATCTATTCGAACCAACATATATAGCTTGGCAAGTACTCCTGCAGCTCTAATTCATTATGTATACTATATGAATACATTCTACAATTGCTTTCCTTGCATTTCAGATCTTATCATATTTTGAAATTTGCATTCTATTTATGCATGAAACCTTGTGATTCCTTGATATTAAACCTCCCTCTAACTTGCATATGAATTTCAATGATGTTAGGTACAAGTTACTCCAGCCAACAAAGTAGTATGCGTCATGGTGTGACATTGTCCTTTAACCAGCAAGATTGGCTGTCAGTATATATCATCGCCATCTTAAAAGAACAAACTCATGCTTCAAAACTTTCTTTCACCGATGTTACCAAGAGAGTAGCAGAATTTTATAGAGAGCACCATGCATTCATTTCAATGGATGCAACACTTGTTGGAAGATATGTTGTGGTGCATGGACAGATAGTCCTTCAACAGTTCACAAATTATCGAGATGAGTCCATTCGATGGTGCACCTTCGTCATAGGCCTTGTCAACAAGTTTGAAGAAAGAGGGCACACAAAGCTAGCAATGAAGAATGAATCTCAAGTGGTGAGAGGAGAGAACCTGAACCCAAGTGCAAAAATGGCCCCAATATCAAATGAAATCTTATGCGTGCGACAACCACAAAGTTGGTCAGCAGTATATTTGGTGATTGCTATGCAACCCATTTCCCAGAGGATTCAAAGGTGGGGGATGAGAATGATGAGTAAAAGGTATTTGAGGAGGAACAGGAGGAAAATGAAGAAGATGATGTTGAGGGGAAGGCTCAAGTTGGTGAGGAACATGTTTCGAGGACCTCGGCATCAACACGGTCTAGAAATACATCATCATATGCTTGTGAAGAAATAGAATGTGAAGGTCAAACAGTTGGGAAAACACCATCTGGAGAAGCTCCGTACAGAAGTGTGAGAGTTGGAGATCTTAGTGTTGCTGTTGGTGGGGCACTCACATTCGAAAATGGGCGCCGGAACTGGAGCTTGCAGTTCTTGTGAGGAGCGAGAAGTGGTTCGTGACGAGTTCAAAATACTCTGAGAGATCAGCTTTGTCCTCAAGAATGTCACATACAATGTTCACGACTTCCTATATATCAAGCCTGAGTTTATCTATCCCGTCGAGGGTCGTGGGACCTACAGGTCTGGAAGAAATGTGGGCCTAAAGCCCTATGTGGTATGTCGTTTGCAGAGTGTCAATGCTGCTACTGGATCTCATAAAGCTAATCTGGAATCAACAAAAGTCAGTGTAAGAAGGCTATACAGGCCTTATGATATTTCATTGGATAAAGCTTTACTCTTCATATATCAGAGAAGTTTGGCACTCTGCCTTATGTTTACCACATTTTTTATGTGCATCATTACCATCATTTTGTGCCTCTGATTCCACCTAACTTTATGTTTTATTACACTTGGACTTTAATCTACTATTCTTTGTTGTTTGATCCAAGTGATTCATCAATGTTTGTTGTTTCTTTCTGAGCAGCCGCATGTGGACGGAATTTAAATATGGGATGATGCTTCTTCGATGGTTGCTACCCTCAGTTTCCCAGTCTCCACCATCCCTCAACCGCATCTCGGCCTGTGACTCTCCCCTACTAAATTCCTTGTATCTGCCTTTGGTCCTGTTATCAATTGATTCGGTCATTACATCTCAAGTTGGAACTCTCTCAAGATGTCCCCTCGCGGTCGTTTAGTGTAGGACAATACCATGCGCCATGCATATTTTAGGAGCTCTTTCATTCTTCCCCATGGTTTAGCACATGCCATATATAAGAGGCGACGTACTTCCTTTTAGATCGGGAAGGAGACTTATTTCGATGCACACTATTTAATTGCTCAGGACAAAGCTTCATTGTCTAAACAGGAGGGATCTTTGGCGGCAAAATAAATGTCTCCTCAATTTCATTCATAAGTTTCCCCAACCGAGTAGGGTACCACCGAAATAATTGTTTTGGTTCCATGACTTGAGAGATTTCAATGACACCCCTTCGACATCATCATTCCCTGAGAAAATTGTGTTGACTTGCATCCCACCTAATTGTGCCTTGACTAAGTGCTATGTTCAGAATGGTGTGGCCACCATGTTCTGGGTGGATAGTCGGCTGCATGGGTCCTCTCTGCCTAAGCTCCAACTCCCTTTTCTCACCAGGCGGAATGCTTCAGTAACAGCTGTCTATACCAGTACCGCCTTCCCCTTCATCCTCGCCTCTCATGTGTCACTAAATCTAAGCTTGATGGCATCTAGGTTACATCGGATGCGCTTGTGTCTTCCAATGAAGCAGACATCCGTGTTATAGTTGGTAGCCTGGAATGTCAACTGATTAATAAATTGGCATGCATTGTGTGGAGCTTTCGTCTGCCGATAAGGATCAATATTTTCTCCTACTTGGTGGAAGTCAAATGGCTAAGCGTACTACAAAACTATATTTGCAAACATTTTTAAATACGTTAGTTTGGACTTTTCGTGACAACAATACACAAATATAGTTGTTCCAATCTTTCATGTCTGGAAAATGTAGCATATTTCAGTATATGAGATAGTGTGTGATGGTATATCCTTGATAAGAAAAACTTGCATAGTATATATGGAATTATAAGGAGTAAATCTTAAATATGTTAACAATATTTATTTCCAATACTGCTACAATTACCACATTTATATAGACAAATATACCCTTGATCAATCAACGGCTAGGATCAAATTCTCGCCTTACCTTTTAGAAGGGAAGAGGGGCATCTTAAAATATCTCATTATGAATATGTTACCGTTTGCATTACGCTTTCACAAATTACGTTGAAAGTGCATTGCCTTGTGTTCGAGCCAGGGCCATGCCTAGAGTTTAGAGCCTCATTATAAGTGTTACGAACAAGCAAAGCAACAAGGTTGTGATAGTGTACTTGCTGACAGCGCTACCCTCAGTTTTTTTTACAAAAGGAGGACTGTCCCTGGCCTCTGCATCTGAACGATGCATGTGGCCATTTATTAATAAAAAATAAGCGTGCAACAAAGTCTTGAACACAAAAAGGCTCTCACGGAGCTAAAGATAAGAGAAGGGTAGCCACAACCGGCGGGAAAAAGCCAGTGCGGCTTGTTGGCTTGTCTTCTTCTTTAGCCAGCGCTTCGACTTGAGGCTCCGCTTTGTCGTGTTCCAGTGGTTCTTCATGGCGTTCTCCCACCAGCCGGGGAAGCACCTCGCGATCGTCGACCAATGGTTTCCGTGGATTTTGTGCGCGTCGATCAGCAGTATGTCGTCCGCCTCAGTCCAGATGTGGTCCTTCTGGAATGTGATTATGTGAAGCAAAGTTAATGCCTCGAGATAATTGGCACAATCAAGTGTAATTGAATTGAATATCATACTGGAAATATTACTGCTACGATTATGGCCTACCACCATTGACATCACGACTCACATCTGATTCATCAGCCAACGCACCCACATGGCCACATCCCCAGGACGACTTTAGAAACTCATGTGAAATTCATGGCAAGTACAAACTAATGAGTGGAATTAATTGCATTGGTTCATACTCGGAAATGGTAATTCTCCAAAGATTAGGTTTGCGGAGTATAGGCAGAAATAGGCAACTAAACGCCTATCCTATTACATGACCGCCATCCAAACCGGTTGAAGATAGCCCGAGCTACCATCTCCCAACGGGTAGATCCAGTAACCAAACGCTCTCTAGCCTCCGTCGGAGTGAGTAGCGACCACATATGATTAAAGTGGTGGCCCTGAAGATAACCTGCAAAAAGTGGATATTTGTCATCCTGTTAAAAACCAAATCATTCCTGCAATTCCATATAGCCCATAATAAAGCACATACTCCTACATGGATATGTTTCGCTGTCTCTGCCTCTACTCCATTTAGCCACGTTCCAAATAACATGTGAATGCTATTTAGAGGAGCAATATCAAACGCTTATGTATTGACCGCCATAAAACTTTTGCGACCGGACACTCGAGAAAGAGGTGTTTGATAGATTCGTCACGGTCGCATAAACTACATCTCCTTGAACCTTCCCAATTGCGTTTTGCCAAATTGTCCTTAGTCGGGATCACTTCCTTATGGACAAACCACATGAGAACTTTGGTTATTAAAGGCACCTTGACTTTCCAGATATGTAAAGATCTTGGGAAAGAACCAAATTAAGAATATCCAGATACATGGATTTCACTATGAAGATTCCAGTGGTCTGGTCCCTCTCATACGTCTCAATTCTACCATGCATGGTCGGTCTATAGCATTTCCACCATGGTCTGGTCCCTCTCGTACGTCTCAATTCTAGCTGAGCGTTTCTCGATCTAGGACCTAAAGCCTCCCGCGGTCCTGCCAAGCCAAATATGGGAGGTGGAGATCACCCCGATCCTCTAGAACCTTCAGAAGGTGCGAAAAGATGTTGTCTTTAACTCTCTGTAGACTTTTGTGCCATCCCAGCAATATCCTTCGTCGATCCTGCGAAGAACTTGTTGTGTGGTGTCGGCCTTTTGTCAAGGCTCTGTTCATGAAGGAGATCAACTAGCATCTAGAGAGGGAGTCCTGATGTTAGCACTAGATTTGCGCAGAGCGATCAAGTGGACAGGATGGGAGGAAGTGCAAAGCTAAAAAATGGTAGATTCATAAACTTGTATGCTCTTGTGTTTCATTTCTCTATTTGATGTTGTGTGAAAGCTAGGCATGTCGCTTATTGAAATATGCAGATTTTGCTTTAGTTCACCATTGCTCATTGAAGTGGAGGTGTTTTTATAGGGAGTTGAAAGTGGTCAATGGCTGCTCGGATCGACGACTCGAATATTTTTAGCCCAACCAATTCGGAGAGGTGGACCGCGCTACGAGCGAGGACATCGCTTACCCAGGACGGCTTGTTCCGAAGAGGAAATTCCCCCAGCAGCTTTAATTAGGATCGTCCCCCTCCCTGCTCAAGCCCTAGCTAGGGCCACCGTTTCCAGAATGGATCCACCCACGGCCGCCACCGCCATGCGGCGCTGGGAGAATCTCCAAGAAGACCTCGTCGGTTGCGTCGGCGACGGGGTCGAGGATCTCAAGTGCTACGCCAGCGCGCGGGGCGCCTGCACGGCGTGGCTCCGGGCGCTCAAGCCGTCGTCCCGGCTCCTTCTCATCGGCCAGAACAGCACCACTGCTGCCGTCTTGCTCCCCACGCGCCGCTCCTTCGGCGTCAGAGCCATCCCCGGGCCCTGCTTCGGGTCCAAGGACGGGTGGGTCGCCTACCTCTCCGATTGCTGGCCCTGGCCGTGGCCCGCTTCTGTGTGTTGAGCCTCTTCAACCCCATGACCGCCCTCGATATCTCCCTGCCGCTGCTCGGCTGCGAGAACAGGCTCGTCACCAAGGTCGTCTTCGCACCCAGCCCCGCCAAGGACGACTTCACAGCCGCCGCCATCTTTGGGGTCAATAGGCTTGGTTACGTCGTCGCACGGGACAAGGAGTGGAGACTGAGTGGACCATCCTCGATCCCCTCCGCCTTCACGCAAGATATCAGCTCACCGACGTCCTCTTCTATGGCAAAGGTACGGTATACTACCTCACCTGGTGTGGAGATGTCGACGTGCTCCGCCTGCCGGAGAGCCGCCGGAATGGACCAGCACTGGTGACCATGGTCGAGCCTTTGTTGTCTGCCAACAACCTTCCATTCGAATTCGACCCCGCCACCAGTTTTACACCATTCCACGGCAAACTGTCGAGTTTCACTAGCGCCAAGCACCTTGTCTTCTGCGAGGGCAACCTCTACCAAATCTGGAGGAACGCGAGCTGCAGGGTCAATTTGCGTCTGCCATCAGGCAGTGGTTGCCGCTGGGTAGAGCAGAATGAAATATTTGTTGAGAGGAACAACGCGGTGTCAATTTATGCTCAAGTTGTCCTCGGAATGAAGGGTAATTGGGTGTACTAGATCAGCGGGTTTAGAGGTCAAAGGCATGGTCTTCGATATGGGAACCGGGAGGTCTACACCCTGCCTTCCCATGACAGCAGGTGTTGTTTCATGGCCTCCACAAAGCTTAATTTGCTGGTACATTCTGCGCGACATAGAACGTGTACAAGACATGGAACTGTGATCGCGATTGCGACATATGGTGAGCTGTGAGCAAGAGCCTGATATGAAGGCACTCAAAGTCTTGCACAGTGTAATTGCTTGTCGTAGCCAATATATACTTCGCTTTGATTTATCTGTTCCCTAAATTTGTTTGCTTCGCTATGTTGTTGGTTTGTAGTCCGAATCAACCTTTTATGTTTGTGTTGTGTATGGAAGCTAGACTTATGACTACTTCATATGTTCCCTAGATGATTTGCTTCATTCTGGATATCCATGACTATATATGCTTGGTTGTGCTCATTTGGTTTAACTGGAAGCCAGGCTCTTGGTTTGGTTAACACCTTACACTAGCTAGTGTGTGATGGACACAATTGGGCAGGGAGTTGGACTACTACCTCTATACCAAAATATAATTAAGACCTTTCTCTAGGCTCGTAATACTATGCAAGTTCTAGGTTTTAGCTAGTTGTTGCTAGTATTCCATGGTGTACAGTTCATTTGGTTCATGGTCTCATGGATGGTTTGTGGGTATTTCTTGGAGATATGCAGATCTTGCTTTCTTCTGTAGAGTTGTGTTCCCATATGTTGCATTGGCGCCTGTCCCCATTTT
The DNA here is from genome assembly GCF_002162155.2 of Triticum dicoccoides. Classification (NCBI taxonomy): domain Eukaryota; kingdom Viridiplantae; phylum Streptophyta; class Magnoliopsida; order Poales; family Poaceae; genus Triticum; species Triticum dicoccoides. The sequence goes on from NC_041389.1 coordinate 636,668,666, forward strand.
TGTCCATATGCTATTTGATTATCCTATCTGATCGCTTTGTGTACTTTTTTTCTTCTTTTTTTGCGGGTTGATCGCTTTGCGTACTTGGCTTATTCCGGTGGTCCGCAGGTGTTGATACCGGCCACCCGCATGAGTTCGAGTGTCCCTCCTCCCATTTTCATTTCGTACACACCATCCGCCATAAGAAAACGTCGTGCGATATGATTTTTCTTGGCATTTCGTCACTCGTTTTGGTTTGAATCCGGCATACCGTGATTTTCTGTTTGATTTATGCATGGTTGTGTCTTGTCACACCTTTGGTTTGAATCCAGGTGAAGCTTCTGCCCTCGATGTGTATACACTAGTAGAAAAGGGGGCAATGGTCCAGGCCGGTCCGGCCCATTAGTCCCGGTTCAATCCAGAACCGGGACCAATTGGGGCATTGGACCCGGTTCTTGAGCCCCGGGGGCCGGCCGGGCCACGTGGGCCATTGGTCCCGGTTCGTCTGGACCTTTTGGTCCCGTTGGCGGGACGAACTGGGACCAATGTGCCTTGCTCCTGGCCCATCACCATTGGTCCCGGTTGGGGGAATGAACCGGGACCAAAGGCTTCCCTTTAGTCCCAGTTCATGCCACGAACCGGGACCAATTAATTGCCTATATATACCCCGCGAGCAGAGCACTCTCACTGCTCTGTTTTTCGTGGCCGGCGAGGAGAGAGCTTTGTGTTGCTCTAGCTCACCTCCTATGCACACGAGGTGTTCGATGGAATGCCCGAGCCACACTACTTAAGCTTTCTCCTCTCCAAGCTCCACCTCCAAGCTCCATTTTTCTCAATATTTGTCTAGGTTTAGCGGTCCGTCACGTCCCGTCCCCGTCTTCATCGCCGTCGATCGCCCGCGTCGCCGGCACCACCGTGGTGAGCCTCTTGTTCTTATCTTCTTTCTGAAAAGAAAAAAACTCTTACTTGTATGTTTATATAGATACTTGTATAATTTTCTTACTTTTATTATTGCATCTTATATAGTGCCATGGTTTTGGTATCCGCTCCCGTCGGCCCTCGTCCTGTCTATGATTCAGATGTGGTATATATTATCTTTTCATAACTATTGGTTCATTTATTGTTTATGACAATTATGCCGACCAATGTGACATAGATTTTATTTATCTAGGAGGTTGTTGAACCGGAAATTCCAACCGACCCTATTGTCGAGAGGTTAAATTTAGTTGAAGAAGAAAACAATTTTTTGAAGGAAAAAATTAGAAAAATTGAGGAGGAGGAGATGATATTGGAGTTGCATGTTGCGGATGTCGTCGATGATCACAAGATCAAGATGGATGCAATGCGCTTGAAGATTAGAAATATTAGAAAATATGCCATTCATACCGAGGCTTGGTATCATTATGCCGTTAGATCAGTTGTTACATTGGTTGCGATTATGATCGCATTTGTTTTCGCATTGAAATGTTTTACATAGTTTCAGTGTATGGTTTAATTAATTTAGATGCTCTGCAGAGCTTTATGTTGTTAGATGAGAACTATGTATGTACTTTGGTTTTAATGTGATGATGAACTTCTATTAATTTGGTCATTTAATTATATAATGCACGCAGATGAACCGGCAATGGATGTACGGTTCAAGACACACCTCCGAGTACATTAAGGGCGTGCATGATTTTCTCGAAGTGGCTGAGGCAAACAAGCAGAATGGTTTTATGTGTTGTCCATGCCCTGTATGTGGGAATACGAAGTCTTACTTTGACCAGAAAATCCTCCACACCCACCTGCTTTACAAGGGTCTCATGCCACACTATAATGTTTGGACGAGGCACAGAGAAATAGGGGTTATGATGGAAGATGGCGAAGAAGAAGAGTACGATGACAACTATGTGCCCCCTGAATACGGTGATGCTCCTAAAGATCAAGAGGAACCATACGATGTGCACGATGATGCTGCAACGGGCGAAGCTGCTGAAGATCAAGAGGAACCAGACGATGTGCCCGATGATGATGATCTCCGCCGGGTCATTATCGATGCAAGGACGCAATGCAAAAGTCAAAAGGAGAAGCTGAAGTTCGATCGCATGCTAGAGGACCACAAAAAAGAGTTGTACCCCAATTGCGAAGATGGCAACACAAAGCTGGGTACCTACTGGAATTGCTGCAGTGGAAGGCAGAGAATGCTGTGCCTGACAAAGGATTTGAGAAGCTACTTAAAATATTGAAGAAGAAGCTTCCAAAGGATAACGAATTGCCCGACAGTACATACGCAGCAAAGAAGGTCGTATGCCCTCTAGGATTGGAGGTGCAGAAGATACATGCATGCCCTAATGACTGCATCCTCTACCGCGGTGCGTACAAGGATCTGAACGCATGCCCGGTATGCGGTGCATTACGGTATAAGATCAGACGAGATGGCCCTGGTGATGTTGACGGCGAGCCCCCCAGGAAGAGGGTTCCTGCGAAGGTGATGTGGTATGCTCCTATAATACCACGGTTGAAACGTCTGTTCAGAAACAGAGAGCATGCCAAGTTGATGCGATGGCACAGTGAGGACCGTAAGAAAGACGGGAAGTTGAGAGCACCCGCTGACGGGTCGCAGTGCAGAAAAATTGAGAGAAAGTACTGTGATGAGTTTGCAAGTGAGACAAGGAACGTATGGTTTGCTTTAAGCGCGGATGGCATTAATCTTTCGGGGAGCAGAGCAGCAATCGCAGCACCTGGCCCGTCACTCTATGTATGTATAACCTTCCTCCTTGGATGTGCATGAAGCGGAAGTTCATTATGATGCAAGTTCTCATCCAAGGCCCTAAGCAACCCAGCAATGACATTGATGTGTACCTAAGGCCATTAGTTGAAGAACTTTTAGAGCTGTGGAATGGAAACGGTGTACGTACGTGGGATGAGCACAAACAGGAGGAATTTAACCTAAAGGCGTTGCTGTTCGTGACCATCAACGATTGGCCCGCTCTCAGTAACCTTTTAGGACAGACAAACAAGGGATACTACGCATGCACGCATTGTTTACTTGACATCGATAGTATATACCTGGCAAGCTGCAGGAAGAATGTGTACCTGGGCCATCATCGATTTCTTCCGACCAACCATCAATGTCGAAAGAAAGGCAAGCATTTCAAAGGCGAGGCAGATCACCGGAAGAAGCCCGCCATGCGTACCGGTGATCACGTACTTGCTATGGTCAATGATTTACACGTAATCTTTGGAAAGGGTCCCGGCGGACTAGCTGTTCCGAGTGACGCTGGGGGACACGCACCCATGTGGAAGAAGAAATCTATTTTTTGGGACCTACCCTACTGGAAAGACCTAGAGGTCCGCTCTTCAATCGACGTGATGCACGTGACGATGAACCTTTGCGTGAACCTGCTAGGCTTCTTGGGCATGTATGGGAAGACAAAAGATACAGCTGAGGCACGGGAGGACCTGCAACGTTTGCACGAAAAAGACGGCATGCCTCCAAAGCAGTATGAAGGTCCTGCCAGCTATGCTCTTACCAAAGAAGAGAAGGAAATCTTCTTTGAATGCCTGCTTAGTATGAAGGTCCCGACTGGCTTCTCGTCGAATATAAAAGGAATAATAAATATGGCAGAGAAAAAGTTTCAGAACCTAAAGTCTCATGACTGCCACGTGATTATGACGCAACTGCTTCCGGTTGCATTGAGGGGGCTTCTACCGGAAAACGTCCGATTAGCCATTGTGAAGCTATGTGCATTCCTCAATGCAATATCTCAAAAGATGATCGATCCAGAAATCATACCAAGGCTAAGGAGTGATGTGGTGCAATGTCTTGTCAGTTTCGAGCTGGTGTTCCCACCATCCTTCTTCAATATCATGACGCACGTCCTAGTTCATCTAGTTGACGAGATTGTCATTCTGGACCCCGTATTTCTACACAATATGTACCCCTTTGAGAGGTTCATGGAAGTCCTAAAGAAATATGTCCGTAACCGCGCTAGGCCAGAAGGAAGCATCTCCATGGGCCATCAAACAGAGGATGTCATCGGGTTTTGTGTTGACTTCATTCCTGGCCTTAAGAAGATAGGTCTCCCTGAATCGCGGTATGAGGGGAGACTGACTGGAAAAGGCACGCTTGGAAGGGACTCAATAATATGCAGGGACGGATATTCTTGGTCTCAAGCACACTACACAGTTCTATAGAACTCTACCTTGGTGACCCCGTATGTCGATAAACACAAGAACAGTCTACGCTCCAAACACCCGGAGCAGTGCGACGACTAGATTACATGTGAACACATCAGGACTTTCAGCAGTTGGTTGGAAGCACGTATCAGAGGTGACAACACTGTTTGTGATGAGCTGTACTTGTTATCCAGGGGACCATCTTTGACTGTATTGATTTGGAAAGGATACGAGATAAATGTGAATACATTTTACACGATTGACCAAAATCAAAAGAGCACCAACCAAAACAGCGGTGTCCGCTTTGATGCAACAACCGAGAGGGGAAATGACACATATTATGGTTACATAGTGGACATATGGGAACTTGACTACGGACATGATTTTAAGGTCCCTTTGTTTAAGTGCAAATGGGTCAATGTGTCAGGAGGCGGGGTACAGGTAGACCCACAGTACGGAATGACAACAGTGGATCTGAAAAATCTCGGGTACACCGACGAACCGTTCGTCCTAGCCAATGATGTGGCACAGGTTATCTATGTGAAGGACATGTCTACCAGACCGAGAAAGAGAAAAGATAAGGAAGCGAATACATCATATGATTTGCCAAAGCGCCACATAGTTCTTACAGGAAAAAGGGACATCGTGGGAGTGGAGGACAAGACAGACATGTCTGAAGATTATGAAAAGTTTCATGAAATTCCTCCCTTTAAAGTCAAGGCTGACCCCAGCATCCTGATAAACGATGAAGATTATCCATGGTTACGGCGCAATAAGCAAATGACACAAGCGAAGAAAAAGTGAAAACTTTCTCCCGCAACTATTATGATGATACCATGCCAACTTTGTAACTGACGAGTATGATACCATTGTCCGTTTTGTACATGCACATGCTATGTGTGGGTCAATTTATGATACCATGCCAACTTTCAACTTTTTCAGAGTTCATTTGAAATGCTTTAATGTCTTATGGTTCGGCCCTCGTAATAATTAAAAATAGCAACAATAAGTATTTTGTTGTAAGTAGAAACAAAATAAAATAAATAAAGCAAGAAAGAAAACAAAAAAACAAAAAAATGGAAAGTTTATAATTTTCCTAAAACTAAAAGCAAAAAGAATTAAAAATAAAGCAAAAAACAAAAGAAAATAAATAATGCACAAAACAAAACAAAAAAACTAGAAAAAAATAAAAACAGCAACAATAAGTAAAGACAACAAAAAAACAAAAAAATGCCCCCCACTGGGCCCCCACGGCCTGAATACGACTTGAATCCCTACTATGGGCCAGGATTCAGGCCCGCAGTAGGCCCAGAAGGCCCATCGGGCAAAGCAGTCGCAAGTAGGCCCATAAGCCTACAGTAGAGAGGAGTTCGAGAGGGATGCGGCAGTGGGGCTTATAAACCACTGCGCGCCCCTCTCAACTAGCGAGGTGGGACTAAA
>NC_041389.1:636675145-636675938 GCF_002162155.2 Triticum dicoccoides
TAATGTATATGTGTATGTATGTGGCTATGTGTATGTAATGTTCAAAAATTGTTCAGAGCATGTTTTTGTTCATATATGTATTTATTGTTCATATGTGTATTTATTGTTCATGTTTTTTTCTGTTCATAGATTTTTTGTATCTATTGGCTCTTCGTCGCTCTATATTTATTGTATCTATTGGTGATATTAATTATTGTATAATATGCAAATGTTTGTATATTCATATGAACAATGCATTAGGCAAAACCATTGTTTTTTTCGAAATTTTCTATTTGAACATTTTTTTTAAAACAAGCAATACTAAAAGAATGAGAGGAAAAAGGAAAATAAGAAGAGGAAGAAAGGAGAAAACGAGGAGAGGAAGAAGAGGAGAAATAAATAAGAAGAGGAAAAAAGAAGAAAAAGAAGAGGAGAAGAAAAAAGGAATAGAGGAGAAAGAAGAAATTCTATTTTTTCTTCTTTCTCCTCTATTCCTTTCTTCTTCTCCTCTTTTTTTTCTTCTTCTTCTTCCTTCTTCCTTTTTCTCTTTTCTTCCTTTTCCTTAATTATTTTTCTTTCTCGAGGGAGAAGAAGAAAAAGAAGAGGAGAAGAAGATATAACCCCCTCTAGATAACTTCGACATGAGGGGCGGTCGATATATATATATACCCCCTCTCGACCGTGATAACTTATACAACTGTAGCACCCCCCTTGGCCCTCTCGCTCGACCAAAACTCTCGAGGACACCCAAACCCTAGAGAGAAAACGATGTTGGTCTCCTACCCCCTCCCGCCGCGCCCCTACCCGACAAATT
>NC_041389.1:636676075-636698790 GCF_002162155.2 Triticum dicoccoides
ATATATATATATATATATATATATATATATATATATATATATATCCATCTGTACCATGTTTGAATAATAAATGACATGTTGTAAATATTTGCAGAAACTATGGAGCACTCCCGAGACGAAGAAACAGAAGCGATGTTGGAGGACATAATCGCAAATGGATCAAGTGATGATGTTGCGTCATTTCTCCTCGACACCGTTGATCAGCTAGATGAAGAAGAGGGCTATGTTTATGATGGTGGCTTAAACCCTAAACCTCTAGATAACTTCGACATGAGGGGCGGTCGATATATATATATACCCCCTCTCGACCGTGATAACTTATACAACTGTAGCACCCCCCTTGGCCCTCTCGCTCGACCAAAACTCTCGAGGACACCCAAACCCTAGAGAGAAAACGATGTTGGTCTCCTACCCCCTCCCGCCGCGCCCCTACCCGACAAATTAACTCTCTCGAGGCCACCCAAATTTATCAGGTTAAAAGAGCGTTATCGTCGAGGCCACCCCAAACCTTGAAGCGTTGTGTCGAGGCCACTAACAAGATTCCTTATTGTGATTAGCTAGCTAGTTCTACGTTTGCCACTATATATATATATATCCATCTGTACCATGTTTGAATAATAATTGACATGTTGTAAATATTTGCAGAAACTATGGAGCACTCCCGAGACGAAGAAACAGAAGCGATGTTGGAGGACATAATCGCAAATGGATCAAGTGATGATGTTGCGTCATTTCTCCTCGACACCGTTGATCAGCTAGATGAAGAAGAGGGCTATGTTTATGATGGTGGCTTCGACCCATTAATGCCGGTACAAGAGGAGTGTTGGAAATATGCCCTAGAGGCAATAATAAATTGATTATTATTATATTTCCTTGTTCATGATAATCGTTTATTATCCATGCTAGAATTGTATTGATAGGAAACTCAGATACATGTGTGGATACATAGACAACACCATGTCCCTAGTAAGCCTCTAGTTGACTAGCTCGTTGATCAATAGATGGTTACGGTTTCCTGACCATGGACATTGGATGTCGTTGATAACGGGATCACATCATTAGGAGAATGATGTGATGGACAAGACCCAATCCTAAGCCTAGCACAAGATCATGTAGTTCGTATGCTAAAGCTTTTCTAATGTCAAGTATCATTTCCTTAGACCATGAGATTGTGCAACTCCCGGATACCGTAGGAGTGCTTTGGGTGTGCCAAACGTCACAACGTAACTGGGTGGCTATAAAGGTACACTACGGGTATCTCTGAAAGTGTCTGTTGGGTTGGCACGAATCGAGATTGGGATTTTGTCACTCCGTGTAAACGGAGAGGTATCTCTGGGCCCACTCGGTAGGACATCATCATAATGTGCACAATGTGACCAAGGGGTTGATCACGGGATGATGTGTTACGGAACGAGTAAAGAGACTTGCCGGTAACGAGATTGAACAAGGTATCGGTATACCGACGTGATCTTGACGTGAGCACATGCCTTGACGTGATCTTGAAGGTGTTCAAGATGGATCAGTCAAAGAAGGAGTTCTTGCCTGAGTTGTAAGGTATGAAGTTAAGACTTAAAGCTCGACCATGGCAGAATAGAGAGAAAGGAACGAAGGTCGTCCCCTATGCTTAAGACATAGGCTCTACAGTATGCTATGCTGTGTACCGCACCTGAAGTGTGCTTTACCATGAGTCAGTCAAGGGGTACAAGAGTGATCCAAGAATGGATCACAGGACAGCGGTCAAAGTTATCCTTAGTAACTAGTGGACTAAGGAATTTTCTCAATTATGGAGGTGGTAAAAGAGTTCGTCGTAAAGGGTTACGTCGATGCAAGCTTAACACCTATCCGGATAGCTCTGAGTAGAGATACCGGATACGTATAATGGAGCAACAATTTAGAATAGCTCCAAGTAGAACAGTTATTTGGAATAGCTCCAAATAGAACGTGGTAGCTGCATCTAGGAGATGACATAGAGATTTGTAAAGCACACACGGATCTGAAAGGTTCAGACCCGTTGACTAAAACCTCTCTCACAAGCAACATGATCAAACCTAAAACTCTCGGGTATTAGTCACATGGCGATGTGACCTGTGAGTGTTAATCACATATCGATGTGAACTAGATTATTGACTCTAGTGCAAGTGGGAGACTGTTGGAAATATGCCCTAGAGGCAATAATAAATTGATTATTATTATATTTCCTTGTTCATGATAATCGTTTATTATCCATGCTAGAATTGTATTGATAGGAAACTCAGATACATGTGTGGATACATAGACAACACCATGTCCCTAGTAAGCCTCTAGTTGACTAGCTCGTTAATCAATAGATGGTTACGGTTTCCTGACCATGGACATTGGATGTCGTTGATAACGGGATCACATCATTAGGAGAATGATGTGATGGACAAGACCCAATCCTAAGCCTAGCACAAGATCATGTAGTTCGTATGCTAAAGCTTTTCTAATGTCAAGTATCATTTCATTAGACCATGAGATTGTGCAACTCCCGGATACCGTAGGAGTGCTTTGGGTGTGCCAAACGTCACAACGTAACTGGGTGGCTATAAAGGTACACTACGGGTATCTCTGAAAGTGTCTGTTGGGTTGGCACGAATCGAGATTGGGATTTTGTCACTCCGTGTAAACGGAGAGGTATCTCTGGGCCCACTCGGTAGGACATCATCATAATGTGCACAATGTGACCAAGGGGTTGATCACGGGATGATGTGTTACGGAACGAGTAAAGAGACTTGCCGGTAACGAGATTGAACAAGGTATCGGTATACCGACGATCGAATCTCGGGCAAGTACCATACCGCTAGACAAAGGGAATTGTATACGGGATTGATTGAGTCCTTGACATCGTGGTTCATCCGATGAGATCATCATGGAACATGTGGGAGCCAACATGGGTATCCAGATCCCGCTGTTGGTTATTGACCAGAGAACATCTCGGTCATGACTACATGTCTCCCGAACCCGTAGGGTCTACACACTTAAGGTTCGATGACACTAGGGTTATAAAGGAAGCTTGTATGTGGTTACCGAATGTTGTTCGGAGTCCCGGATGAGATCCCGGACGTCACGAGGAGTTCCGGAATGGTCTGGAGGTAAAGATTTATATATAGGAAGTCCTGTTTCGGCCATCGGGACAAGTTTCGGGGTCATCGGTATTGTACCGGGACCACCGGAAGGGTCCCGGGGGCCCACCGGGTGGGGTCACCTGCCCCGGGGGGCCACATGGGCTGTAGGGGGTGCGCCTTGGCCTACATGGGCCAAGGGCACCAGCCCCTAGAGGCCCATGCGCCAAGAGTGGAGGAAAAGGGGAGAGTCCTAAAAGGGGAAGGCACCTCCGAGGTGCCTTGGGGAGGATGGACTCCTCCCCCCCCTCTTAGCCGCACCCCTTTCTTGGAGGAAGGGGCAAGGCTGCGCCTCCCCCCTCTCCCCTGCCCCTATATATAGTGGAGGGGAGGGAGGGCATCCATACCTGAGCCCTTGGCGCCTCCCTCCCTCCCGTGACACCTCCTCCTCTCCCGTAGGTGCTTGGCGAAGCCCTGCAGGATTGCCACGCTCCTCCGTCACCACCACCCCGTTGTGCTGCTGCTGGATGGAGTCTTCCTCAACCTCTCCCTCTCTCCTTGCTGGATCAAGGCGTGGGAGACATCGTCGAGCTGTACGTGTGTTGAACGCGGAGGTGCCGTCCGTTCGGCACTAGGATCATCGGTGATCTGAATCACGACGAGTACGACTCCATCAACCCCGTTCACTTGAACGCTTCCGCTTAGCGATCTACAAGGGTATGTAGATGCTCTCTCCCCTTTCTACTCGTTGCTGGTTTCTCCATAGATATATCTTGGTGACGCGTAGGAAAATTTTGAATTTCTACTACGTTCCCCATCAGTGGCATCATGAGCTAGGTCTATTGCGTAGATTGTTTGCACGAGTAGAACACAAAGTAGTTGTGGGCGTCGATATTGTTCAATATGCTTGCCGTTACTAGTCTTATCTTGATTCGGCGGCATCGTGGGATGAAGCGGCCCGGACCAACCTTACACGTACGCTTACGTGAGACCGGTTCCACCGACAAACATGCACTAGTTGCATAAGGTGGCTGGCGGGTGTCTGTCTCTCCCACTTTAGTCGGATCGGATTCGATGAAAAGGGTCCTTATGAAGGGTAAACAGCAATTGGCATATCACGTTGTGGTTCATGCGTAGGTAAGAAACGTTCTTGCTAGAAACCCATAGCAGCCACGTAAAACATGCAAACAACAATTAGAGGACGTCTAACTTGTTTTTGCAGGGTATGCTTTGTGATGTGATATGGCCAAAAAGGATGTGATGAATGATATATGTGATGTATGATATTGATCATGTTCTTGTAATAGGAATCACGACTTGCATGTCGATGAGTATGACAACCGGCAGGAGCCATAGGAGTTGTCTTTATTTATTTGTGACCTGCGTGTCAACTTAAACGTCATGTAATTACTTTACTTTATTGCTAACCGTTAGCCATAGTAGTAGAAGTAATAGTTGGCGAGGCAACTTCATGAAGACACGATGATGGAGATCATGATGATGGAGATCATGGTGTCATGCCGGTGACGATGATGATCATGGAGCCCCGAAGATGGAGATCAAAAGGAGCAAAGTGATGATGGCCATATCATGTCACTATTTGATTGCATGTGATGTTTATCATGTTTATACATCTTATTTGCTTAGAACGACGGTAGTAAATAAGATGATCCCTTACAACAATTTCAAGAAGTGTTCTCCCCTAACTGTGCACCGTTGCGATAGTTCGTGTTTCGAAGCACCACGTGATGATCGGGTGTTAGATTCTAACGTTCACATACAACGGGTGTAAGACAGATTTACACACGCGAAACACTTAGGGTTAACTTGACGAGCCTAGCATGTACAGACATGGCCTCGGAACACGGAGACCGAAAGGTCGAGCATGAGTCGTATAGAAGATACGATCGACATGAAGATGTTCACCGATGATGACTAGTCCGTCTCACGTGATGATCGGACACGGCCTAGTTTGACTCGGATCATGTAATCACTTAGATGACTAGAGGGATGTCTATCTGAGTGGGAGTTCATAAGATGAACTTAATTATCCTGAACATAGTCAAAAGGATTTTTGCAAATTATGTCGTAGCTCACGCTATAGTTCTACTGTTTAGATATGTTCCTAGAGAAAAATTAGTTGAAAGTTGATAGTAGCAATTATGCGGACTAGGTCCGTAAACTGAGGATTGTCCTCATTGCTTCATAGAAGGCTTATGTCCTTAATGCACCGCTCAGTGTGCTGAACCTCGAACGTTGTCTGTGGTTGTTGCGAACATCTGACATACACGTTTTGATAACTACGTGATAGTTCAGTTAAACGGTTTAGAGTTGAGGCACCAAAGACATTTTTGAAACGTCATGAAACATATGAGATGTTTTGAGGGCTGAAATTGGGATTTCAGGCTCGTGCCCATGTCAAGAGGTATAAGACCTCCGATGACTTTCTTAACCTGCAAACTAAGGAGAAAAGCTCAATTGTTGAGCTTGTGCTCAGATTGTCTGAGTACAACAATCATTTGAATCGAGTGGGAGTTGATCTTCCAGATAAGACAGTGATGGTTCTCCAAAGTCATTGCCACCAAGCTGTTAGAGCTTCGTGATGAACTATAACATATCAGGGATAGATATGATGATCCTTGAGGTATTCGCGATGTTTGACACCGCGAAAGTAGAAATCAAGAAGGAGCATCAATTGTTGATGGTTGGTGAAACCACTAGTTTCAAGAAGGGCAAGGGCAAGAAGGGATACTTCATGAAACGGCAAATCAGCTGCTGCTCTAGTGAAGAAACCCAAGGTAAAACCCAAACCCGAGACTAAGTGCTTCTGTAATAAGGGGAACAACCACTAGAGCAGAATTACCCTAGATACTTGGTAGATAAGAAGGCTGGCAAGGTCGATAGAAGTATATTGGATATACATTGTGTTAATGTGTACTTTGCTAGTACTCCTAGTAGCACCAGGGTATTGGATACCGGTTCGGTTGCTAAGTGTTAGTAACTCGAAATAAAAGCTACGGAATAAACGGAGACTAGCTAAAGGTGAGCTGACGATATGTGTTGGAAGTTTTTCCAAGGTTGATATGATCAAGCATCGCACGCTCCCTCTACCAAAGAGATTGGTGTTAAACCTAAATAATTGTTATTTGGTGTTTGCGTTGAGCATAGACATGATTGGATTACGTCTATCGCAATACGGTTATTCATTTAAGGAGAATAATGGTTACTCTGTTTATTTGAATAATACCTTCAATGGTCTTACACCTAAAATGAATGGTTTATTAAATCTCGATCGTAGTGATACACATGTTCATGCCAAAAGATAGTAATGATAGTACCACCTACTTGTGGCACTGCCACGTAAGTCATATCGGTATAGAACACATGAAGAAGCTCCATATTGATGGATCTTTGGGCTCACTCGTTTTTGAAAAGTTTGAGACATGCGAACCATGTCTATTGGTGTATATGCATGAAGAAACTCCATGCAAATGGACCGTTTTGACTCACTTGATTTTGAATCACTTGGGACATGCAAATCATACCACGCGGGCAAGATGACTGAAAAGCCTCGTTTTCAGTAAGATGGAACAAGATAGCAACTTGTTGGAAGTAATACATTTTGATGTGTACAGTCCAATGAGTGCTGAGGCATGTAGTGGATATTGTTATGTTCTTACTTCACAGATAATTTGAGTGGATGTTGAGTACATTTACTTGATGAATCACGAGTCTGAATTATTCAAAGGTTCAAGTAATTTCAGTGTGAAGTTGAAAGATCGTCGTGACAAGAGGATAAAAGATCTATGATATGATCATAGAGATGAATATCTGAATCACGAGTTTGGCACAGAATTAAGACATTGTGGAAATTGTTTCACAACTAATACAGCCTGGAACACCATAGTGTGATGATGTGTCCGAACATCATAACTGCACCCTATTGGATATGATGCATACCATGATGTCTCTTATCGAATTACCACTGTCATTCATGGGTTAGGCATTAGAGACAACCACATTCACTTTAAATAGGGCACCACGTAATTTCGTTGAGACGACACCGTATGAACTATGGTTTGGAGAAACCTAAGTTGCCGTTTCTTGAAAGTTTGGGGCTGCGACGCTTATGTGAAAAGGTTTCAGGTTGATAAGCTCGAACCCAAAGCGGATAAATGCATCTTCATAGGACACCCAAAACAGTTGGGTATACCTCCTGTCTCAGATTCGAAAGCAATAAGGGATTGTTTCTAGAATCGGGTCCTTTCTCGAGGAAAAGTTTCTCTCGAAAGAATTGAGTGGGAGGATGGTGGAGACTTGATGAGGTTATTGAACCGTCACTTCAACAAGTGTGTAGCGGGGCACAGGAAGTTGTTCCTGTGGCACATACACCAACTGAAGTGGAAGCTTATGATAGTGATCATGAAACTTCGGATCGAGTCACTACCAAACCTCGTGGGATGACAAGGATGGGTACTACTTCAGAGTGGTATGTAATCCTGTCTTGGAAGTCATGTTGCTAGACAACAATGAACCTACGAGCTATGGAGAAGCGATGGTGGGCCCGGATTCCGATAAATGGCTCAAGGCCATAAAATCCGAGATAGGATCCATGTATGAAAACAAAGTGTAGACTTTGGCAGAACAACTCGATGGTCGTAAGACTGTTGAGTACAGATGGATTTTGAAAGGAAGATGGACAATGATGGTAAATGTCACCATTAAGAAAGCTCAACTTGTCGTTAAGATGTTTTCCGACAAGTTCAAGGAGTTGACTACGATGAGACTTTCTCACTCGGAGCGATGCTAAGAGTCTGTTGGAATTATATTAGCAATTACTGCATTATTTATGAAATCTTGCAGATAGGATGTCAAAACATTGTTTCCTCGACGATTCTTGAGGAAAGGTTGTATGTGATACAACCGGAAGGTTTTGTCTATCCTGAAATATGCTAATAAGTATGCAAAGCTCCAGCAATCCTTCTGAGGACTGGAGTGAGCATCTCGGAGTTGGAATGTATGCTTTGATGATGATCAAAGATTTTGGGTGTATACAAAGTTTATGAGTAACTTGTATTTCCAAAGAAGTGAGTGGGAGCACTATAGAATTTCTGATGAGTATATGTTGTTGACATATTAATGATCAGAAATGACGTAGAATTTCTGGAAAGCATATAGGGTTATTTGGAAAGTGTTTTTCAATGGAAAACCTGGATTAAGCTACTTGAACATTGAGCATCAAGATCTATAAGGATAGATCAAAACGCTTAATAGTACTTTCAAATGAGCACATGCCTAGACGTGATCTTGAAGGTGTTCAAGATGGATCAGTCAAAGAAGGAGTTCTTGCCTGAGTTGTAAGGTATGAAGTTAAGACTTAAAGCTCGACCATGGCAGAATAGAGAGAAAGGAACGAAGGTCGTCCCCTATGTTTAAGACATAGGCTCTACAGTATGCTATGCTGTGTACCGCATCTGAAGTGTGCTTTACCATGAGTCAGTCAAGGGGTACAAGAGTGATCCGAGAATGGATCACAGGACAGCGGTCAAAGTTATCCTTAGTAACTAGTGGACTAAGGAATTTTCTCAATTATGGAGGTGGTTAAAGAGTTCGTCGTAAAGGGTTACGTCGATGCAAGCTTAACACCTATCCGGATAGCTCTGAGTAGAGATACCGGATACGTATAATGGAGCAACAATTTAGAATAGCTCCAAGTAGAACAGTTATTTGGAATAGCTCCAAATAGAGCGTGGTAGCTGCATCTAGGAGATGACATAGAGATTTGTAAATCACACACGGATCTGAAAGGTTCAGACCCGTTGACTATAACCTCTCTCACAAGCATAACATGATCAAACCCAGAACTCATCGAGTGTTAATCACATGGTAAATGTGAACTAGATTATTGACTCTAGTAAACTCTTTGGGTGTTAGTCACATGGGGATGTGACCTTGAGTGTTAATCACATATCGATGTGAACTAGATTATTGACTCTAGTGCAAGTGGGAGCCTGTTGGAAATATGCCCTAGAGGCAATAATAAATTGATTATTATTATATTTCCTTGTTCATGATAATCGTTTATTATCCATGCTAGAATTGTATTGATAGGAAACTCAGATACATGTGTGGATACATAGACAACACCATGTCCCTAGTAAGCCTCTAGTTGACTAGCTCGTTGATCAATAGATGGTTACGGTTTCCTGACCATGGACATTGGATGTCGTTGATAACGGGATCACATCATTAGGAGAATGATGTGATGGACAAGACCCAATCCTAAGCCTAGCACAAGATCATGTAGTTCGTATGCTAAAGCTTTTCTAATGTCAAGTATCATTTCCTTAGACCATGAGATTGTGCAACTCCCGGATACCGTAGGAGTGCTTTGGGTGTGCCAAACGTCACAACGTAACTGGGTGGCTATAAAGGTACACTACGGGTATCTCTGAAAGTGTCTGTTGGGTTGGCACGAATCGAGATTGGGATTTTGTCACTCCGTGTAAACGGAGAGGTATCTCTGGGCCCACTCGGTAGGACATCATCATAATGTGCACAATGTGACCAAGGGGTTGATCACGGGATGATGTGTTACGGAACGAGTAAAGAGACTTGCCGGTAACGAGATTGAACAAGGTATCGGTATACCGACGTGATCTTGACGTGAGCACATGCCTTGACGTGATCTTGAAGGTGTTCAAGATGGATCAGTCAAAGAAGGAGTTCTTGCCTGAGTTGTAAGGTATGAAGTTAAGACTTAAAGCTCGACCATGGCAGAATAGAGAGAAAGGAACGAAGGTCGTCCCCTATGCTTAAGACATAGGCTCTACAGTATGCTATGCTGTGTACCGCACCTGAAGTGTGCTTTACCATGAGTCAGTCAAGGGGTACAAGAGTGATCCAAGAATGGATCACAGGACAGCGGTCAAAGTTATCCTTAGTAACTAGTGGACTAAGGAATTTTCTCAATTATGGAGGTGGTAAAAGAGTTCGTCGTAAAGGGTTACGTCGATGCAAGCTTAACACCTATCCGGATAGCTCTGAGTAGAGATACCGGATACGTATAATGGAGCAACAATTTAGAATAGCTCCAAGTAGAACAGTTATTTGGAATAGCTCCAAATAGAACGTGGTAGCTGCATCTAGGAGATGACATAGAGATTTGTAAAGCACACACGGATCTGAAAGGTTCAGACCCATTGACTAAAACCTCTCTCACAAGCAACATGATCAAACCTAAAACTCTTGGGTATTAGTCACATGGCGATGTGACCTGTGAGTGTTAATCACATATCGATGTGAACTAGATTATTGACTCTAGTGCAAGTGGGAGACTGTTGGAAATATGCCCTAGAGGCAATAATAAATTGATTATTATTATATTTCCTTGTTCATGATAATCGTTTATTATCCATGCTAGAATTGTATTGATAGGAAACTCAGATACATGTGTGGATACATAGACAACACCATGTCCCTAGTAAGCCTCTAGTTGACTAGCTCGTTAATCAATAGATGGTTACGGTTTCCTGACCATGGACATTGGATGTCGTTGATAACGGGATCACATCATTAGGAGAATGATGTGATGGACAAGACCCAATCCTAAGCCTAGCACAAGATCATGTAGTTCGTATGCTAAAGCTTTCCTAATGTCAAGTATCATTTCCTTAGACCATGAGATTGTGCAACTCCCGGATACCGTAGGAGTGCTTTGGGTGTGCCAAACGTCACAACGTAACTGGGTGGCTATAAAGGTACACTACGGGTATCTCTGAAAGTGTCTGTTGGGTTGGCACGAATCGAGATTGGGATTTTGTCACTCCGTGTAAACGGAGAGGTATCTCTGGGCCCACTCGGTAGGACATCATCATAATGTGCACAATGTGACCAAGGGGTTGATCACGGGATGATGTGTTACGGAACGAGTAAAGAGACTTGCCGGTAACGAGATTGAACAAGGTATCGGTATACCGACGATCGAATCTCGGGCAAGTACCATACCGCTAGACAAAGGGAATTGTATACGGGATTGATTGAGTCCTTGACATCATGGTTCATCCGATGAGATCATCATGGAACATGTGGGAGCCAACATGGGTATCCAGATCCCGCTGTTGGTTATTGACCGGAGAACATCTCGGTCATGACTACATGTCTCCCGAACCCGTAGGGTCTACACACTTAAGGTTCGATGACGCTAGGGTTATAAAGGAAGCTTGTATGTGGTTACCGAATGTTGTTCGGAGTCCCGGATGAGATCCCGGACGTCACGAGGAGTTCCGGAATGGTCCGGAGGTAAAGATTTATATATAGGAAGTCCTGTTTCGGCCATCGGGACAAGTTTCGGGGTCATCGGTATTGTACCGGGACCACCGGAAGGGTCCCGGGGGCCCACCGGGTGGGGCCACCTGCCCCGGGGGGCCACATGGGCTGTAGGGGGTGCGCCTTGGCCTACATGGGCCAAGGGCACCAGCCCCTAGAGGCCCATGCGCCAAGAGTGGAGGAAAAGGGGAGAGTCCTAAAAGGGGAAGGCACCTCCGAGGTGCCTTGGGGAGGATGGACTCCTCCCCCCCTCTTAGCCGCACCCCTTTCTTGGAGGAAGGGGCAAGGCTGCGCCTCCCCCCTCTCCCCTGCCCCTATATATAGTGGAGGGGAGGGAGGGCATCCATACCTGAGCCCTTGGCGCCTCCCTCCCTCCCGTGACACCTCCTCCTCTCCCGTAGGTGCTTGGCGAAGCCCTGCAGGATTGCCACGCTCCTCCATCACCACCACCCCGTTGTGCTGCTGCTGGATGGAGTCTTCCTCAACCTCTCCCTCTCTCCTTGCTGGATCAAAGCGTGGGAGACATCGTCGAGCTGTACGTGTGTTGAACGCGGAGGTGCCGTCCGTTCGGCACTAGGATCATCGGTGATCTGAATCACGACGAGTACGACTCCATCAACCCCGTTCACTTGAACACTTCCGCTTAGCGATCTACAAGGGTATGTAGATGCTCTCTCCCCTTTCTACTCGTTGCTGGTTTCTCCATAGATAGATCTTGGTGACGCGTAGTAAAATTTTGAATTTCTGCTACGTTCCCCATCAAGGAGGACTATGTTCATGATGGCTCCGGTGACACAATGGAGGTACAAGACGAAGGAGACCGTGCTGACTGCTCCGGTCACCGAACCGAGTCCAGCCAGGTATATATATATTAGTTAAGCCCGTGTTGACTAGTTAATTGATGCATCCATTGTTTTGGTATATGTACATATATTAATTACTGTCGTCTTTCTTCCTTATAATTTCTAGCCCTCCGGATCGAGTACAACTTTGGTAAGGAGACGAGGCCCGAAGAAAAAGTTGAGCTCGGATGGAAAGTTTGAGATCATAGAAATCGCGCCCGACGGCGAACCGATTGAACCCATCCGGACAAGGAAGGCATTTTCTGTTCAGTGCAGGGTTCTTGTTAGGGACAGGATCCCGATCAGCATCCAGCAATGGTATAAGCCTGCTAAGGATGAAGACGCTGAGGTGTCTTATGTCAATGATATGCAGAAAGAAGATCTTTGGACTGAGCTGAAGGCAAATTTCACCCTACCGCCAGAGGAGGATCCGGAGGAGCCAGTTAAAGAGCAATTAATCAAGTCTTGTGCTCTTAAGAAGATGGCAGGCCTAATGAGGAGGTGGAGGAAAGAGCTGAACCAGTTTGTCAAGGAAAAAAGACACCAGAATTCATCGGCAAATATGAGAAGATCAAAGATCACTGGCCCGCATTTGTGGCCCACAAGACATCGGAAAAGAGTAAGAAGATGTCGGAGACAAACAAGAAAAATGCTGCGAAGAAGAAGCTTCACCATCGCACGGGGTCAGGTGGCTACCTCAAAGCCCGACCTAAGTGGTCCAAGGTTGAGCATGATCTGCTTGAAAAAGGGATCGAACCAGAGACAATGCGCTGGCCAGACCGTTGCCGGACTTGGTTCTTCGGGGCTGGCGGAACCTTGGACCCTGTAACAGGGAAGTGTTAGTGGACGGACGAGCAACTGCAAATACCAGTCAAGAACCTTCGACACTATATCGATGCAGCGCAGCGAGGGACGTTCCTTCCAAACAGGGAGAAGGACGAGCTCACAATGGCCCTTGGGAATCCCGAGCACCCTGGACGGACACGAGGCACGCCAGGCTCCATTCCGTGAAAGGTTGGTTTTCCGGACGCAGGGGGTTACAAAACCCACGAGAGGAGGAAGAAACTGGAGCAGGACCAAATGCAGGCGCTTCTTGGAAGGGTAATGGGGCTAGAGGATCGAGAAGAGGAACGAGAAGCAGCAGATCGCAACAAACGACATGCCGAAGCTTCCCCCGAAGCTACCCCGCCATCTCAGCGGAGAAGCAGCGTGGCTTCCACCGAGCTGCTTCAGCCGGAGCATGTCTTGACGGCTCCTGCCAGCTATCCCGTGGATGGTATCACGGAGTCTCAAAATTGCCACATGATGGCACGATGGATGAATTTGAAGGTCAAGGCGGCTGTTGGCCAAGTTTATCCTAGTGGACCCGGCACAACTTATCACTGCCAGCCGATTCCAAAAGGATATGCTAAGGTGATGGTGGATGAAATAACGGAGGGATTTGAGGACCTCGTGCTTGACCACCCTACCGGTGAAGGGGAGACTAGGCTGGGTTCTGCTTTGAAGACTCCATGCCTATGGAAGAAGGAGCTCATCAACCTTCTGAACTGGACGCCTCTGCCTCCTCCTCCTGCTCCGGCGAGTCAGGGCACTCCGCCTCCTCCACCGCCTCCTCCTCCAGCGAGTGACGATCAGGGCATGCGTGGCGGCACTCCGCCTCCTTCTCCGGCGCATGGCGGCACTCCGCCTCCTTCTCCGCCTGCGCCGGCGCTCCCGAGCAGCCAGCAGCATCCTCCTTCTCTGCCTCGCCAGCAAGGGCGGAAGAGACCCGCCGCCGCCCCGGCTGCTCCGGCGCGTCGTACTCCTTCTCCTCCGCCTCGTAAGCAAGCGCGAAAGAAGACAGACGCCGCAGCCGCTCTGTCTGCTCCGGCGTCTAGCAGCACAACCAGAGGCGGGAGGCAATACAAATACGGTCCATCATCTCTCAAGCCTCTAGAGAAGTTACCGTACGAGAGGTCCGAGGAGGAAAACGATACGATTGTGCAGGCCCACGTGAAGGAGTTCTTTGAAGGGGTGAAAGCAAAGAGACATCCATCTCCGGAGGAGAAGGTAGATCCGGTGAAAGCAAAGCGCACTATCGATGCCCTGAGAAAACCACCAAAGTCTCTGCCGAGAACCAACTATGAGCGCATTACTGAACAGACATATCTCCAAGCCCAGTGGTCGGGAACTACTGTCAGTGCTAAAAGGTCAAAACAACGAGCAAAGGGAAAAAATTGCCCAGCTCGGTGAACAAGCACAACAATCGTGCCCCCCGCTCAATGTGTCTAACGCTCCGGGGACGGTGGCCGGTTATGGCAATCTTGACGATTACCTGCCTGACGATGCACTTCCTGATTTCTTGAAGGTGGACGGACACAGATACGAGTACGGGAAGCCTCTCGTCAAAGATGAAAAATCTCTGACAACAATGATGCGAAGATTCCATAATTGGTACATGGAAACCTGCAGAGAGTCTGATGGTAAGAATGCTTTGTATCTGCATATTAAAGAGGAGCACGATCTCGTTGCAAATAATCTGTTGACTATTCCATTTGAGGAGTTCTTCGAGTTCTTCAATCAAAAGGCCCTCGATAAATTAATGGTCTTTTGCTACTGCCTGTAAGTACTATTTCTGTCATTAAGTCTCTATATATAGCTCGGCTCTTTCATTGCATGCATGTATTTATAATTAATTATCCTAAATATATTATGCAGATTGAAGATCGTCGAGTGCAAAAAACAAGAAATTTATGATATTGGGTTCATTAACACAAATATCATAGATGTATTTCTGGTTAAAAAGAATGTCAAAGAGGCCGAGGACAACTTGCTACGATCGTTGATAAAAAATCAAAACAAAGATACCATACTCTTTCCTTACAATGGCCCGTGAGTGTTACTGTCGTGTGCATATTCGGTTTCCCTTATTACTCAAGCGAGGTTATAGTAATGTAATTGATGAGTTATGCATGCGTGCGCAGGTACCACTATATTCTTCTGGAGATTAAGCTTGAGCATGGACTAGTAACCGTCTTAGACTCGAGACGGAAAGATCCCAAAACCTATGCGGACATGATTGAAATGCTCAGCAAGTAAGTTCAATCGATCATAATTATCGCACCATATCGGTAACTTTTTGTTCACTTCCTGATATCTCAAGTAATAATAATTATTTTCTTTGTCTTGCAGGGTTTGGAAACAGTTCACCGCAGAAGCTCCGGGACTGCCGAAGGAGCTGCGATATACATACCCGAAAGTAAGTACTACTGGCTAGTTAGTTGCGCGCATCTCCGGCCCGTTGATTCTATATATAGCTATACTTTCATCAATGCCATTTATAATGCTTCATTATCAGTTTGATTGACCTCTATTTCTCGTAAAGTGCTTGTGGCAGGAGGAAGGGAATGATTTCTGTGGATACTACGTGTGCGAGTTCATCCACACAGCGACTTTGAAAAACAAGCGGGGCTACTCTCAAAGACAATATGAAGTGCGTAAGCAATAATATTCACAATTTCATTTTATTGCACCATCATTTCTGTTGAGTTTCATTCATATATATGTATTAATTAACCCCCTTCTTCAAATTAGACGTGGCAGATGCGGAATGAACTCCTAGAACCAGATCGCATGAAAGCAATTCAAGAAGAATTGGCGGGATTCTTTCTTGACCACGTCATCAGTAAAACCGGAGAATACCATGTGGAAATTGATTTCAAATGCTAGCTAGGGGTTTGTAATTATAAGAGATCTTATACATATTGTACATGTATGTAGCCAGTAGCGTCGGATACATGATACGAAAACTTGTTGTTCGACCAACCTCTCGGAGAAGGAGAGGTCGATCGATCACTTCTCTCGGTATGCATGACGAACTTTTGTACTGAATGGTTCTCTCGTTCACTTATGTATATATAGTACGTAGCGTCCAAGCATGGACATAAGAGAGGACACTTCTCTCTATTAATTAGCTAGCTAACACAATATATGAAACACCTAATTAAATTAACCCCCCAAAACCCCCAACCTCCCCTCCTTTCAAAAAAAACACAAAAACCCCAGCAACTGGAATGCTGACGCGTGGATGCATTTTGGTCCCGGTTGGTGCCACCAACCGGGACCAAAGGCCCCATGACTGGGGTGGGCGCACAGAGCCACGTGGAGGCACATTGGTCCCGGTTCTGGATTGAACCGGGACTAATGGGTGGAGGTATTAGTAACGACCCATTAGTCCCGGTTCATGAACCGGGACTAAAGGCCCTTACGAACCGGGACTAATGGGTGGTTTTCTACTAGTGATATGATGACATTTCTGGATGTATTGAGTAGTTTGAATATGGTGTGGATGTGTTTTATTTGATTTATGGTGGCATCTAGTTGTGTTTGCATAGATATGTATTTTTGCATATAAACTTCTGATTAGGATGTTTCTCTAATGGTCTAATTTATGGTTCTGTTGTGCAGGACTCTTGGTTTCTGTGGTGGTGAATTTTCGATCTGTCCTTGGTAGAGGTTTGTAGGTTGCACCGACGAGGTAAGTTTTTTGCCCCCCCCCACCCCACCCCACCCCTCCCCATCATTTTCTATGTTCACCCGCCTAGCTCCGCCATGGGAACTAGGTCCATGAATGAAAATGCGTTAACAATTTTTGTTTTGCCGTGTAACCGCTAAACTCTTGATTCTGCAATTTGATTGCTACATTTACCTTTATTTCTAATTAACATATCTACTTGGTTCTAAACTGTACACGGGAATTATGCCAAACTCTCCACATTCTGCTGGTACTGCAGGTATGTATGCTTACCTTGCTATTTTTGTTCCTAAATTTTAGATATTAATAACTTATTCATGGAAATGCTTAGTTTATGCAACATTGCATTTTCCATGTTATTAAATTACACGGTCATAATATTATTATTTTTATAAGTTTGATGTGTGGTGTCGTATTTTTTTTGCGGAAAAACTTTCGACCTATTCATCTTCAATTATGGTAGTACAATGAACACTAAAGAATAATAAAAATTACACCCAGATCCGTAGACCACCTACCGACGACTACAAGCACTGAAGCGAGCCGAAGGCGCGCCGCAGTCATCGCCCATCTCTTGCCAGAGCCAAGCAAAACTTTTTGTAGTAGACAGTCGGGAAGTCTTCGTGCTACGGCCCCATAGGACCACTGCAACAGAACAGCAACCAACGCCGTTGAAGAGTAGTGTTGATCAGAAGAATCCAACCTGAAGACACAAGAACATAGCCAAATGACGACCAGATCCGAGCAAATCCACCAAATACAGATCTGCTGGAGACACACCTCCACACGCGCACCGGTGATGTTAGAAGTACCGCCGGAATGGGACCTAGGAGGGAGAACCTTATTCCATCTTCAGGAGCCGCCGCCATTTCTCCTTCCTGAGCAGGACACAAACCCTAACAAAACACAAACAAATGTCAAAAAACGGAACCCTCCAACCGGCAAGGGTCAGGATCCACTCCGCTCCCAAGGCCCTAAGGCCACCGGACACGAGGCGTACCAACGGCGGTGGCGGGAGGCAAAGGAGCCCTAGCTTTTTGTGCGGTGTAGTATATGAGGCTATTGATTGTGACATCACTGTTATTTATTGATAAGTTTGCCATCTCATGCATTTAATAATCATTCAGCAATATATTTTACAAGGCCACTATGTGTAGTAAGCGAGCATAATTCGAATGGGTGGATCAAAGAATGAATAGTTAAACATCAACCGTGTTAATATTTTTATGTATGGGATTCATCTGATGCATACATATTTGCATTACATTCACTTCTTTCAATGTGTCCAACATTTCTTGTTGCAAAAAATGTGTCCGGCATTTTTCGTCAAAAAATGTGTCCAACATTTTTTTGGTTTTCAGGAACAAAGAGGCACCAAGCAAAACTTCATAAGAGGGATGAGCATGATGAGACCATTGAGGAGAGCAATGTTACCACCAACATTACTCATGGGGACATTGCCAACAAGAGACCAAAGAGAGCAGTCACCCGTTCAAATTTCAAAGAGAATGCGTTTGACTTATAAGAAGAAGATTCACTTGTCACAACCAAGGAAATCCGAACTGAGGAGGAAATAGAGGCTGTTAGGTTGACAAGAACATGACCTGAAGATAAGAAATGCCGCAAGAAACTCCATTTCATCTTGCATGGTAAAGATGGTAATCTACAGCCGTTTGAAATGTCTCACAGTGATGGTGTCTCCATGATAGCCTTAATCATGCCCTTAGATGATGATATGGAACAGGACAGGAAAAAGGGCATACACTTTGTTTGAGTGCGTCATGGGCTAGTCAATTTCTGGCTATAAAGAAGGCACTACAATAATTTGGCTCACAACTAAACTAGCTGACTACGAATGTGTGAATCCCACAAGAAATCATAGGTCTCATTTTGACATTTTCAGCCAGAAAGCTCATGTGTGTATTGAAGTTTAGAGCAAACTAGCTAGATCGGTCGGCGGAAATCTTTTGCTGAGCATGGAAGATTAGTTCGCTAGCACTGTCTGTTCCATGAATTCAAGCAGAAGCTTCAATGGAATGGAACAGTGAGCAAGGACTTTTGATCTTCATCGGCGAGTTCATCCATAACCAGCTCACTACACTGGATCATACCACAAACAACGATGACGAGATGTCTTCCATGCTGCCCGTTCTTGTGGCCGTAAGAAATGAGTGTAAATCTAAAGTGAGTTCAGCAAATCGGTAGCTTTGGTCTCAGGTGGAGTTCTTGAGGTGACATCTGATCATGCCGCGAGGGGTGCCTGGCACAACAACGACAAAGGGCCATTTCATACACTGGTGTAGCGTCGGCAGGACCAAGGAGGGTCCCCACTTCCCTGTGAAATATTGCAACGCTAAGCTTGTCCTAATGCTAAACACCCCGCTGGTCTTCCGTCTTCTCTAGTCTTCCTAGCACTTTTGCCCCCATAGATTTGGTTCACGCTTCGCCATTGATTTCATGCAAGGAGGTGGAGGCTCTAAGGTCGGTGGTAGTGGTAGGTGGGAAGCTAATCGACCTAAGGAAGAAGAGAGGGTCCAGATGTTCACATGACAACGCGTGAACAAAACAGTCAATTTCATATTGCCATAATTGTTTTCCAAATATACCATATATACTCTTCCTAATATAAATGTGCACCAAGTGGCACACCTTTTCGAGCGACGGGCAGCTTGGCACATTTGAACGGAGAGGGAGGATGGTCGCCAACAAGAATGGAAAGAAACCAGCAGTGTCACAACAAAATGGAAAAGGAGTTACTCCTCCATGAGGTCGGTGCCGAGCACGAGCCCAAGCCCTTCCCGGAGGAAATCACCCTCCAGCCCAACGGACTCGCCCCAAAAATCCAAACCCGCGCCCTGTGCCCTCGGACGGACGGACGGACGGACATCTTTCCACTTCTCTCTCTATCTCTCGTTAGACCGTGCCCACCTCTATTTATACCCCTGCCCCGCCTCCATTCCAATCCTCACTCCCCCCATACGCGTCTCCTCTCCTCTCGCTCGTCGCTTCGTTCCGAACCTGCAAGGCTAGCTAGCTGACGAGACGCACCCTCTCTCCTCCCCCGCTCACGCACACACTTTCTTCTCTCACCACCGGAGGCCGGAGGGACCAGCCGACCGGCTCCTTCCTTGCCTGCCCCGGTAAGACATACATATGAGCGTGTGGCGTGCGTGCGGTGCATGCTTGCTCTCCGTGTTTTTTCTCGATTTGGTTGCTTCGCCGTGTTGTTTGGGTTTTTGGGCAGTGATTTGGACGTTTTGCCGAGGATCGGATCTGGTTTCTGCTTTTTCTGTTTGCTTTGCCAATCATGTCGGCATGTACTCCTTTGAAGCCACTTAATTTCTCCAATTTTTTGGCGCGTTCTGAACATTTGATCATGGACCTTTGTGGTCTTTCCAAGATGATGTGGGTCTAGCCAGCTTGTCGAAGCGTGTGTGTGCTCCCGGATCTTTGTTGGGGCATCGTAACCTGGGATGAATGATAATCGATCGGGGAGCTGGCTGGAATCACGTGTTGTGTGTGCTTTTGACTGTTCTTTCGGTGTGTTTTGGTCGAGGATCTTGCGGTCTCTTCTCCATGGTTGGCCGCTTCGCCCATGATCTGTTCCTTGTTTGAAAATGTGTTAACAAACTGTTGCATTGCGGTGTAACCACTAGACTCTTGATTTTGCAGTATGATTGCTACATTTATCTGAACTCCTAATTGAAATATCTACTTGATTCCAAACTTTATAGGGGAATTAAGCCAAACTCTGCACATTCTGCGGGTACTGCAGGTACGTATGTTTACCTTGCTATTTTTGTTCTCAAATTTTAGACATTAACTTATTATTTTTATTAGTTTGATGTGCAGTGTAGTATATGAGGATATGGATCAAGACACCATTGTTATTTATCGGTATATTATCCATCTCATGCATACATACTTGCATTGCATTAGTTAGATTGGCTGGATAAAAGATTGGCTGGATAAAAGAATGAGTAATTAAACATCAGCCATGTTAATATTTTTTATGTGTGTGTTTCATCTCATGCATACATACTTGCATTGCATTTAGTTCTTTCAATGCATCCAACATTTTTCTCCAAAAAATGTGTCCAACATTCCTATTATCAAAAAGTGTAGCCAAAAGTTTTTTGGTTTTCAGGAACAAAGAGGTGCCAAGCAATGTAGAACTGCACGTAAAAGCTCAAGTTGATGGGGAAATACGAGTTATGCATTTATACGTCTAACACTCCCCCTCACGTGTGGCTCCCTCGGTCCTAAATGTGGACCGAAAGTGAGCTGCAATTTTTATTTTAAAATTGTGTCAGCCAGATCTTGAACTCAAGACCTCTTGGTTCTAATGCCATATAAACTGTAACATGTGGGCAGGGTCGACTGAACACAACAACTTTCACGGTCCTCAAATCATAAGTTTGCTCAGAAAATTGTGATGGGTTGCTACTTCTACTGCAGGAGTACCTTCCATCTGTGTTGGATAAGCTTTGTATAGAAGTACCTCAGCAATACGTTGAGCTACTTGCTCATGGTCTATATCATCATCAGTGCATGCTAGGACATTCTGAAGTGACAAACTTGTCATATGACTGAAGCATACCAGTGGAAGTAAATGACAACTCGAGATCTTCGGTCTTTCCTCAAATTCTGGGTATCGGAGACTGGCCCACTTGAGAAAGAAGTAATATGCCTCATCTTCAGATAGTAATATCAGGTTAATACTCGAAAAAATGGCCTCGATCCCAACAAGAGCGATGTTCATCACTTCAGCTTCGAACTTACGAATATCCTTGTATTTGTCAGCAAGGAATTCCTTGGCTACACGTACTACACTCTAAACTTCAGCAACCATTAAAGAGGATCATGGATGGTCTAGGTATAGAAATGCAAATTATGTGGTCATAGGCAGGCTTGTGAGCAACTAACTGTGCCTCATGCAAGCAAGAACCTCAAATTTATCAACAGCCATCAAGATGTCGAGCAGAAGAGTGGGCTCAATCAGGGCCGGTCCTGATATTTTGGGGGCCCGGGGCGAAACTAAAGCCCGGGGCCCTTAATGTGGACATCATAACAATAACATGAGTATGCGTATATATGAAATATTATTAATAACTCTTGAGTGCATCTAAAATCGGTATGTACATCAATTAATTATATATATTACCTTGAAAATTTCTTCCAGCATTCCTCGATGCAAAGTCACTTTTGATGGGATCGATGTCAATGTCATTCAATAATTCTTCTCGATGCATAATTAGCCAAAACCATTTAACCTCTCTTGAGTCATTGTTGACCTCAAATAATTCTTCAGTGATTTCAACTTCGAAAAGCTTCTTTCGGTCGATGCAAGAGTCACATGGACAATAAATAAGATGTGATAAGCAAATGAAGATATTAGGGTAACAATCAACATTTCTGACATGCTTGATAATCTCCATAGCAGATATTACACCAACTGGAAAAGTAAATCTCATAATCATCAATTAAAAAATAAGATCATATACCTCAACATCAGATGAACAATCAAGAAAGTTTTTGCAAAAATTTTGCAACACTCTTCAAGTTGAAAATTTCTTGTTTTTGTTGTTGGTCCGATTCCAAAATTCCATTAGTTGGTTGATCTTCCTCTTCCTGTATAACAATCATTGCCAATTCATCATCTTATCGAAGCAGGGGAGTATTACTCTTGAGAAATTTGTGAATATCTCCGCATTGTGATTGTACCAACTTATCCACAACTCTTTTTTGTCGCTACCTGATGCACACTTCATGTTTTTGGACGACATGTTAAACACGCTGCTTAAAAAAAATGGTTGCATCAATTGTTGGATGGTGCTGGCTATGCATCAAGGGCCGACAATACTATGATTTTGATATATACCTGATGTCCCTGAATTCAGACGAGCGTCAGTGCTTGTGCCCCTATACAGGGCCTAGAGGCTAGAGTCCGAG
>NC_041389.1:636699188-636796327 GCF_002162155.2 Triticum dicoccoides
GGCCCTGGCCTCAATTGTGGTCAACTTTCCACTATACATGAATCTTAGAAGCTCCATAAGAGCATTTTCCTCTAAATCAACAATCCTAATTCTTGGATGCGTCTCATCAGATTCCTTCATGCCATTAGTGAAAAGCTTTATGAAGAAAGGACTTCTTCCAGTGAGAATAAGCAAATTCATAAGAATGCTCTTTAGGATTAAAACTGGCCTGCCTGCCATTGTTGAGGAAGAGTCAATTGTATGTCCTTTATCAGCTTTCTCGTCGTTGTTGCTCACTAAGTCGGGGACAGATCCTCCTCCGGCGAGGACCTCTATTTGCAACATCAAGTTGGAGAATTTCTCAGAGTCGAACGCACACCCGATGTGAGGCCTGAAGCCAGGCATCCATGCCTCCGCCAGCACAGCCGCGGTCATCATCACTTCCATGTTGTCCATGTGCTCTGGCTCTGATATCTCCAGAATAGGATGGATGCGCAGGGAGGGCGTAAATCCTGAGCTTGCCGAGGTTGAGGCGAGAGCGACCAGATCTTAACTTCTAATTGACACATGTACTTGATTCTAAACTTTACAAGGTAATTATGTCGAACTCTCCACATTCTGCTGGTACTACTGATATATGTGCTTACCTTGCTATTTTGGTTCCCAAATTGTAGATAAACTTATTCCTGAAAATGCTATAGTTTCGCAACATTGCACTTCTCCATATTAGAAAATTAAACGGTCATAATATTATTATTTTTATAATTTTGATGTGCGGTGTAGTATATGAAACTATGGATTGGGACACCATTGTTATTTATTGGTACATTTGCGGCTCATGCATTTAACTAATGATTCAACAATATATTTGCTAGTCATTCAAATATAGTTAGTGTGCCTGTTGCGATGATAGAGGGAAAATCTGAGGTTTACAGAAAACTGCTGGAGCTGATCGCCGGCTCCTCTTCTTCTTCCTCTAGCTTCCTCTCAAAGGTCAAGGAAGAAAACAAGAACTCAGATATCTGGTGGCCGCTGTATCACATAGCCATTTCTCTTTTCTGTATCCTCTTTCTCAAAGCAAACATGGCGTACAGCTTTTAAATAGAACACATACGCATGCATACAGCCGGGGCAAACCCGCCCCGATTTTGTGGCACTAGCCCACGCACCAATGCACCACTAACCAACTAACCCATGCGGCTAATTTTCTTCCTGGATTCTCTCCAGGGTCCTAAAGACCTATCATACAATACTAACAAACTCACCCGTCTACTCCTCAGGGCCTTGGCTTCAGCTTGTCGTTTCACGCGGCGGCGTGCCGATTCACACGACACCAGGCATCTCACCATCTACATCGCTTCACACGATCTGGCATCTCGCCTTGCACGCTTGCTGCTCCAAGACTCCTACCCACGACTCACCTAATGAACTACATGCAATACAAAAGCAAGAACACATGAAGATATGAAATCAAGATTAAACCTAACAAGGATGACCTTCCAAATTGAAATCTTCCAGTAGTAATTGAGCACGCCTTTTACTGTGAACATTTATATGATCCTGGCACTGGAGCTCTCTAGCAGGTCAGAATGATATTGCCAAATTTAATTTTGTGTCCATCTCATCTTGTTGACAAACTTCTTCATATAGTTGATTGAGTTTGCCGTGTCTATAAACCAGCTACTGACCAATGTTAAGCTCACCCTGGCAAGGAAGCCGCCTGCTTCGAGAAATAATAATGGGAAGTAGATTTGTGACGACGAGCAAGCTGGTTCAGATAAACACAAGGATGAAGCACCAGAGAACTGTCTTGCAAGCCTCAGTATAAGTGTTACGGACAAGCAAAGCAACAAGGTTATGATAGTGTACTTGGTGACAACGCTACCCTCAGTTGCCCAGTGTCCTTCCCTCAATCGTACCTCGGCTTGCCTCTTCTCCCTGTTAATTTTCCTATCTATGCCTTTTGTCCTCTTATCAGTTGATTCAATCGTTACCTCTTATGAGGCATGATCTCATGCGATTCTCCGGTTGTCGTTTAAAGTGGTAAAATGCCATGCTCAATAATCTCGCGATGGTGCGGTTGAGGCTATAAATATGTGGCAATGTCTTTCTCTCGGGCCGCAAAGGACATTTGTTTCGCATGTTGTTTAATTGCTCCACACAAAGCTTAGTTTTCTAATCATGAAAGAATCTTCGGCGTCGCATGCTTGCTCGCCGTCTTTTGTGTCGGTTTGGTTCCTTCTTCTTGTTGTTTGGTTTTGGTTTTAGTTTTTGGGCGGGATCGATTTGGACGTTTCGCTGAGGATCTGGTTTCTGGTCTGCTTTGCCGATCGTGTCAGCGTGTACTCCTTTGACGCCACACGATTTCTCCAAATCTTTCTAGTGGGTTCGCAACTCTTGATCGTGGATCTTGCGGTCTTGCCTGCCTGCATGATGTGCGTGTAGCCAGCCAGCCAGTAGATCGTTTTGCCGATGATCTATGTGAGGCTCGACCAGGTGCTTCGTCCGCGTCCTCTACCGGCCATCGGTGTTTTCTACCTTGCTCAAGTGCTCCCAACCCGACGCCGTGCTTTTTCCGTCCGGATCTTTGCTTTGGATCAAGGATATAGATAGCCGAGACCAGGTAGGGGGGGCTGGAATCACGTCTTGTGTCTGGTTTTCTCCGATCTTTCTTTTCATGAGTTTTGGTCGAGGATCTCGCGTCCGTTCTCGCCTCCATGGTGGGTGTAGATGGGATTCGTCCGCGTCCTGCTGAGGTGCTTCACACCCCGGTTTTACATGTGGTTCTCTACCTCCTTTACGTGCATGTGCCATACTTTTGTCCTAGCCTTCGATGGATCATGATCGCCAACCGACCGGCCAGTGCTAGGATCCTGTCTATATCGTGTTTTTTTTTCTTTTGGCTTGATCTTGCTTTGTTCTCTGGAGCAGTGTCACCGGCCGCCTACTCATAGGTTCCGATCACTCTCCGTACTTGCATCTATAAATGGTGGCATCGCTGTTTGTGTTTGTGTATTTTGTTTGGTTTGAATCCGGGTGACCGTGCTTCTGCGGCTTGATTTATAAATGGTGGCATCGCTGTTTGTGTTTGATGTATTTTGAAACCAGATGAACTTGCTTAAATGTCCAATTCGTGGTTACATCTTTTTGTATTTGCATAGATCCATGTTTCGACCTTGATTAGGATACTTC
The DNA here is from genome assembly GCF_002162155.2 of Triticum dicoccoides. NCBI lineage: Eukaryota > Viridiplantae > Streptophyta > Magnoliopsida > Poales > Poaceae > Triticum > Triticum dicoccoides. Next base: position 636,702,360 of record NC_041389.1, read on the forward strand.
TGTAAGGTCTATTCCATCGTTTGTTGTGCAAGAGTTTCAACCTTGGTGGTGGACCTGTGGTCTGCCCTTGGTGGAGATGTAGATTGCACCAGGGGAGGGCCCACCTTAATTCAAGGGTATTCAGTAGAATACCCATGATTTTTGCCAAAAAACTAGGTATATATACTGTGTGCGTACAAGGAAAAACGAAACTGATACGCAACACATGGTAGTTAGGCATTTCAGCCCAAAACAGAGGCTAGCCCACCCTCTATTTTCCCTCAACACCACGACTTGGCCCATTGGCCCAAATGGCTGTAGCGCACAGCACACGCACTGTCCATCGATCAGACGCGGCAGGATAATCGGCACCTTCCTTCCCCTGCTCGATCTCTTCGCACGCGAGCCACCAGGCGGCCGGAGCTGTTGCCATCGCCTGATTGGCGATCGCACGTGCGTGCGGCGGCGCGGATGGAGCAGCAAATCCATCCCTCGCCCCCTTTGATTCTGATCCCTGCAGTCCGCAACGGGCATCAGGCATCGATGCAATCTCCAAGCCACAGCCCACAGATTCAGGTATAATTGCTAATCAGATATATTAATCCTTCGCCTTCTGAAATTGGGATTTCCTCTCTCATGCCATTCTTATTTTCTTAGTCGAACTGAATTCATTTCTCACTGCTGGCAGGGACATGGTTTTCTTTTCGTACTGTCCAGCAGGCTGCAGTACAAAGGTACAAGACTAAGTAAGTTTTTGACCACTTGTCTTTCTACTTAATTATAGTGAAATTAGAGAGTTGTTTGCAGTCAATTATGAATTGTTTATACATGATAATTTGCAACTTTTCATTTGAATTTGTAATGTGAGAGTGTCTATAAATTTTGAATTTGTTACAATGAGCATAATCTATAAATATTAGTCAATAAAACGGAATTATTCTTGCAAGTTAAGGGTGAAGACATCATCACTCATTTTCAAAGCATCGGGAATCACTTATTTTGGAACGGAGGGAGTAATTTGTAAGCTTTCTTATCATTTTCTATTTTCTATCCTCTATATATCTTAGATATTGCCGTGTTATGTTGAAAAATTATTACTTCTATATGTTGCACAATTCCAAGTATTGGTCAATTTTTATAAATATAATATATTACAAGATATCTTTTTGAATATATTTTACAACTAGTACAATGTGTCGCCATAGTCGGTTATACACGCCAAATTGAAGGCTATAGGCTTCAAAAAAAGTTTCTAAAATTTGAATACACACACTTCAATTCCTGGGCCCGCCCCTGGATTGCACCACCGAGGTAATTAACGCCATCACTCCATGCATGGTTGACATTGATACTTCTTGCAGATCTGTAGATCTTGCTTTCTTGTGTGGAGCATGTGTGCCCAATTCCCCATAGCTAGGTTGCATCGCGCCTCTCTCCATTTTTCTCCATCTGCTCTTGGTTGCTTTATTTCTTCTGATCGCTTTGTGTACTTGCTGTGATTCTATTTTCGATTTATACATGATGATGTCTTGTCACCTATTTGGTTCGAATCTGGGTGAAGCTTCTACGCTCGATTTATGGTGACATCGCTAGTTGTATTTGCGTAGTGTGAATTTGGGTGGACGTGCTTCTATTTGATTTATGGTGGAATCTAGTTATGTTTGCATAGATCTGTGTTTTCACATCTGAACTTTGAATTACGATGTTTTTCTAATAGTCTAATCGTTATGTTGTGCAGGAGTCTTGGTTTTGGTGGTGGTGAATCGTGATCTGGCCTTGCCGGAGATTTGTAGATTGAACCGGACAGGTAAGTTTTTTGCCCCCCTCCCCACCCCATCATTTTTTGCGTTCACCATGTCTAGCTCTTCCATATATGTCCTTGTTTGAAAATGTGTTAATAAATTGTTGCTTTGCGGTGTAACCGCTAAACTCTTGATTTTGTAATTTGATTGTTATATTTATCTAAACTTCTAATTGACACGTCTACTTGATTCTAAACTATACAAGGGAATTATGTCGAACTCTCCACATTCTGCTGGTACTACTGATATATGTGCTTACCTTGCTATTTTGGTTCCCAAATTGTAGATAAACTTATTCCTGGAAATGCTATAGTTTCGCAACATTGCACTTCTCCATATTAGAAAATTAAACGGTCATAATATTATTATTTTTATAAGTTTGATGTGCGGTGTAGTATATGAAACTATGGATTGGGACACCATTGTTATTTATTGGTACATTTGCGACGCATGCATTTAACTAATCATTCAACAATATATTTTACAAGGCCGCTATGTGTAGTAAGTGAGCATAATCATATTCGGTCAATAAAAGATTGAGTAGTTAGACCGCCATTTTAATATTTTATGTATGGGATTCATCTGATGCATACATAATTGCACTACATTCGGATTTTTCAGCGTGTCCAATATTTGTTGAAAAATGTGTCTAACATTTCTATCAAAAATGTGTCCAACATTTTTGTCGCTTTCAGGAACAAAGAGACGCCGAGCAAAGCCTAAAAGCGGAAATGAGAATATAATTGAGGAGAGCAATGTTACCACCAATATTGGTCATGATGCCATTGGCTGCAAGAGACCAAAAAGAGAAGTTGCCCGTTCGAATTTCAGTGAGAAGGCATTTGAATTATCTGAAGAAGATTCACTTGTCACACCCAAGAAAATCAGAATTGAGGAGGAAACGGAGGCAGTTATGTTGACAAGAACAGGAATCAATTATGTACTGCACGCACATATGTTCAATCAATAGCTTGTCATGCAATTACGATCTTATGTCTTTTGCATTTTACTTAGGATCTTGCATTCCCTCACAACTAAACCTTCCTCTTAACTTGCATAAAAATTTATATTCTTCAAGGTACAAGTTGCGCCAACCAAGGTACAAGTTGCGCCATGGTGTGACACTGTCCTTCAAATAGCAAGACTGGTTGTTAGTGTCATTGCCATTTTAAAAGAACAAACTCGCGCATCAAAACTTTCTTTCGCTCATGTTACCAAGAGAGTAGCAGAATTTAAGAGAGGGTACCATGCTTTCATTTCAAAAGATGCAACACTTGTTGAAAGATATGTTGTGGTGCATGGACACAGATAATCCTTCAACGGTTCGCAAATTATCCAGATGAGTACATTCGACGGTGCGCCTTCGTCACAGGGCTTGTCAAGAGGATGGAAGAAAGAGGTCACATGAAGCTAGCAATGAAGAAGAAATCTCATGTGGCGAGAGGAGGGAATTTGAACCCAAGTGCAAAAATGACCCCAATATCAAAACGAAATCTTATGCGTGCGACAACCACAAAGTCGGTCAGCAGGATATGGGGTGATTACTATGCAACCCATTTCGCAGAGGATTCAAAGGAAGGGGTGAGAATGACGAGCAAAAGGTATTTGAGGAGGAACAGGAAGAAAAGGAAGAAGATGATGCTGAAGGGGAGGTTGAAGTTGGCGAGGAACATGTTTCGAGGACCTTGCCACCAACAAGGTCTAGAGTGACATCATTAGATGTTTGTGAAGAAATAAACTGGGAAGGTCAAATGGTTGGAAAAACACCACTGGAGAAGCTCTGTACATAAGTGTTAGAGTTGGAGATCTAAGTATTATTGTTGGTGGGGCAGTCACATGGGAAGGTGATTCAGGAGAAGCCATTATGTGTTTTGTTGAGTATATGTATGAGACACATGATGGCACACAAATGATTCATGGAAGAGTTCTGCAAAATGGTTCACACACTGTCCTGGAACGCTGCAAACGAAAGACAGGTGTTCTTTACCAATGACTGTTTACAGTTCAAAGTAGGTGACATGAGAGAATCGGTTACTGTCAACTTCCAGCTAATTCCCTGGGGTCACAAGTGCAGAAGAGACCAGTTGGAAGCTATTAGGGTGGAGAAGGCCAACACTCAGGATAGGAAGAAGAAAGGTTTGCTGGTGGAGTCTATCTATAAAATCCTATACTGTCCTGAGAAAGGTGCCTTTTTCTCCCTCCCTTATGAGAAAATGGGTAATGGAGGTGGCACTTGTAGTTCCTGTGAGGAGCGAGTAGCGGTTGGTGAAGAATTCAAAATACTGTCAGAGACCAGCTTTGTCCTAAAAAATGTCACATAAAATATTCATGACTTCCTGTATATCAATCCCGAGTTTTTCCCTCGAGTCGAGGGCCGTGGGGCCTACCGGGCTGGAAGAAATGTGGGCCTGAAGCCCTATGTGGTATGTTGTTTGCAGAGTGTCAATGCTGCTGCTGGATCTTATAAAGCTAATCGAAATCAACAAAAGTCAGTGTAAGAAGGCTATACAGGCCCAAGGATATTTCATCGGATAAAGCTTACTCTTCAGATATCACAGAGGTTTGGCACTCTACCTTATGTTTACCACATTTTTTACGTGCATCATTACCATCATATTGTGCCTGTGTTTACACCTAACTTTATGTTTTTTTGTTTGCGGGGTGCCCCTAACTTTATGTTTTACACTTAGAATTTAATCTAGTTTTCTTTGTTGTTTGATCCAGGTGTACTATAGTGAAAATATGGTTAGTGTGCCTGTTGCGATGATAGAGGGATAATGTGAGGTTTACAGCACCAGCTCCTCTTCTTCTTCCTCTAGCTTCCTCTCAAAGCTCAAGGAAGAACACAAGAACGCAGATATTTGGTGGCCGTTGTATCACATAGCCATTTTATCTTCTCTGTATTCTCTTTCTGAATGCAAACATGGCGTACAGCTCTTAAATAGAACACATACGCATTGATACAGCCGGGGCAAACCCGCTCCAATTTTGTGGCACTAACCCATGCACCAATGCACCACTAACCAACTAACCCATGCGGCTAATCTTCTTCCTGGATTCTCTCCAGGGTCCTAAAGACCTGGCATGCAATACTAACAAAGTCACCCGTCTACTCCTCAGGGCCTTGGCTTCAGCTTGCCGTTTCATGCGGCGGCGTGCCAATTCACACGACACCAGGCATCTCACCATCTACATCGCTTCAGACGATCTGGCATCTCGCCTTGCACGCTTGCTGCTCCAAGACTCCTACCCACGACTCACCTAATGAACTACATGCAATACAAAAGCAAAAACACATGCAAATATGAAATAAAGATTAAACCTAACAAGGATGACCTTCCAAATTCAAATCTTCCAGTAGTAGTTGAGCACGCCTTTTACTGTGAACATTTATATGATCCTGGCACTGGAGCTCTCCAGCAGGTCAGAATGATATTGCCAAATTTAATTTTGTGTCCATCTCATCTTGTTGACAAACTTCTTCATATAGTTGATTGAGTTTGCCTTGTCTATGAACCAGCTACCGACCAATGTTAAGCTGACCCTGGCAAGGAAGGCGCCTGCTACGAGAAAGAATAAAAGGAAGCAGATTTGTGACGAGGAGCAAGCTGGTTCAGATAAACACAAGGATGAAACACCAGAGAACTGTCTTGCAAGCCTCATTATAAGTGTTATGGACAAGCAAAGCAACAAGGGTATGATAGTGTACTTGGTGACAACGCTACCCTCAGTTGCCTAGTGTCCTTCCCTCAATCGAACATCGGCTTGCCACTTCTCCGTGTTAATTTTCCTGTCTATGCCTTTGGTCCTCTTATCAGTTGATTCGATTGTTACCACTTATGAGGCATGATTTCATGCTATTCTCCGGTTGTCGTTTAAAGTTGTAAAATGCGATGCTCAATAATCTCATGATGGTATGGTTGAGGCTATAAATATGTGGCAATGTCTTCTCTCGGACCGCGAAGGACATTTGTTTCGCATGCTATTTAATTGCTCCACACAAAGCTTTGTTGTCTAATCATGAACGAATCTTCGGCTGCGCGTGCTTGCTCGCCGTCTTTTGTGTCGGTTTGGTACCTTCGCCGTGTTGTTTGGTTTTTGTTTTTGTTTTCGGGCGGTATCGATTTGGACGTTTCGCTAAGGATCTGGTTTCTGGTTTGCTTTGGCGATCGTGTCAGCGTGTACTCCTTTGACGCCACGTGATTTCTCCAAATCTTTCCGGTGGGTTCGCAACTCTTGATCGTGGATCTTGCGGTCTTGCCTGCCTACATGGTGTGCGTGTAGCCAGCCAGTCAGTGGATCGTTTTGCCGATGATCTATGTGAGGCTCGACCAGGTGCTTCGTCCGCGTCCTCTAGCGGCCACCGGTGTTCTCTACCTTGCTCAAGTGCTCCCAACCCGACGCCATGATTTTTCCGTCCGGACCTTTGCTTTGGATCAATGATATAGATAGCCGAGACCAGGCAGGGGAGGCTGGAATCACGTCTTGTGTCTGGTTTTCTCCGATCTTTCTTTCCATAAGTTTTGCTCGAGGATCTCGCGTCCGTTCTCGCCTCCATGGTGGGTGTAGATGGGATTCGTCCACGTCCTGCAAGGTGCTTCACACCCCGGATTTACATGTGGTTCTCTACCTCCTTCACGTGCATGTGCCATACTTTTTTCCTAGCCTTTGATGGATCATGATCGCCAACCGACTGACCAGTGCTAGGATCATGTTTATATCATGTTTTTTTTCTTTTGGCTTGATCTTGCTTTGTTCTGTGGAGCAGTGTCACCGACCGCCTACTCATAGGTTCCGATCACTCTCCGTACTTGCATCTATAAATGGTGCATCGCTGTTTGTGTTTGTGTATTTTGTTTGGTTTGAATCCGGGTGACCGTGCTTCTGCGGCTTGATTTATAAATGGTGGCATCGCTGTTTGTGTTTGTGTATTTTGAAACGAGATGAACTTGCTTATATGTCCAATTCGTGGTTACATCTTTTTGTATTTGCATAGATCCATGTTTTGACCTTGATTAGGATGCTTCTGTAAGGTCTATTCCATCGTTTATTGTGCAAGAGTTTCAACCTTGGTGGTGGACCTGTGGTCTGCCCTTGGTGGAGATGCAGATTGCACCACCGAGGTAATTAACGCCATCACTCCATGGATGGTTGATATTGATACTTCTTGCAGATCTGTAGATCTTGCTTTCTTGTGTGGAGCATGTGTGCCCAATTGCCCATAGCTAGGTTGCATCGCGCCTCTCTCCATTTTTCTCCATCTGCTCTTGGTTGCTTTATTTCTTCTGATCGCTTTGTGTACTTTGTTGGAATAAGCCACGTCGCATGGAGTGGCCGGGCTCGTCGGGCACGTCGGGTGCGCGCGGAACGGGCGGGACGCACTGGTGGTGTCGTGCTCGTCGGGCGCGTCAGGTGGCGCGGGACGGTCGGCACGCAGCAGAAGTGTGGCGTATGTGTGTGTATGGCCGTGTGTGTCCGTGTCAGGTTCGTAGGTGCGTGTGCTGTAGTTAGTTAGCTTGACTCGTGCATGTGGCGTGGAGGAGCTGTGCATGCACCATGCAGTTGGAAGGCCCTTGCGATCAGATGGATCGAGCCGCGTCCAGCGCGTTTGTGCGTTGCGTGAGGCCGAGCGGATCGCATGCAGCAACCAGTAATTTGTGCATGCATGGATTAGTGGCCATGGCCGGGTCATGTGTGCGTGGGCGCTACTCTGCTGTAGGACTACAAAGCACGGTCACGAGTGTGTTTGTAAATCCAGTTGGTGCTCTGAGAATAGTAATGGGGCTGCGAAGCCGGGTGAAACTCCAGTATACTGTGTGCTCCTCCTTCTTCTACCTCTAGCTACGAGAGAGAGAGCTGCAACAACAATTGATATACAGAGCTTCGGTTCGGGCGATCACCGACGACCATGGCGCTTGTCCCACACGGCGGCGGCGCGGGCGGATCGGCGACGATGGCGATACCGATGATGACCGCGGACAACTACACGGTCTGGGCCATCAAGGCACAGGCGATCCTCGACGTCCACACCGTATGGAAGGCGGTGGCGCCGGGCGACGCGGCGGTGAACGCGCGGAAGGGCAAGATGGCGCGCGCGTTGCTTCTCGGGGCATTGCCGGAGGATGTGCTGCTGCAGGTATCGACGAAGCTCACCGCCAGGGAGGTATGGGACTCTCTGAAGGTGAGGTTCGTCGGCGCCGATCTGGTCCATGCGGCGAGGCTGGCGACGCTGCGCGGCGATTTTGACCGCCTGAAGATGGCGGACGGCGAGCAGCTCGACGTGTACGGCAGGAGGCTCGCGGCGATGGTGGCGAGGTACGCCAACCTCCGGGAGACGCTGGGCGACGCGGCGCTCGTCAAGAAGCTGCTGGATACGGTGCCGGATTGGCTCTTCCCCGCCGTCGCCGGCATCGAGCAGTTCCACGACGTGACGACAATGGCGTTCGACGAAGCGCTCGGGCGGCTGGGCGCGTTCAACGAGCGAGTTCGGCGTCGACCGCAGGACAGCGGCGAGCGGGCGGACGGACAACTCCTGTTCACGGCGGCGCAGTGGCGAGCGCGGGAGCGGCAGCAAGGCGGAGCACGGGCCGACGACGATGGGCGCATCGTGGCGTAGGGGAGCAGCGGTAATAGGCGCAGGCGCTGCTACAAGTGCGGGGAGCACGGGCACTTCCAGCGCGAGTGCCCGCAGCTGCAGAAAGGACCAGCGGCGGAGCAGGCTCTCTTGGCCGGCGCCAACGTCGACGACGGCAGACTCCTCTAGGCCATGGCTTAGGGGGTGTGTTGGAATAAGCCACGTCGCATGAAGTGGTCGGACTCGTCGGACGCGTCGGGTGCGCGCGGGGCGGGCGAGACGCACTGATGGTGTCGGGCTCGTCGGGCGCGTCAGGTGCGTGCGGGACAGGCGGGACGCAGCGGAAGTGTGGCGTATGTGTGTGTATGGCGGTGTGTGTCCGTGTCAGGTTCGTATGTGCGTGTGCTGGACTGAGTTAGCTTGACTCGTGCATGTGGCGTGGAGGAGCTGTGCATGCACCATGCAGTTGGAAGGCCCTTGCGATCAGATGGATCGAGCCGCGTCCAGCGCGTTTGTGCGTTGCGAGAGGCCGAGCGGATCGCATGCAGCAGCCAGTAGTTTGTGCATGCATGGATTAGTGGCCATGGCCGGGTCATGTGTGCGTGGGCGCTACTCTGCTGTACGACTACAAAGCACGGTCATGAGTGTGTTTGTAAATCCAGTTGGTGCTGGGTGAAACTCCAGTATACTGTGTGCTCCTCCTTCTTCTACATCTAGCTACGAGAGAGAGAGAGAGTTGCAACAACATACTTGCCATTTCATCACCCCTTTTGGTTTGAATCCGGCTTACTGTGATTCTATTTTCGATTTATACATGGTGACGTCGCGTCACCTATTTGGTTCAAATCTGGGTGAAGCTTCTACGCGTGATTTATGGTGACATCACTAGTTGTATTTGCGTAGTTTGAATTTGGGTGGACGTGCTTCTATTTGATTTATGGTGGCATCTAGTTATGTTTGCATAGATCTGTGTTTTCATATCTGAACTTCGAATTAGGATGTTTTTCTAATAGTCTAATCGTTATGTTGTGCATGAGTCTTGGTTTCGGTGGTGGTGAATCGTGATCTGGCATTGCTGGAGATTTGTGGATTGAACCGGTCAGGTAAGTTTTTTGTCCCCCTCCCCACCCCATCATTTTTTGCGTTCACCATGTCTAGCTCTTCCATATATGTCCTTGTTTGAAAATGTGTTAATAAATTGTTGCTTTGCAGTGTAACCGCTAAACTCTTGATTTTGGAATTTGCTTGTTATATTTATCTAAACTTCTAATTGACCCATCTACTTGATTCTAAACTTTACAAGGGAATTATGTCGAACTCTCCACATTCTGCTGGTACTGCTGATATATGTGCTTACCTTGCTATTTTGGTTCCCAAATTGTAGATAAACTTATTCCTGGAAATGCTATAGTTTCGCAACATTGCACTTCTCCATATTAGAAAATTAAACGGTCATAATATTATTATTTTTATAAGTTTGATGTGCGGTGTAGTATATGAAACTATGGATTGGGACACCATTGTTATTTATTGGTACATTTGCGACGCATGCATTTAACTAATCATTCAACAATATATTTTACAAGGCCGCTATGTGTAGTAAGTGAGCATAATCATATTGGGTCAATAAAAGATTGAGTAGTTAGACCGCCATTTTAATATTTTATGTATGGGATTCATCTGATGCATACATAATTGCACTACATTCGGATTTATCAGCGTGTCCAATATTTGTTGAAAAATGTGTCTAACATTTCTATCAAAAATGTGTCCAACATTCGTGTCGCTTTCAGGAACAAAGAGACGCCGAGCAAAGACTAAAAGCGGAAATGAGAATATAATTGAGGAGAGCAATGTTACCACCAATATTGGTCATGATGCCATTGGCTGCAAGAGACCAAAACGAGAAGTTGCCCGTTCGAATTTCAGTGAGAAGGCATTTGAATTATCTGAAGAAGATTCACTTGTCACACCCAAGAAAATCAGAATTGAGGAGGAAACGGAGGCAGTTATGTTGACAAGAACAGGAATCAATTATGTACTGCACGCACATATGTTCAATCAATAGCTTGTCATGCAATTACGATCTTATGTCTTTTGCATTTTACTTAGGATCTTGCATTCCCTCACAACTAAACCTTCCTCTTAACTTGCATAAAAATTTATATTATTCAAGGTACAAGTTGCGCCAACCAAGGTACAAGTTGCGCCATGGTGTGACACTGTCCTTCAAATAGCAAGACTGGCTGTTAGTGTCATTGCCATTTTAAAAGAACAAACTCGCGCATCAAAACTTTCTTTCGCTCATGTTACCAAGAGAGTAGCAGAATTTAAGAGAGGGTACCATGCTTTCATTTCAAAAGATGCAACACTTGTTGAAAGATATGTTGGTGCATGGACACAGATAATCCTTCAATGGTTCGCAAATTATCCAGATGAGTACATTCGACGGTGCGCCTTCGTCACAGGCCTTGTCAAGAGGATGGAAGAAAGAGGTCAATGAAGCTAGCAATGAAGAAGAAATCTCATGTGGCGAGAGGAGGGAATTTGAACCCAAGTGCAAAAATGACCCCAATATCAAAACGAAATCTTATGCGTGCGACAACCACAAAGTCGGTCAGCAGGATATGGGGTGATTACTATGCAACACATTTCGCAGAGGATTCAAAGGAAGGGATGAGAATGCCGAGCAAAAGGTATTTGAGGAGGAACAGGAAGAAAAGGAAGAAGATGATGCTGAAGGGGAGGTTGAAGTTGGCGAGGAACATGTTTCGAGGACCTTGCCACCAACAAGGTCTAGAGTGACATCATTAGATGTTTGTGAAGAAATAAACTGGGAAGGTCAAATGGTTGGAAAAACACCACTGGAGAAGCTCTGTACATAAGTGTTAGAGTTGGAGATCTAAGTATTATTGTTGGTGGGGCAGTCACATGGGAAGGTGATTCAGGAGAAGCCATTATGTGTTTTGTTGAGTATATGTATGAGACACATGATGGCACACAAATGATTCATGGAAGAGTTCTGCAAAATGGTTCACACACTGTCCTGGAACGCTGCAAACGAAAGACAGGTGTTCTTTACCAATGACTGTTTACAGTTCAAAGTAGGTGACATGAGAGAATCGGTTACTGTCAACTTCCAGCTAATTCCCTGGGGTCACAAGTGCAGAAGAGACCAGTTGGAAGCTATTAGGGTGGAGAAGGCCAACACTTAGGATAGGAAGAAGAAAGGTTTGCTGGTGGAGTCTATCTGTAAAATCCTATACTGTCCTGAGAAAGGTGCCTTTTTCTCCCTCCCTTATGAGAAAATGGGTAATGGAGGTGGCACTTGTAGTTCCTGTGAGGAGCGAGTAGCGGTTGGTGAAGAATTCAAAATACTGTCAGAGACCAGCTTTGTCCTAAAAAATGTCACATAAAATGTTCATGACTTCCTGTATATCAATCCCGAGTTTTTCCCTCGAGTCGAGGGCCGTGGGGCCTACCGGGCTGGAAGAAATGTGGGCCTGAAGCCCTATGTGGTATGTTGTTTGCAGAGTGTCAATGCTGCTGCTGGATCTTATAAAGCTAATCGAAATCAACAAAAGTCAGTGTAAGAAGGCTATACAGGCCCAAGGATATTTCATCGGATAAAGCTTACTCTTCAGATATCACAGAGGTTTGGCACTCTACCTTATGTTTACCACATTTTTTACGTGCATCATCACCATCATATTGTGCCTGTGTTTACACCTAACTTTATGTTTTTTTGTTTGCGGGGTGCCCCTAACTTTATGTTTTACACTTGGAATTTAATCTAGTTTTCTTTGTTGTTTGATCCAGGTGTACTATAGTGAAAATATGGTTAGTGTGCCTGTTGCGATGATAGAGGGATAATGTGAGGTTTACAGCACCAGCTCCTCTTCTTCTTCCTCTAGCTTCCTCTCAAAGCTCAAGGAAGAACACAAGAACGCAGATATTTGGTGGCCGTTGTATCACATAGCCATTTTATCTTCTCTGTATTCTCTTTCTGAATGCAAACATGGCGTACAGCTCTTAAATAGAACACATACGCATTGATACAGCCGGGGCAAACCCGCTCCAATTTTGTGGCACTAACCCACGCACCAATGCACCACTAACCAATTAACCCATGCGGCTAATCTTCTTCCTGGATTCTCTCCAGGGTCCTAAAGACCTGGCATGCAATACTAACAAAGTCACCTGTCTACTCCTCAGGGCCTTGGCTTCAGCTTGCCGTTTCATGCGGCGGCGTGCCGATTCACACGACACCAGGCATCTCACCATCTACATCGCTTCAGACGATCTGGCATCTCGCCTTGCACGCTTGCTGCTCCAAGACTCCTACCCACGACTCACCTAATGAACTACATGCAATACAAAAGCAAAAACACATGCAGATATGAAATAAAGATTAAACCTAACAAGGATGACCTTCCAAATTCAAATCTTCCAGTAGTAGTTGAGCACGCCTTTTACTGTGAACATTTATATGATCCTGGCACTGGAGCTCTCCAGCAGGTCAGAATGATATTGCCAAATTTAATTTTGTGTCCATCTCATCTTGTTGACAAACTTCTTCATATAGTTGATTGAGTTTGCCTTGTCTATGAACCAGCTACCGACCAATGTTAAGCTGACCCTGGCAAGGAAGGCGCCTGCTACGAGAAAGAATAAAAGGAAGCAGATTTGTGACGATGAGCAAGCTGGTTCAGATAAACACAAGGATGAAACACCAGAGAACTGTCTTGCAAGCCTCATTATAAGTGTTATGGACAAGCAAAGCAACAAGGGTATGATAGTGTACTTGGTGACAACGCTACCCTCAGTTGCCTAGTGTCCTTCCCTCAATCGAACATCAGCTTGCCACTTCTCCGTGTTAATTTTCCTGTCTATGCCTTTGGTCCTCTTATCAGTTGATTCGATTGTTACCACTTATGAGGCATGATCTCATGCTATTCTCCGGTTGTCGTTTAAAGTTGTAAAATGCGATGCTCAATAATCTCATGATGGTATGGTTGAGGCTATAAATATGTGGCAATGTCTTCTCTCGGACCGCGAAGGACATTTGTTTCGCATGCTATTTAATTGCTCCACACAAAGCTTTGTTGTCTAATCATGAACGAATCTTCGGCTGCGCGTGCTTGCTCGCCGTCTTTTGTGTCGGTTTGGTTCCTTCGCCGTGTTGTTTGGTTTTTGTTTTTGTTTTCAGGCGGTATCGATTTGGACGTTTTGCTAAGGATCTGGTTTCTGGTTTGCTTTGGCGATCGTGTCAGCGTGTACTCCTTTGACGCCACGTGATTTCTCCAAATCTTTCCGGTGGGTTCGCAACTCTTGATCGTGGATCTTGCGGTCTTGCCTGCCTGCATGGTGTGCGTGTAGCCAGCCAGTCAGTGGATCGTTTTGCCGATGATCTATGTGAGGCTCGACCAGGTGCTTCGTCCGCGTCCTCTAGCGGCCACCGGTGTTCTCTACCTTGCTCAAGTGCTCCCAACCCGACGCCATGATTTTTCCGTCCGGACCTTTGCTTTGGATCAATGATATAGATAGCCGAGACCAGGCAGGGGAGGCTGGAATCACGTCTTGTGTCTGGTTTTCTCCGATCTTTCTTTCCATAAGTTTTGCTCGAGGATCTCGCGTCCGTTCTCGCCTCCATGGTGGGTGTAGATGGGATTCGTCCACGTCCTGCAAGGTGCTTCACACCCCGGATTTACATGTGGTTCTCTACCTCCTTCACGTGCATGTGCCATACTTTTGTCCTAGCCTTTGATGGATCATGATCGCCAACCGACTGACCAGTGCTAGGATCATGTTTATATCATGTTTTTTTTCTTTTGGCTTGATCTTGCTTTGTTCTGTGGAGCAGTGTCACCGACCGCCTACTCATAGGTTCCGATCACTCTCCGTACTTGCATCTATAAATGGTGGCATCGCTGTTTGTGTTTGTGTATTTTGTTTGGTTTGAATCCGGGTGACCGTGCTTCTGCGGCTTGATTTATAAATGGTGGCATCGCTGTTTGTGTTTGTGTATTTTGAAACGAGATGAACTTGCTTATATGTCCAATTCGTGGTTACATCTTTTTGTATTTGCATAGATCCATGTTTTGACCTTGATTAGGATGCTTCTGTAAGGTCTATTCCATCGTTTATTGTGCAAGAGTTTCAACCTTGGTGGTGGACCTGTGGTCTGCCCTTGGTGGAGATGTAGATTGCACCACCGAGGTAATTAACGCCATCACTCCACGGATGGTTGATATTGATACTTCTTGCAGATCTGTAGATCTTGCTTTCTTGTGTGGAGCATGTGTGCCCAATTGCCCATAGCTAGGTTGCATCGCGCCTCTCTCCATTTTTCTCCATCTGCTCTTGGTTGCTTTATTTCTTCTGATCGCTTTGTGTACTTTGTTGGAATAAGCCACGTCGCATGGAGTGGCCGGGCTCGTCGGGCACGTCGGGTGCGCGCGGAACGGGCGGGACGCACTGGTGGTGTCGTGCTCGTCGGGCGTTGGGAGGTATGGGACGGTCGGCACGCAGCAGAAGTGTGGCGTATGTGTGTGTATGGCCGTGTGTGTCCGTGTCAGGTTCGTAGGTGCGTGTGCTGGAGTTAGTTAGCTTGACTCGTGCATGTGGCGTGGAGGAGCTGTGCATGCACCATGCAGTTGGAAGGCCCTTGCGATCAGATGGATCGAGCCGCGTCCAGCGCGTTTGTGCGTTGCGTGAGGCCGAGCGGATCGCATGCAGCAACCAGTAATTTGTGCATGCATGGATTAGTGGCCATGGCCGGGTCATGTGTGCGTGGGCGCTACTCTGCTGTAGGACTACAAAGCACGGTCACGAGTGTGTTTGTAAATCCAGTTGGTGCTCTGAGAATAGTAATGGGGCTGCGAAGCCGGGTGAAACTCCAGTATACTGTGTGCTCCTCCTTCTTCTACCTCTAGCTACGAGAGAGAGAGCTGCAACAACAATTGATATACAGAGCTTCGGTTCGGGCGATCACCGACGACCATGGCGTTTGTCCCACACGGCGGCGGCGCGGGCGGATCGGCGACGATGGCGATACCGATGATGACCGCGGACAACTACACGGTCTGGGCCATCAAGGCACAGGCGATCCTCGACGTCCACACCGTATGGAAGGCGGTGGCGCCGGGCGACGCGGCGGTGAACGCGCGGAAGGACAAGATGGAGCGCGCGTTGCTTCTCGGGGCATTGCCGGAGGATGTGCTGCTGCAGGTATCGACGAAGCTCACCGCCAGGGAGGTATGGGACTCTCTGAAGGTGAGGTTCGTCGGCGCCGATCTGGTCCATGCGGCGAGGCTGGCGACGCTGCGCGGCGATTTTGACCGCCTGAAGATGGCGGACGGCGAGCAGCTCGACGTGTACGGCGGGAGGCTCGCGGCGATGGTGGCGAGGTACGCCAACCTCCGGGAGACGCTGGGCGACGCGGCGCTCGTCAAGAAGCTGCTGGCTACGGTGCCGGATTGGCTCTTCCCCGCCGTCGCCGGCATCGAGCAGTTCCACGACGTGACGACAATGGCGTTCGACGAAGCGCTCGGGCGGCTGGGCGCGTTCAACGAGCGAGTTCGGCGTCGACCGCAGGACAGCGGCGAGCAGGCGGACGGACAACTCCTGTTCACGGCGGCGCAGTGGCGAGCGCGGGAGCGGCAGCAAGGCGGAGCACGGGCCGACGACGATGGGCGCATCGTGGCGTAGGGGAGCAGCGGTAATAGGCGCAGGCGCTGCTACAAGTGCGGGGAGCACGGGCACTTCCAGCGCGAGTGCCCGCAGCTGCAGAAAGGACCAGCGGCGGAGCAGGCTCTCTTGGCCGGCGCCAACGTCGACGACGGCAGACTCCTCTAGGCCATGGCTTAGGGGGTGTGTTGGAATAAGCCACGTCGCATGAAGTGGTCGGACTCGTCGGACGCGTCGGGTGCGCGCGGGGCGGGCGAGACGCACTGATGGTGTCGGGCTCGTCGGGCGCGTCAGGTGCGTGCGGGACAGGCGGGACGCAGCGGAAGTGTGGCGTATGTGTGTGTATGGCGGTGTGTGTCCGTGTCAGGTTCGTATGTGCGTGTGCTGGACTGAGTTAGCTTAACTCGTGCATGTGGCGTGGAGGAGCTGTGCATGCACCATGCAGTTGGAAGGCCCTTGCGATCAGATGGATCGAGCCGCGTCCAGCGCGTTTGTGCGTTGCGAGAGGCCGAGCGGATCGCATGCAGCAGCCAGTAGTTTGTGCATGCATGGATTAGTGGCCATGGCCGGGTCATGTGTGCGTGGGCGCTACTCTGCTGTACGACTACAAAGCACGGTCATGAGTGTGTTTGTAAATCCAGTTGGTGCTGGGTGAAACTCCAGTATACTGTGTGCTCCTCCTTCTTCTACATCTAGCTACGAGAGAGAGAGAGAGAGTTGCAACAACATACTTGCCATTTCATCACCCCTTTTGGTTTGAATCCGGCTTACTGTGATTCTATTTTCGATTTATACATGGTGACGTCTCGTCACCTATTTGGTTCAAATCTGGGTGAAGCTTCTACGCGTGATTTATGGTGACATCACTAGTTGTATTTGCGTAGTTTGAATTTGGGTGGACGTGCTTCTATTTGATTTATGGTGGCATCTAGTTATGTTTGCATAGATCTGTGTTTTCATATCTGAACTTCGAATTAGGATGTTTTTCTAATAGTCTAATCGTTATGTTGTGCATGAGTCTTGGTTTCGGTGGTGGTGAATCGTGATCTGGCATTGCCGGAGATTTGTGGATTGAACCGGTCAGGTAAGTTTTTTGTCCCCCTCCCCACCCCATCATTTTTTGCGTTCACCATGTCTAGCTCTTCCATATATGTCCTTGTTTGAAAATGTGTTAATAAATTGTTGCTTTGCAGTGTAACCGCTAAACTCTTGATTTTGGAATTTGATTGTTATATTTATCTAAACTTCTAATTGACCCATCTACTTGATTCTAAACTATACAAGGGAATTATGTCGAACTCTCCACATTCTGCTGGTACTACTGATATATGTGCTTACCTTGCTATTTTGGTTCCCAAATTGTAGATAAACTTATTCCTGGAAATGCTATAGTTTCGCAACATTGCACTTCTCCATATTAGAAAATTAAACGGTCATAATATTATTATTTTTATAAGTTTGATGTGCGGTGTAGTATATGAAACTATGGATTGGGACACCATTGTTATTTATTGGTACATTTTCGACGCATGCATTTAACTAATCATTCAACAATATATTTTACAAGGCCGCTATGTGTAGTAAGTGAGCATAATCATATTCGGTCAATAAAAGATTGAGTAGTTAGACCGCCATTTTAATATTTTATGTATGGGATTCATCTGATGCATACATAATTGCACTACATTCGGATTTTTCAGCGTGTCCAATATTTGTTGAAAAATGTGTCTAACATTTCTATCAAAAATGTGTCCAACATTTTTGTCGCTTTCAGGAACAAAGAGACGCCGAGCAAAGCCTAAAAGCGGAAATGAGAATATAATTGAGGAGAGCAATGTTACCACCAATATTGGTCATGATGCCATTGGCTGCAAGAGACCAAAAAGAGAAGTTGCCCGTTCGAATTTCAGTGAGAAGGCATTTGAATTATCTGAAGAAGATTCACTTGTCACACCCAAGAAAATCAGAATTGAGGAGGAAACGGAGGCAGTTATGTTGACAAGAACAGGAATCAATTATGTACTGCACGCACATATGTTCAATCAATAGCTTGTCATGCAATTACGATCTTATGTCTTTTGCATTTTACTTAGGATCTTGCATTCCCTCACAACTAAACCTTCCTCTTAACTTGCATAAAAATTTATATTATTCAAGGTACAAGTTGCGCCAACCAAGGTACAAGTTGCGCCATGGTGTGACACTGTCCTTCAAATAGCAAGACTGGCTGTTAGTGTCATTGCCATTTTAAAAGAACAAACTCGCGCATCAAAACTTTCTTTCGCTCATGTTACCAAGAGAGTAGCAGAATTTAAGAGAGGGTACCATGCTTTCATTTCAAAAGATGCAACACTTGTTGAAAGATATGTTGTGGTGCATGGACACAGATAATCCTTCAACGGTTCGCAAATTATCCAGATGAGTACATTCGACGGTGCGCCTTCGTCACAGGCCTTGTCAAGAGGATGGAAGAAAGAGGTCACATGAAGCTAGCAATGAAGAAGAAATCTCATGTGGCGAGAGGAGGGAATTTGAACCCAAGTGCAAAAATGACCCCAATATCAAAACGAAATCTTATGCGTGCGACAACCACAAAGTCGGTCAGCAGGATATGGGGTGATTACTATGCAACCCATTTCGCAGAGGATTCAAAGGAAGTTGCCCAGTGTCCTTCCCTCAATCGTACCTCGGCTTGCCTCTTCTCCCTGTTAATTTTCCTATCTATGCCTTTTGTCCTCTTATCAGTTGATTCAATCGTTACCTCTTATGAGGCATGATCTCATGCGATTCTCCGGTTGTCGTTTAAAGTGGTAAAATGCCATGCTCAATAATCTCGCGATGGTGCGGTTGAGGCTATAAATATGTGGCAATGTCTTTCTCTCGGGCCGCAAAGGACATTTGTTTCGCATGTTGTTTAATTGCTCCACACAAAGCTTTGTTTTCTAATCATGAAAGAATCTTCGGCGTCGCGTGCTTGCTCGCCGTCTTTTGTGTCGGTTTGGTTCCTTCTTCTTGTTGTTTGGTTTTGGTTTTAGTTTTTGGGCGGGATCGATTTGGACGTTTCGCTGAGGATCTGGTTTCTGGTCTGCTTTGCCGATCGTGTCAGCGTGTACTCCTTTGACGCCACACGATTTCTCCAAATCTTTCTAGTGGGTTCGCAACTCTTGATCGTGGATCTTGCGGTCTTGCCTGCCTGCATGATGTGCGTGTAGCCAGCCAGCCAGTAGATCGTTTTGCCGATGATCTATGTGAGGCTCGACCAGGTGCTTCGTCCGCGTCCTCTACCGGCCATCGGTGTTTTCTACCTTGCTCAAGTGCTCCCAACCGGACGCCGTGCTTTTTCCGTCCGGATCTTTGCTTTGGATCAAGGATATAGATAGCCGAGACCAGGTAGGGGAGGCTGGAATCACGTCTTGTGTCTGGTTTTCTCCGATCTTTCTTTTCATGAGTTTTGGTCGAGGATCTCGCGTCCGTTCTCGCCTCCATGGTGGGTGTAGATGGGATTCGTCCGCGTCCTGCTGAGGTGCTTCACACCCCGGTTTTACATGTGGTTCTCTACCTCCTTTACGTGCATGTGCCATACTTTTGTCCTAGCCTTGGATGGATCATGATCGCCAACCGACCGGCCAGTGCTAGGATCATGTCTATATCGTGTTTTTTTTCTTTTGGCTTGATCTTGCTTTGTTCTCTGGAGCAGTGTCACCGGCCGCCTACTCATAGGTTCCGATCACTCTCCGTACTTGCATCTATAAATGGTGGCATCGCTGTTTGTGTTTGTGTATTTTGTTTGGTTTGAATCCGGGTGACCGTGCTTCTGCGGCTTGATTTATAAATGGTGGCATCGTTGTTTGTGTTTGATGTATTTTGAAACCAGATGAACTTGCTTAAATGTCCAATTCGTGGTTGCATCTTTTTGTATTTGCATAGATCCATGTTTCGACCTTGATTAGGATACTTCTGTAAGGTCTATTCCATCGTTTGTTGTGCAAGAGTTTCAACCTTGGTGGTGGACCTGTGGTCTGCCCTTGGTGGAGATGTAGATTGCACCAGGGGAGGGCCCACCTTAATTCAAGGGTATTCAGTAGAATACCCATGATTTTTGCCAAAAAACTAGGTATATATACTGTGTGCGTACAAGGAAAAACGAAACTGATACGCAACACATGGTAGTTAGGCATTTCAGCCCAAAACAGAGGCTAGCCCACCCTCTATTTTCCCTCAACACCACGACTTGGCCCATTGGCCCAAATGGCTGTAGCGCACAGCACACGCACTGTCCATCGATCAGACGCGGCAGGATAATCGGCACCTTCCTTCCCCTGCTCGATCTCTTCGCACGCGAGCCACCAGGCGGCCGGAGCTGTTGCCATCGCCTGATTGGCGATCGCACGTGCGTGCGGCGGCGCGGATGGAGCAGCAAATCCATCCCTCGCCCCCTTTGATTCTGATCCCTGCAGTCCGCAACGGGCATCAGGCATCGATGCAATCTCCAAGCCACAGCCCACAGATTCAGGTATAATTGCTAATCAGATATATTAATCCTTCGCCTTCTGAAATTGGGATTTCCTCTCTCATGCCATTCTTATTTTCTTAGTCGAACTGAATTCATTTCTCACTGCTGGCAGGGACATGGTTTTCTTTTCGTACTGTCCAGCAGGCTGCAGTACAAAGGTACAAGACTAAGTAAGTTTTTGACCACTTGTCTTTCTACTTAATTATAGTGAAATTAGAGAGTTGTTTGCAGTCAATTATGAATTGTTTATACATGATAATTTGCAACTTTTCATTTGAATTTGTAATGTGAGAGTGTCTATAAATTTTGAATTTGTTACAATGAGCATAATCTATAAATATTAGTCAATAAAACGGAATTATTCTTGCAAGTTAAGGGTGAAGACATCATCACTCATTTTCAAAGCATCGGAAATCACTTATTTTGGAACGGAGGGAGTAATTTGTAAGCTTTCTTATCATTTTCTATTTTCTATCCTCTATATATCTTAGATATTGCCGTGTTATGTTGAAAAATTATTACTTCTATATGTTGCACAATTCCAAGTATTGGTCAATTTTTATAAATATAATATATTACAAGATATCTTTTTGAATATATTTTACAACTAGTACAATGTGTCGCTATAGTCGGTTATACACGCCAAATTGAAGGCTATAGGCTTCAAAAAAAGTTTCTAAAATTTGAATACACACACTTCAATTCCTGGGCCCGCCCCTGGATTGCACCACCGAGGTAATTAACGCCATCACTCCATGCATGGTTGACATTGATACTTCTTGCAGATCTGTAGATCTTGCTTTCTTGTGTGGAGCATGTGTGCCCAATTCCCCATAGCTAGGTTGCATCGCGCCTCTCTCCATTTTTCTCCATCTGCTCTTGGTTGCTTTATTTCTTCTGATCGCTTTGTGTACTTGCTGTGATTCTATTTTCGATTTATACATGATGATGTCTTGTCACCTATTTGGTTCGAATCTGGGTGAAGCTTCTACGCTCGATTTATGGTGACATCGCTAGTTGTATTTGCGTAGTTTGAATTTGGGTGGACGTGCTTCTATTTGATTTATGGTGGAATCTAGTTATGTTTGCATAGATCTGTGTTTTCACATCTGAACTTTGAATTACGATGTTTTTCTAATAGTCTAATCGTTATGTTGTGCAGGAGTCTTGGTTTCGGTGGTGGTGAATCGTGATCTGGCCTTGCCGGAGATTTGTAGATTGAACCGGACAGGTAAGTTTTTTGCCCCCCTCCCCACCCCATCATTTTTTGCGTTCACCATGTCTAGCTCTTCCATATATGTCCTTGTTTGAAAATGTGTTAATAAATTGTTGCTTTGCGGTGTAACCGCTAAACTCTTGATTTTGTAATTTGATTGTTATATTTATCTAAACTTCTAATTGACACATCTACTTGATTCTAAACTATACAAGGGAATTATGTCGAACTCTCCACATTCTGCTGGTACTACTGATATATGTGCTTACCTTGCTATTTTGGTTCCCAAATTGTAGATAAACTTATTCCTGGAAATGCTATAGTTTCGCAACATTGCACTTCTCCATATTAGAAAATTAAACGGTCATAATATTATTATTTTTATAAGTTTGATGTGCGGTGTAGTATATGAAACTATGGATTGGGACACCATTGTTATTTATTGGTACATTTGCGACGCATGCATTTAACTAATCATTCAACAATATATTTTACAAGGCCGCTATGTGTAGTAAGTGAGCATAATCATATTCGGTCAATAAAAGATTGAGTAGTTAGACCGCCATTTTAATATTTTATGTATGGGATTCATCTGATGCATACATAATTGCACTACATTCGGATTTTTCAGCGTGTCCAATATTTGTTGAAAAATGTGTCTAACATTTCTATCAAAAATGTGTCCAACATTTTTGTCGCTTTCAGGAACAAAGAGACGCCGAGCAAAGCCTAAAAGCGGAAATGAGAATATAATTGAGGAGAGCAATGTTACCACCAATATTGGTCATGATGCCATTGGCTGCAAGAGACCAAAAAGAGAAGTTGCCCGTTCGAATTTCAGTGAGAAGGCATTTGAATTATCTGAAGAAGATTCACTTGTCACACCCAAGAAAATCAGAATTGAGGAGGAAACGGAGGCAGTTATGTTGACAAGAACAGGAATCAATTATGTACTGCACGCACATATGTTCAATCAATAGCTTGTCATGCAATTACGATCTTATGTCTTTTGCATTTTACTTAGGATCTTGCATTCCCTCACAACTAAACCTTCCTCTTAACTTGCATAAAAAATTATATTATTCAAGGTACAAGTTGCGCCAACCAAGGTACAAGTTGCGCCATGGTGTGACACTGTCCTTCAAATAGCAAGACTGGCTGTTAGTGTCATTGCCATTTTAAAAGAACAAACTCGCGCATCAAAACTTTCTTTCGCTCATGTTACCAAGAGAGTAGCAGAATTTAAGAGAGGGTACCATGCTTTCATTTCAAAAGATGCAACACTTGTTGAAAGATATGTTCTGGTGCATGGACACAGATAATCCTTCAACAGTTCGCAAATTATCCAGATGAGTACATTCGACGGTGCGCCTTCGTCACAGGCCTTGTCAAGAGGATGGAAGAAAGAGGTCACATGAAGCTAGCAATGAAGAAGAAATCTCATGTGGCGAGAGGAGGGAATTTGAACCCAAGTGCAAAAATGACCCCAATATCAAAACGAAATCTTATGCGTGCGACAACCACAAAGTCGGTCAGCAGGATATGGGGTGATTACTATGCAACCCATTTCGCAGAGGATTCAAAGGAAGGGGTGAGAATGACGAGCAAAAGGTATTTGAGGAGGAACAGGAAGAAAAGGAAGAAGATGATGCTGAAGGGGAGGTTGAAGTTGGCGAGGAACATGTTTCGAGGACCTTGCCACCAACAAGGTCTAGAGTGACATCATTAGATGTTTGTGAAGAAATAAACTGGGAAGGTCAAATGGTTGGAAAAACACCACTGGAGAAGCTCTGTACATAAGTGTTAGAGTTGGAGATCTAAGTATTATTGTTGGTGGGGCAGTCACATGGGAAGGTGATTCAAGAGAAGCCATTATGTGTTTTGTTGAGTATATGTATGAGACACATGATGGCACACAAATGATTCATGGAAGAGTTCTGCAAAATGGTTCACACACTGTCCTGGAACGCTGCAAACGAAAGACAGGTGTTCTTTACCAATGACTGTTTACAGTTCAAAGTAGGTGACATGAGAGAATCGGTTACTGTCAACTTCCAGCTAATTCCCTGGGGTCACAAGTGCAGAAGAGACCAGTTGGAAGCTATTAGGGTGGAGAAGGCCAACACTCAGGATAGGAAGAAGAAAGGTTTGCTGGTGGAGTCTATCTGTAAAATCCTATACTGTCCTGAGAAAGGTGGCTTTTTCTCCCTCCCTTATGAGAAAATGGGTAATGGAGGTGGCACTTGTAGTTCCTGTGAGGAGCGAGTAGCGGTTGGTGAAGAATTCAAAATACTGTCAGAAACCAGCTTTGTCCTAAAAAATGTCACATAAAATGTTCATGACTTCCTGTATATCAATCCCGAGTTTTTCCCTCGAGTCGAGGGCCGTGGGGCCTACCGGGCTGGAAGAAATGTGGGCCTGAAGCCCTATGTGGTATGTTGTTTGCAGAGTGTCAATGCTGCTGCTGGATCTTATAAAGCTAATCGAAATCAACAAAAGTCAGTGTAAGAAGGCTATACAGGCCCAAGGATATTTCATCGGATAAAGCTTACTCTTCAGATATCACAGAGGTTTGGCACTCTACCTTATGTTTACCACATTTTTTACGTGCATCATTACCATCATATTGTGCCTGTGTTTACACCTAACTTTATGTTTTTTTGTTTGCGGGGTGCCCCTAACTTTATGTTTTACACTTGGAATTTAATCTAGTTCTCTTTGTTGTTTGATCCAGGTGTACTATAGTGAAAATATGGTTAGTGTGCCTGTTGCGATGATAGAGGGATAATGTGAGGTTTACAGCACCAGCTCCTCTTCTTCTTCCTCTAGCTTCCTCTCAAAGCTCAAGGAAGAACACAAGAACGCAGATATTTGGTGGCCGTTGTATCACATAGCCATTTATCTTCTCTGTATTCTCTTTCTGAATGCAAACATGGCGTACAGCTCTTAAATAGAACACATACGCATTGATACAGCCGGGGCAAACCCGCTCCAATTTTGTGGCACTAACCCACGCACC
This sequence comes from Triticum dicoccoides, assembly GCF_002162155.2. Lineage (NCBI taxonomy): Eukaryota > Viridiplantae > Streptophyta > Magnoliopsida > Poales > Poaceae > Triticum > Triticum dicoccoides. The sequence goes on from NC_041389.1 coordinate 636,727,152, forward strand.
AATGCACCACTAACCAATTAACCCATGCGGCTAATCTTCTTCCTGGATTCTCTCCAGGGTCCTAAAGACCTGGCATGCAATACTAACAAAGTCACCCATCTACTCCTCAGGGCCTTGGCTTCAGCTTGCCGTTTCATGCGGCGGCGTGCCGATTCACACGACACCAGGCATCTCACCATCTACATCGCTTCAGACGATCTGGCATCTCGCCTTGCACGCTTGCTGCTCCAAGACTCCTACCCACGACTCACCTAATGAACTACATGCAATACAAAAGCAAAAACACATGCAGATATGAAATAAAGATTAAACCTAACAAGGATGACCTTCCAAATTCAAATCTTCCAGTAGTAGTTGAGCACGCCTTTTACTGTGAACATTTATATGATCCTGGCACTGGAGCTCTCCAGCAGGTCAGAATGATATTGCCAAATTTAATTTTGTGTCCATCTCATCTTGTTGACAAACTTCTTCATATAGTTGATTGAGTTTGCCTTGTCTATGAACCAGCTACCGACCAATGTTAAGCTGACCCTGGCAAGGAAGGCGCCTGCTACGAGAAAGAATAAAAGGAAGCAGATTTGTGACGATGAGCAAGCTGGTTCAGATAAACACAAGGATGAAACACCAGAGAACTGTCTTGCAAGCCTCATTATAAGTGTTATGGACAAGCAAAGCAACAAGGGTATGATAGTGTACTTGGTGACAACGCTACCCTCAGTTGCCTAGTGTCCTTCCCTCAATCGAACATCGGCTTGCCACTTCTCCGTGTTAATTTTCCTGTCTATGCCTTTGGTCCTCTTATCAGTTGATTCGATTGTTACCACTTATGAGGCATGATCTCATGCTATTCTCCGGTTGTCGTTTAAAGTTGTAAAATGCGATGCTCAATAATCTCATGATGGTATGGTTGAGGCTATAAATATGTGGCAATGTCTTCTCTCGGACCGCGAAGGACATTTGTTTCGCATGCTATTTAATTGCTCCACACAAAGCTTTGTTGTCTAATCATGAACGAATCTTCGGCTGCGCGTGCTTGCTCGCCGTCTTTTGTGTCGGTTTGGTTCCTTCGCCGTGTTGTTTGGTTTTTGTTTTTGTTTTCAGGCGGTATCGATTTGGACGTTTTGCTAAGGATCTGGTTTCTGGTTTGCTTTGGCGATCGTGTCAGCGTGTACTCCTTTGACGCCACGTGATTTCTCCAAATCTTTCCGGTGGGTTCGCAACTCTTGATCGTGGATCTTGCGGTCTTGCCTGCCTGCATGGTGTGCGTGTAGCCAGCCAGTCAGTGGATCGTTTTGCCGATGATCTATGTGAGGCTCGACCAGGTGCTTCGTCCGCGTCCTCTAGCGGCCACCGGTGTTCTCTACCTTGCTCAAGTGCTCCCAACCCGACGCCATGATTTTTCCGTCCGGACCTTTGCTTTGGATCAATGATATAGATAGCCGAGACCAGGCAGGGGAGGCTGGAATCACGTCTTGTGTCTGGTTTTCTCCGATCTTTCTTTCCATAAGTTTTGCTCGAGGATCTCGCGTCCGTTCTCGCCTCCATGGTGGGTGTAGATGGGATTCGTCCACGTCCTGCAAGGTGCTTCACACCCCGGATTTACATGTGGTTCTCTACCTCCTTCACGTGCATGTGCCATACTTTTGTCCTAGCCTTTGATGGATCATGATCGCCAACCGACTGACCAGTGCTAGGATCATGTTTATATCATGTTTTTTTTCTTTTGGCTTGATCTTGCTTTGTTCTGTGGAGCAGTGTCACCGACCGCCTACTCATAGGTTCCGATCACTCTCCGTACTTGCATCTATAAATGGTGGCATCGCTGTTTGTGTTTGTGTATTTTGTTTGGTTTGAATCCGGGTGACCGTGCTTCTGCGGCTTGATTTATAAATGGTGGCATCGCTGTTTGTGTTTGTGTATTTTGAAACGAGATGAACTTGCTTATATGTCCAATTCGTGGTTACATCTTTTTGTATTTGCATAGATCCATGTTTTGACCTTGATTAGGATGCTTCTGTAAGGTCTATTCCATCGTTTATTGTGCAAGAGTTTCAACCTTGGTGGTGGACCTGTGGTCTGCCCTTGGTGGAGATGTAGATTGCACCACCGAGGTAATTAACGCCATCACTCCACGGATGGTTGATATTGATACTTCTTGCAGATCTGTAGATCTTGCTTTCTTGTGTGGAGCATGTGTGCCCAATTGCCCATAGCTAGGTTGCATCGCGCCTCTCTCCATTTTTCTCCATCTGCTCTTGGTTGCTTTATTTCTTCTGATCGCTTTGTGTACTTTGTTGGAATAAGCCACGTCGCATGGAGTGGCCGGGCTCGTCGGACACGTCGGGTGCGCGCGAAACGGGCGGGACGCACTGGTGGTGTCGTGCTCGTCGGGCGCGTCAGGTGGCGCGGGACGGTCGGCACGCAGCAGAAGTGTGGCGTATGTGTGTGTATGGCCGTGTGTGTCCGTGTCAGGTTCGTAGGTGCGTGTGCTGGAGTTAGTTAGCTTGACTCGTGCATGTGGCGTGGAGGAGCTGTGCATGCACCATGCAGTTGGAAGGCCCTTGCGATCAGATGGATCGAGCCGCGTCCAGCGCGTTTGTGCGTTGCGTGAGGCCGAGCGGATCGCATGCAGCAACCAGTAATTTGTGCATGCATGGATTAGTGGCCATGGCCGGGTCATGTGTGCGTGGGCGCTACTCTGCTGTAGGACTACAAAGCACGGTCACGAGTGTGTTTGTAAATCCAGTTGGCGCTCTGAGAATAGTAATGGGGCTGCGAAGCCGGGTGAAACTCCAGTATACTGTGTGCTCCTCCTTCTTCTACCTCTAGCTACGAGAGAGAGAGAGCTGCAACAACAATTGATATACAGAGCTTCGGTTCGGGCGATCACCGACGACCATGGCGCTTGTCCCACACGGCGGCGGCGCGGGCGGATCGGCGACGATGGCGATACCGATGATGACCGCGGACAACTACAAGGTCTGGGCCACCAAGGCACAGGCGATCCTCGACGTCCACACCGTATGGAAGGCGGTGGCGCCGGGCGACGCGGCGGTGAACGCGCGGAAGGACAAGATGGCGCGCGCGTTGCTTCTCGGGGCATTGCCGGAGGATGTGCTGCTGCAGGTATCGACGAAGCTCACCGCCAGGGAGGTATGGGACTCTCTGAAGGTGAGGTTCGTCGGCGCCGATCTGGTCCATGCGGCGAGGCTGGCGACGCTGCGCGGCGATTTTGACCGCCTGAAGATGGCGGACGGCGAGGAGCTCGACGTGTACGGCGGGAGGCTCGCGGCGATGGTGGCGAGGTACGCCAACCTCCGGGAGACGCTGGGCGACGCGGCGCTCGTCAAGAAGCTGCTGGATACGGTGCCGGATTGGCTCTTCCCCGCCGTCGCCGGCATCGAGCAGTTCCACGACGTGACGACAATGGCGTTCGACGAAGCGCTCGGGCGGCTGGGCGCGTTCAACGAGCGAGTTCGGCGTCGACCGCAGGACAGCGGCGAGCGGGCGGACGGAGAACTCCTGTTCACGGCGGCGCAGTGGCGAGCGCGGGAGCGGCAGCAAGGCGGAGCACGGGCCGATGAGGATGGGCGCATCGTGGCGTAGGGGAGCGGCGGTAATAGGCGCAGGCGCTGCTACAAGTGCGGGGAGCACGGGCACTTCCAGCGCGAGTGCCCGCAGCTGCAGAAAGGACCAGCGGCGGAGCAGGCTCTCTTGGCCGGCGCCAACATCGACGACGGCAGACTCCTCTAGGCCGTGGCTTAGGGGGTCTGTTGGAATAAGCCACGTCGCATGAAGTGGTCGGACTCGTCGGACGCGTCGGGTGCGCGCGGGGCGGGCGAGACGCACTGATGGTGTCGGGCTCGTTGGACGTGTCAGGTGCGTGCGGGACGGGCGGGACGCAGCGGAAGTGTGGCGTATGTGTGTGTATGGCGGTGTGTGTCCGTGTCAGGTTCGTAGGTGCGTGTGCTGGACTGAGTTAGCTTGACTCGTGCATGTGGCGTGGAGGAGCTGTGCATGCACCATGCAGTTGGAAGGCCCTTGCGATCAGATGGATCGAGCCGCGTCCAGCGCGTTTGTGCGTTGCGTGAGGCCGAGCGGATCGCATGCAGCAGCCAGTAGTTTGTGCATGCATGGATTAGTGGCCATGGCCGGGTCATGTGTGCGTGGGCGCTACTCTGCTGTACGACTACAAAGCACGGTCATGAGTGTGTTTGTTAATCCAGTTGGTGCTGGGTGAAACTCCAGTATACTGTGTGCTCCTCCTTCTTCTACATCTAGCTACGAGAGAGAGAGAGTTGCAACAACATACTTGCCATTTCATCACCCCTTTTGGTTTGAATCCGGCTTACTGTGATTCTATTTTCGATTTATACATGGTGACGTCTCGTCACCTATTTGGTTCAAATCTGGGTGAAGCTTCTACGCGTGATTTATGGTGACATCACTAGTTGTATTTGCGTAGTTTGAATTTGGGTGGACGTGCTTCTATTTGATTTATGGTGGCATCTAGTTATGTTTGCATAGATCTGTGTTTTCATATCTGAAATTCGAATTAGGATGTTTTTCTAATAGTCTAATCGTTATGTTGTGCATGAGTCTTGGTTTCGGTGGTGGTGAATCGGTGATCTGGCATTGCTGGAGATTTGTGGATTGAACCGGTCAGGTAAGTTTTTTGTCCCCCTCCCCACCCCATCATTTTTTGCGTTCACCATGTCTAGCTCTTCCATATATGTCCTTGTTTGAAAATGTGTTAATAAATTGTTGCTTTGCAGTGTAACCGCTAAACTCTTGATTTTGGAATTTGATTGTTATATTTATCTAAACTTCCAATTGACCCATCTACTTGATTCTAAACTTTACAAGGGAATTATGTCGAACTCTCCACATTCTGCTGGTACTGCTGATATATGTGCTTACCTTGCTATTTTGGTTCCCAAATTGTAGATAAACTTATTCCTGGAAATGCTATAGTTTCGCAACATTGCACTTCTCCATATTAGAAAATTAAACGGTCATAATATTATTATTTTTATAAGTTTGATGTGCGGTGTAGTATATGAAACTATGGATTGGGACACCATTGTTATTTATTGGTACAATTGCGACTCATGCATTTAACTAATCATTCAACAATATATTTTACAAGGCCGCTATGTGTAGTAAGCGAGCATAATCGTATTGGGTCAATAAAAGAATGAGTAGTTACACCGCCATTTTAATATTTTATGTATGGGATTCATCTGATGCATACATACTTGCACTACATTCAGATTTTTCAGCGTGTCCAATATTTGTTGAAAAATGTGTCTAACATTTCTATCAAAAATGTGTCCAACATTTTTGTCGCTTTCAGGAACAAAGAGGCGCCAAGCAAAGCCTAAAAGCGGAAATGAGAATATAATTGAGGAGAGCAATGTTACCACCAATATTGGTCACGATGCCATTGGCTGCAAGAGACCAAAAACAGAAGTTGCCCGTTCGAATTTCAGTGAGAAGGCTTTTGAATTATCTGAAGAAGATTCACTTGTCACACCCAAGAAAATCAGAATTGAGGAGGAAACGGGGGCAGTTATGTTGACAAGAACAGGAATCAATTATGTACTGCACGCACACATGTTCAATCAATAGCTTGTCATGCAATTACGATCATATGTCTTTTGCATTTTACATAGGATCTTGCATTCCCTCACAACTAAACCTTCCTCTTAACTTGCATAAAAATTTAAATTATTCAAGATACAAGTTACGCCAACCAATGAAGCAGTATGCGCCATGGTGTGACACTGTCCTTAAAATAGCAAGACTGGTTGTTAGTGTCATTGCCATTTTAAAAGAACAAACTCGCGCATCAAAACTTTCTTTCGCTCATGTTACCAAGAGAGTAGCATAATTTAAGAGAGGGCACCATGCATTCATTTCAAAATATGCAACACTTGTTGAAAGATATGTTGTGGTGCATGGACACAGATATGTTGGAAATATGAGAAATTTACCGAATGATTTTATTAACAGAAATACTAGATAAAACATGACACTACTAGAAAAACCCCTACTAATGGCGCACCTAGTATGGCTATTAATGGCGCATCTGTGGTGCGCCATTAATAGCACGCCATTAGTAATTTTTACTAATGGCGCACCACCTGGTGCGCCATTAGTATCTGGTATACTAATGGCGCACCTCGGGTGCGCCATTAGTATAGGTCAGGGTGCACCATTAGTATGCCTCCCAGGGGCCATGTATACCCAGGTGCTTTGGCATACTAATGGCGCACCACCTCTGGATGCGCCATTAGTAACCGCGGCATACTAATGGCGCACTGCCCAGTGATGCGCCATTAGTATGCACTGTCATACTAATGGCGCACTGTCATGTGATGCGCCATTAGTATGAATATTAGGGTTTTTTTATTTTTTTATTTTCTGTTTTTTGCACAGGTTACAAAATGTATAATTTGACAAAATATAGACAGCACACATCAACAACAGATTCATCAAATACAATAGAAGATTAGTCTTTGAATACAATTCATCATATTAGTCTCCGAATACAATTCATCATATTAGTCTCCGAATTGAAAAGACCGAACAAAGATAGAACATTATATTACAAGTCTCGAGACCGCGAGTAGCGAGTCTGTCTTCACATTACAAGTCGATATCGATCATCTAAACTATCATCACATAGAAGAGAGCTGCGGTCATCACGATGAGCATCATCACGATGAAACTCGTCTTCATCCGGTTCCTCCAACGCTCCCTCCCCTCTCCCGCTAGATAGCGGGCGTATCTAGATTCGGCCTCGGCCCTAGTGGTGTACCCTTTGTAACTGTTACCGCTGAATCGGTGAACCTGTCTCCGACACTCCTCCCAGTCATCGTAGACTCCGGGAACCTTACCCTTGTACACGACATACGTCGGCATCGCTATGCACTAGCCAAACGAAATGTTAGTACCAATTCATAGACAATACATAAGCAATATATAAGTATGCAACAGAACGATCGGAAGAGAAAAGCAAGACATTAATAGCATCGATTACATCTAAGTTGAACGACTCTCGAAACCAAAGAGACATATTACAAGTTCATTAAAGTTTAATTACAACATGAGCCAATCGATGTTTCAGAACTAGACAACTCGACTCAAGGGACCGGAGCGTGGATGAAGCCGCTGTCTATCGTGGGAGTCATGAAAGAACGGGCGTTGTCATCCTGCATTTGTAGCATTGTGTCGATGTCACTGTTGGACGGTTGATTTCTGAGGTAGAACTGCCCCGAGGTACGAAGGACATCTTGATGGATGATTTCCGCAAACTCCGACTGGATGCGAAAGAATTCTTGTCGGAGGTCCGCGTCCTGGATTGCCGACACGCTCGCGGCCCAATCTTTGAGTTTACTCGGTAGCAAAAGTTGATGATGGTCCCGTACGATCGCCCGCATGTGATGGATGGCGTAGTAGGCACCCTTCTGACCGCCAGGCGGCTGCTTGACGCAGCAGAACGTCGTATTATGGGAGAACACGTGCTTGCCGTACTTATGAATAGGCCTGGTGAAGGTGCCTCCAGATTGGGCGTAGCCGGGGAGAACATCATCAAGAACCTTCTTGACATTTGTGTAGTCTACGTTCGACTGACGGTCCGGGTCGAAATACGTGGCCATGGAATATTTGGGGCTTAGGAGGATGAGCGTGCAACGTGTGTCACTGCAGAAAACACGGAATGTTAAAAGAAAAACGATCGAAATGTAAGAATTCATATGTTACGGGCCGGTTGAGGGGAGGACTTACTCGGGAAAGTAAGGCACGAGGAAGTTATCCTTATCTTGGTTTGCCAGAATGACGCCTTCGAGGTAAGAACTCGCGACTTGCCGGTCCCCAGCGCTGCCCAATATCTTGGCACGCATGTAGAAGGGGTCGACTATCACGATGTCCGGGGTCTTGTCGTGAATGATCCGCATCTCCATACTCAGCGAAAATAGCCGAACGAAGGTGTAGTGCAGCGGATGAAGGTTCAACATAGCGTGGATGTCATCAAAACGCAGGACGATCGTACGCCCGATGGAGTTATCCACAAAGCCCTTGCCCTCTGGCACCTTGGCCGCGAAAACCGGGTATGACACATCCTTCTCTCTGAGACGCCGCTTCTCCAAAGCAAGAACACTGTCATGCAGACTCCGCATAGCACCGGTTGCAGCATTGAGCATATTTGTCGGTAGCATCGCCCTACCCGCCACATGCACCCTCCTCGAGATATCCTGCGGTGAAGGTGGCCCGTCCTGAGCACGGATCGTACTCGGTGCCGGCTGGCTCGCACCCTTCTTAGTCTTTCTTTTGCGTGCCTTCTTCTTCTCCTGTAATGGGACCGAGTTCTGCTTACAGACCGCCTTCTTGAGTGTGTTGGGGCTGATAATATTTCGCACCTCGCCTATCTGAGGCTCGGTGAAGTCGGCAGCTGGAGGCGTCTCCTGAGAGCTGAACGCCAGACGGCGCCTGTTGCAACTTGGCTTCTCCGCGGTACGAGCTAGATCGCACAAGTCTTTTGTTGGGTTTGGTTCTTGAGAAGGAGGCCCCATGAAGTCGCCATCGTACCCATGCTCGGCAAAGTACTGATCGGCATTGCCAAATGTATCATCGTCGTCGTCGTCGTCGTTCTGATCCTATGCCATATGCATGTTTGGATCCAGTGGCATAGGGATGTCCGGCACCGTTACGGCGGTCTTGCCATGGGGCCGACTTGGCGCCGGCACGACTGGCGGTGTTGTCTTTGGGGTGGTGTCCCCCGCCCCCAAACGAATCTGGCTCTTCGGCCAAAGCAGGGGCCAGCTCAGGCAGGCGCTGAGGGTCATCACGTCTTCATCGTCGGCCCCGACGGGTCAAATCGGAGGTAACAAGTCGTCGCAGCCTGGCAGCACCCGAACCAGTTGAACCCTAAACAAGTTGGGTGGCATCTGGGTACCGTGGAACAAGGGGTTGCCCGGTTGAACGATTTTGCCCTTGGCGACATCGACCAACTCGTTGTTCACGAAGTGGAGGAGAGTGCACGGAACATCGGCGGCGCCCTGCGAAAACATGTAGGGAGTCAGGGATGCCCAGTCAAAGGCAAGGAGATGAAGTCCTCGGCCGAGAGAGGCTTAATTAGTTACTGTGATGATGGCGTCGAGCTCGGCTAATGTCGAGGCACCGCCAACGACGGGCGTGCAGTTGACGGAGGGGCCGCTTGCTGAAGAGGTGCCGGCCGGCGTACACCCGGGTGCATTAAGCTCCCGTGCCGGCGTCGGAGACACCAATGCCGCCTCCGCCGGAGGCACCAATGGCCCCGCCATCGCATTATGCGAGTTGCTGGCCGTGAAGCTAGGAATCGGGGGCGGCCCCTGTTGGCCGCCCGCAATCCACGCACTCAACCCCGAGATCAAGGTAGGCACAAGGGCGGTGATCGTCGCTCCGAGTCGTTGTTCCACTTGCTCTTGGACAATCTCCAGAATCCGCGCCACCTGTGCCTTGAGTTCTTGAACCTCTTGCGCCTGGCTTTCCGAGCTGGTCTTTTTCTCCTTCCGCACACCAGCGGTATAGTATGACCCCCATTTTGTGGACAAGCCTTTGCCGGCCACACGACCAGCTGACGTCGGCTTACTGAGCTTATCCTTGTTCTTCATTACATTCAACCCCCTATTTAGAGTGGTGTCCCAAGGGTTGCTCTTAGTCGACCCCGCGCTACTGCTTTCAGTCGCCTGCGGAAGGAATGTGAACCATTTAGAAATTTGGCTTCATTAATTAGAATGCAACCATATGGAGCTAATTACGCGGGGGTGTATTCCTTACCAGAAGAAGCTCAAGCTGCCTGGTCTTCGGATCCGTGGTAAGCTCCTTTGTTTTCGGGTCCTTCTTGTACCGGGCCCTGACAAAGTTCCTGGTCTGCTTGTCACCGTATGTATCGAAGAGGGGCGGTAGGCCTTGCTCGGCACGGTCCGCCTCCTCCTTGTCCCATATAGGCTCCGCCACTCTGTAACCGCCGGGACCGAGTGTGTGTTCCCCTATGTTCAGCTCCCGCATTTGTTTCCCCCACTCACTTGATTGGGAGCTTGCGGTGCTCGAGCAATTGATCTTGAAGTCGTTGTAGTCATCTTCGGTGATCGAAGGATTTTTCTCCTTGATCTTCTGATAACTCTCACCTTTCTCGATCATTCTCTTCACATTGCTTTTCCAAGTAGACAGGGCCTTGCTCATCTTCGTGAGGGCAGCATTGTTCACTTTATTCCCTTTGAGGCTTGTGTTTTCAAATTCAGCGGGGAACTTGTATCGTTCATGCAGCTTCGTGAAGAGGAGGTTGCGCAAATTCCCTCGGTCAGGATGCCTCAGGTTCTCGGTGTTGATCGAGACGGTGCTCCGGACAATGCACCCGAGCTGAAGCGAGTACCCCTTGACTATTCGTTCAGGCGCCGTTGGATTCCCGTTGGAGTCCACTTCAGTAACTTCCTCCTTGAGGGTGCGGAGCACGATCGGGCGCCGGTCCTTCCGTTGCCTCTTCGGTTGGCTGCCATCTGTGCGTGCGCCGCCATCATCAGTGGTGGCATCCTCGGCGGCACCATCAGTGGTGGCATCAGTGTGGTCATCCTCGGCGGCACCATCCGTGGTCTCAGGATCGATGGGGAAGGCGGCGGCCTCATACAAGTGAGGTTGTTCCTCCATCTCCTGGGACAGCTCCCAGAATGCCTTGCCGCCCGAACCCCCGGCCTCATTGTTGTGGGCCATGTTTCTCTCTAAATAGAAACAAAGTTTGGTAAAAAAGTTGGTTATTGTCAAGGAACAAGATCATGGTCTCATCATTTAGGGTTTGTCGACACCGAGGCATCCTAAAATCTAAGCTTTTATCATTGAGGGTTTTTCGACGCCAAGGCACCCTAAAAGCCTAACCTTTCATCATTTCGGTTTTTATCGACACCGAGGCACCCTAAAAGCCATGCATTAGTCACAAGTACGCCGGGGCACTTGATCCTACTTAATTAACTACTAAGATACCCCGGCCCATGCATTAGTCACAAGTACCCCATATGTCCTATTTTTAGAAAAGTCATGCTAAAATTCACGGAAAATTTCAGCATGACCTTTGCTGAAAATAGGACATATGGAGTACCCGAATTTGCCGGAACGGAAGTTAATCGACATTCCGGCAAACTCAAGGGCCTCTCGGGGTACCTGCAATATCATCACGACACGATGGTCGAAGACAAAACCCAGCAAACTAGCACCACAATGTGCCTCTACTTTCATATGGATGAAAAGGCCACAATGTGCCTCTACTAGCACCACAATCTTAGTTTCAGGTAATCTGTGTGTGTGTGTGCTGTTCCTTGCGTGTTTGTGGATAGCTGCTGAATATCGACACACAAAGCTACTTGTTTTCCTCAGAGAAAAAAAGCTAGTACTTATTTCCCTTATCAAATAAACAGTCAAAAGGAAATTTTATTGGTTTGATAAAACAAATCTGAGTGTGTGTGGATGTTAACAGTCAGCTGGTTTGAGTGTGTGTGGATGTTAACATGTCATTATGCACAGTGAACTGCCACATTCACATATTTTGCACTGCCATTCTGATACTAATATATATAGAACCAAACTAATTTAGAAAAAGTGACAAAGAAATACTGCATATTGGGAATCAGCTAGCCAAAAGTTAGATTTCATGATGATGATGTTTTGTAAAGCCAGAAAGCCACATGCCATTGTAATGACAAGGAAACTATGCAAAACTAACCAGGCTTAGTGGGATTATTTCTCCTCTTTTTATAATCTTTCATAGCATCACAAAAAACCCCTTGAGTTAGAAGATGGTATCCTCCATTTTGTACATCTTTGCGACCGCACGGAGCTAATTTTCTCCATGCATGAAACATGACATATGAACATCAGTATGCATTGATTTATGAAAGAGACAGCCTAGCATGGGCAGCAAGAGCCACTCAGGCTAGCCAAGGAGACTGCCCATGAAACCACACCCCAAGGTAGAAGCCATCATTCATTACAAATTTGAATATATGATATTCCAGAAAATAATCTGTCTACAAAATGAGATACATTCCGTTTGAACTACCAAGTTACACAAAGAAAATGCACCTAAGCACCAAGAGGAACTGTTACAACTCCATAAGGTATATCCAAGTCACTGCTACTCATATTCAAAAAACCTAACTCCAATATAACCAGAAAGATTGTAAAACATTATATCTCCCTGCTGACACGAACTGAAAGCGTAACAAAAATACCTATTATTCTAGGCAGCTGCCTTGCTAGTGATTCGGTGTCGTCGCAACTGGATCCCTCCCACTCGACCTGCGATCTTCTACAAGGAAAAAGTGCTCGGCGGCGGTGGCGGCCGGTGGACCGGGGGGTGCTCGGCGGCGAGGGGGACCGGATCTGGCGAGGTGGGATAGCGATCGAGATGGAGGGGGATCGAGATCGAGTGTCCATGAAATTTAAAAATATTCATGATAGTTCAAAAAGTGCCCATGAAATACAATCGAGAAATGAAGGCTACGATTTAAATACAATCGATCTTAGCTAGATATTTGTTAACAATCTTCTTGCCCTTCTTTTTCGCAAATGGAGTTCTTCTGTGGAACGGACGTCCTTTAGGTAGGGTGGTCCTGCTTCTTCTTGTGGTGTATGCTGCTACTTCATCATCGTCGTCATGTTCGATCCTCGGGTCGCCGTACTTGTCGAAGTCTTGCTCATTGGCTACTCCATCCATTCCGATGATCTTCCTTTTGCCTCTCCTCACGACAACACGACTGGTCTTTGACGGGTCGGTAATGAAGAAGCATTGGTCCACTTGGGAAGCCAGTACCCATGGCTCATTTTTCGCGGTGACGTTTGCGCCCGCGGTCTTGGATTTGGCTTCGGGTATAACCATGGTGGTGAAATACCGGTCTTCTTTTAGGACGCTCTTGGCCCATCTGACACGGAACATCGGGACCTTCTCTCCAGCGTAGCTCAGCTCCCAGATCTCCTCGATCCTTCCGTAGTATCTATCCTTGTCGTTACCGGTGTAGGATTCCATCGTTACCCCGGAGTTCTGTTAACCATCGCTCTTCATGTCCTTGGCCTCGGTGTAGAATGTGTAGCCGTTGATATCGTACGCCTCATAGGTCATCAGGTTGTGCTCGGCGCCCTGTGACAAGGCGAATATGAGTTGTTCTTCCGCGGAAGAATCCTCATGTAAAGGGTATGACAGAAGCTTCTGCTTGAACCAACGCGTGAAACATGAGTTGTGCTCTTTGAGTATATCTCCGTCCGTCCTCTGTTGGCCTCGGTCATTGTACGTCTTCTTAATAAAGGTTTTGTGCTCTATCACCCAAGGATCGACCACGTCTATGTGTTGTAGAGCGACTAGGTTTGCTCTTTCAAAGTCGGCGAGTCGACCCTCGAATTCGACATGCATTTCGCGGCGACCCTCACGATGACCCCATCCAGCGAGCCTGCCGAGGTGCCTGTTGACGGGAAGACCAACGGGGTTCTCGATGCCTAGATAATTCGTGCAGTAGGAGATGCACTCTTCGGTCAGAAAGCCCCTGGCTATGCTTCCCTCTGGACGTGACATGTTGCGAACGTATCCTTTGATGACACCATTCATCCTTTCGAACGGCATCATGCTGTGCAGGAACGTCGGCCCGAGTTGGATGATATCCTCCACTATATGGACCAGCAGATGCACCATAACATCGAAGAATGCGGGCGGGAAGTACATCTCAAGCTCGCATAGTATCACCACGATCTCTTCCTGTAGCCTTCTGAGTTGCCTCACGCCAATCGACTTCCGAGAGATGACGTCGAAGAAGTTGCATAGGCCAAATAACGTTTCACGGACGTGCGCGTCCATGATCCCACGGATTGCAACTGGAAGTATCTGCGTCATCAGCACGTGACAGTCGTGAGACTTCATCCCGCTGAACTTCTGCTTCGCTGGGTCTAGGCATCTGCTTATCTTCCCCGCGTAACCGTAAGGAAGTTTTACTCCTAGGAGGCAGGTGAAAAACTGCTCGATCTCCTCCTGACTTAGAGTGAAGCACGCGGGAGGGTAGTCATTTCCGGTCTTCTTGGCCTTTTTGCCTTTGCGACGACTTTCTGTGTCCTGCTTCGCCTCATCATCATCATCATCATCATCATCATCATCATCATCATATATAGCGTGAAGCTCCTGCCTGATGCCCATTGATTTCAAGTCTGCCCTTGCTTTCGGCCCATCTTTGGTCCTCTCTGGCATGTTGAGCAGGGTACCAAGCAGACTCTCGCACACGTTCTTCGTGATATGCATGACATCAAGGCTGTGAGGCACACGGTGGATCTTCCAGTACGGCAAGTCCCAGAAAACAGACCTCGTTTTCCATACCTTCAGCAGCGGCTCTGGCGCCTTTTGCTTCTTTCCCGGCAGTGGGTAGTCTTTCCAATTTTTCAACAGCTTGTCTATTTCCTCGCCGCTCCTCGTACACGGGCGTTTTCGGGGTTCGGTTTCACCATCGAACAGATCCTTGCGTTTCCTCCACGGGTCATCGTCGCGAAGCCACCTTCGATGTTCCATGAACACGGTTTTCGAAGACCCGGGATCTCTATCTAGCTGGCGATACGTTGTGTCATCCATGCACCTTACGCATCCAGAAAATCCGTGGACTACCTGCCCCGCAAGATATCCGTAACCGAGATAGTCGTGCACTGTCGTGAGCAGTGCGGCTCTCATAGTGAAATATTCTTTCTCTGCGGCATCCCACGTATTGGCTGGCGTTTTCCACAGCGTGTCAATCTCCTCTTTCAGCAGCCCCAGATACAGATTGATGTCGTTCCCTGGTTGTTTCGGCCCTTCAATTAGCATACTCATGTGAATGTACTTCCTCTTCATGCACAACCAGGGGGGAAGGTTGTACATCCACACGAACACAGGCCAGGTGCTATGTGTGCTTCTCTGGCTGCCAAACGGATTGACACCATCGGTGCTCGCGCCCAGCATGATGTTCCCTGGATCGTTCCCAAATTCTGGGTATTCGAAGTTCAACGCTTGCCACTGGCTCGCATCCTTAGGGTGACTCAGCATCTTGTATTTTTTATCTATCTCCGGATCATTTGCGTCATCTTCTCGCTTCTTCTCCTCCCTATCCGCGTGCCAACGCAGGAGCTTTGCTACCTTAGGGTCCGTGAAATACCGCTGCAGACGAGGAGCGATCGGAAAGTACCACACCACTTTTCGAGGAGCTTTCTTCCTCTTCTTGTATCGAGTGACACCGCACACCGGACATATGGTAGACTCCGCGTGCTCGTCCCGATAAATGATGCAATTGTTCATGCACACATGGTATTTCACGTGCGGTAAATCCAGAGGACACACGATTTTCTTCGCCTCCTCCAAACTGGTCGGGCACTTGTTCCCCTTGGGAAGACGTTCGAGCCAGAATGACATGTTCTCGTCGAAGCATGCGTCGGTCATTTTGTGTTTTACCTTCATCTCCAGAGCCATGAGCGTTACTTTCAGGCGGGTATCCTCGGGCCTGCATCCTTCATACAATGGAGTAACCGCATCTAACTCAAGTTGATCCATCTTGGCTTTCTCTCTGGCGGCAGCTCTTGCGTTATCCGTCTGCTTGAGAAGCAGCTCTTGAATATGAGGGTCCTGCACCCAGCCCATCGATGGTCCAACGTCGTCTGCTCCGCCGGCATCATCATCATGTCCTGCATCTTCTACATGATGACTGTGTACAGTATCACCGTCGTGATCATCTCCTGGGGATTCTTCGTCTTCTCGCCCCCCCGAGCCGCGATGGTTATCTTGCTGCCCTTCCTCATTTCTTGCCCAGCCCCCATGGACGACTTCGTAGTCATCTTCATCACCTTGCCACCGATAGCCATCCATGAAACCACGCAAGAGCAGGTGGTCCCGCACCTTCCCGGAATCCGGGTCCGCAATAAGGCTATTCAGCTTGCATCTTCGACACGGACATCTTATCTCCGTCTCGTTCTTTTGAAGCATCTCGGCCTTCGCGGATCTCAAAAACCTATTTACGATGCCTTCGGTCATCGTGCGGACCATGGTCGCCTGCGGGGTAGAGCAAAACGATATTTTAGAACCAAGAAAAAATTTGGCATGACTCCTAAAAATAGGACCAAAAAGAATGCTTAATGCCAAAATTCTCGCTGAAACGGAAATGAATCAACATTCCGGCAAAATATTGGCAACTATCGCATTTCAAATACCGGTACACCTCCAAACACAAACACATATGCAACACCACAAACATATGCAACACCATGAACGTACATAGATCTAGCTAGGCCATAAAAAGTGCATGTGCACATTGTTGTAGGGAGAACAACATAAATATAGCTTCCCCCCTTACTTACCTAGCAAAACAAGGTAACTTAACCACTTAATTTGAATGAATCTATGGTGGAAATGAGGTGAAAAAGAGGAGGCACCCGAGACAAGGAGGAGGCGGCGGAGAGAATGAAGTGGGGAGAAAGTGAGTGTGGGAGGAGAGGCTGTCCAAAATATCTTGTTGCTGCCCACTTACTAATGGCGCACCAGCAACAAATGCGCCATTAGTAATCCAGGTTACTAATGGCGCACCCCCTGGTGGTGCGCCATTAGTACTTTTGCAAAAAAAGAATAAAAACAATAATAAAAAAAAATAACATTAGTGGCGCACCTTCTGGCTGGTGCGCCATTACTAGTTACAACTAGTAATGGTGCACCACCAGCGGATGCGCCATTAGTATGTTTGGACAGGCGCACTAGTTCAAAAAAAATTTGGTACTAATGGCGCACCGTGGGCAGGGTGCGCCATTAGTAGTTTCAACACTAATGGCGCATCAGAGGGTGGTGCGCCATTAGTATATACTAATGGCGCACCACATGTCTGGTGCGCCATTAGTGTCAATTCCATCTATAGCCCTTTTCCTAGTAGTGTGATTAGTATAGCAGTGATAAAACAAGTCTTGCGATTTGACAAAGTGAAGGTAAATAACATCTGCATATATGAACTAGAAAGGATCATCTCTCGAGCAGACAGTAGATCAAGATGCATATATGAGGTAGATCCTAACATGTGTAGGGTAAACACTAGAAGAAAGAACTGTGGCAGGACCTCTAACAGGAAAAACAAGAACACGTACTGGACAGCAGCTGGAGTAGAGGCACTGGACTTGGGGTCGGTGTCCTCCATGTCGTCGAGGAGGTTGTCGACGTCGGGGAAGTAGTCGTCGTCGGGGAAGTAGTCGTCGGAGTCCGGGGTGTCCGTGACGAAGAAGTCAGTTGTCGCGCAGAGCGCTCCCCAAAAACCTTATCACCCTTCTCCCGTACATGACTCAAAGAGGTGCGGTTTCGGAGGCCTACTGTCCCGATTCGCGGTGCATGCCGCAAGCCGGGATGAGGAAGACAGCAGCAGCGCAGAGATTGGAACCGGTGACGAGAGGAAGGAGAAGTTCTGGTGCGTCTCTCTGAGAGGAGCGACCTCCCTTTTAAAGGCGCAAGAGAAGGAGGCGAGAGGGCAGCGACGGAAGGTGAAACGAAGAGACGAAGACGAAGTGAACAGCCAGCAGCCAAAGGGCTGCACCATTCGCATTCAAACTCCACTATCGCAAAAACTTTTCTGCTTCCGTGTGACCTTTCGTATACCCGTAGTGCGTGGCAAAAATTTAGACATCGGCTCGGCTCATTCCCGCAACCCGCGACGCGTCGTGACGAGGCGTGGCGTGGCGAGGCGGGCGGCAGAGAGGAGCGCGCGTGGATGTCCCTCTTGTTCTCATGCTCATACAAGTGGGGAAAGAGCCTCCCTTATAAAGAGGTCCAACTCCCTCTAAACTAGCAATGTGGGACTAAACTTTAGTTCCACCTCTTGCCTTGCACGAATGGGCTGCGTGGACCTCTAGGATGTATTAGGAATTTCTGAAACTGCTATTGGGCTAGGTCCAAATAGACAAAAATTCCAGTAATCCCCCACGAGATCCCAGAGGTACACAAAATTTGCCTTTGGTTCCAAAACACTGTTTTATATACCGGTACTGCAGTGGAGACTGTTAAGTTGAACTTCCACCTAGAACCCTATGCTACACTAGTAAGCAACTTAAACAGTGGACTGGGCCTTGAACTGCAAGTTTTCTGCGAATCTAACTTCACATAAAGCCTTGACCGATACGTGGCTACCGTGGGTCTTCCCCGCGGGTGGAGCTTATGCGTCATACTCCGAGACCTTTCATGAGTTTACTAGAGAGAACCCTACTCTCATAGATTGCAAGGTTTAACAATCAGACTCATATAGGTGCGTTCTTCAAAAGATGTTCTGCAGGACAACATCTCTTCTTCAAAGAGGCACTTAGAACACATTAAGATATACATCAACCTGCCATGCAGATTAGGAGAGTATTGCATCTTCATGGAGTGGTATTTCTAACAGTAAGGATACTCTCCTCCCAGTTGACCAACAACTTGTCTTCCACATCTAATTCACGGGATCTTCGATCACAAAGAATAGGTTACCATTGTGAACAACTCATATTGTGGGTCTCATACCCATCTCCCTCGATACATTATCTATCACATTACGTGATAGACCCTTAGTAAAAGGATCTGCAAGATTTTTAGACGTTTGGATATAAACCAATGCAATAACTCCGCAGTTTTTCATTTTCCTGACAGACTTTAACCTTCTCTGAACGTGTCTTGATGACTTCATGTTATCCTTTGAACTGTTCACTTTCGTGATCATAGTTTGATTATCGTAGTTCATAAGGATACCCGGTATAGGTTTCTCAACAACTGGCAAGTCATTCAAGAGCCGACGAAGCCAATCTGCTTCGACCGTAGCTGTATCTAGTGTTGTGAGTTCTGCTTCCATTGTTGACCTCGTTAAGATGGTCTGCTTGCAAGACTTCCAAGAAACAGCGCCACCTCCATGAGTGAATACATATCCGCTTGTGGCCTTTATCTCATCAGCATCTGAGATCCAGTTTGAGTCACTATACCCTTCAAGCACCTTTGGGTGCCCAGTGTAGTGAATTCCATAATTCGAAGTGCCTTTCAAATAACGCAAAACTCTCTCTAGAGCTTTCCAATGCACATCTCCTGGTTTTGAAACAAACCGACTCAGTTTGCTAACAGCAAAAGAGATGTCAGGTCTTGTAGCACTAGCTAAGTACATAAGCGAGCCAATAATCTGAGAATGCTTCAATTGATCTCTAGCAATTCTTTGATTCTTTCGAAGCAGCATGCTAGCATCAATATGGTGTTGGAGAGGGCTTGTAGTCACTATAGCCATAGCGACTCAGGATCTTTTCCACAATGTGAGATTGAAGCAATGTAATCCCACCATCATCATCTCTCAACAACTTGATGTTCAGAATGACATCAGCCACTCCTAAATCCTTCATCTCAAAACAACGAGATAGGAAATCCTTGACCTCCTTAATAACATTCAGATTTGTTTCGAAAATCAGTATGTCATCAACATACAAGCAAAGCATAACTCCCTCGCCCCCACCATGGCGATAGTACACACATTTATCAGCTTCGTTCACAACAAAGCCTGCAGGTGTTAAAGTTTTTTCGAACTTCTCATGCCACTGTTTGGGTGCTTGCTTGAGTCCATACAAAGACTTCAGCAACTTGCACACTTTCCCTTCCTGACCATCTATTACAAACCCATCTGGTTGTTCCATATAAATTTCCTCATCCAACTCTCCATTTAGGAAAGAAGTCTTAACATCCATTTGATGAACGAGAAGATCATGTGAGGCAGCTAGTGAAAGTAGAACTCGAATAGTGGTCAGTCGAGCCACGGGTGAGTAAGTATCAAAGAAGCCTTCACCTTCCTTTTGGGTATAACCCTTTGCCACGAGTCGAGCCTTGTACTTTTCAATAGTAACATCAGGCCTAAGCTTCTTCTTGAATACCCATTTGCATCCTATAGGTTTGCACCCATAAGGACGATCAGTTATCTCCCAAGTTTCATTCGCCAAGATGGAATCCATCTCGCTACGAACTGCTTCCTTCCAGTAGTCAGCATCTTCCGATGCATAGGCCTCCGAAATAGAACTGGGAGTGTCATCTATGAGATACACAAGAAAATCATCACCAAAGGACTTTGCAGTCCTCTGTCTCTTGCTCCTAGTAGGAACTTCATTGTTTTCCTCCACATGACTGTCAAAATGTTCCATCTAAATGGTAGGTTCAATAATTGTAACTGGTTCCTGATTCGATGAACTAGGCATCTCCTGATTAGATGAGGTAGCCATATCTTTCATGGGAAAGATATCTTCAAAGAAAGTCGCATCATTCGACTCCATGATCGTACCGACATGCATGTCAGGTACCTCAGATTTTACAACCAAGAATCTATAGCCAATGCTACAAAATGAATATCCCAGGAAAACACAATCCAAAGTTTTTGGTCCCAGCTTCCGCTTCTTTGGAATTGGCACATTGACTTTCGCCAAACAACCCGAGGTTCGTAGATAAGAGAGCTTTAACCTTTTCTTCTCCCATTCCTCGAATGGAGTTATCTCTTTGTTCTTTGTGGGAACTCGGTTTAGGACATGACAAGCAGTCAATATCGCCTCCCCCCAC
This sequence comes from Triticum dicoccoides, assembly GCF_002162155.2. Taxonomy (NCBI): domain Eukaryota; kingdom Viridiplantae; phylum Streptophyta; class Magnoliopsida; order Poales; family Poaceae; genus Triticum; species Triticum dicoccoides. The sequence continues at coordinate 636,747,757 of NC_041389.1, forward strand.
CATGCCATGGAGAGACCCGATGTGTCTAACATGGCGTTAACCAAATTAGTTAGAGTACGGTTCTTTCTTTCGGCCACCCCATTTGACTGAGGTGAGTAGGGAGGCGTCCTCTCATGGATTATACCATGTTCCGCACAAAAAGCATCGAATTCATTAGAAAAATACTCTCCACCACAGTCGGACCTAAGCCTCTTGATTTTTCGATCAAGTTGGTTTTCCACTTCAGCTTTATAGATATTGAAAAAGTTCAAAGCCTCATCCTTAGATTTCAGAAGATACACATGGCAGTATCTAGTGGAGTCGTCAATTAACGTCATGAAATATTTCTTTCCACCTTTTGTCAAAACACCATTCATTTCACATAGATTTGAATGTATAAGTTCTAGTGGTGCAAGATTTCTCGTCTCCGCAGTCACGTGAGACTTGCGAGGTTGCTTAGCTTGCACACACACTTGACACTTAGATCCCTTGACAGTGGTGAAACTAGGGATTAAGTTCAACTTCGCTAGTCGCGACATGCAACCAAAGTTAATGTGAAAAAGACGTGAATGCCACACATTTGATTCACTATTGTTGCAAATATGATTAACAACTTTATTGCAAACGTCTGATAAGGATAAACGAAACAGGCCTCCTGACTCATAGCCTTTACCAACAAAGGTTCCATACTTGGATATTACAAATTTATTTGACTCAAAGACAAGCTTGTAGCCATCTCTACACAGAAGAGATCCGCTAACAAGATTTTTATTGACGGAGGGGACATAATGCACGTTCTTCAGCCGCACGATCTTCCCCAAAGTAAACTTCACATCAACCGTGCCAACACCACGAACAGAAGCACTTGAACCGTTGCCCATTAGCACGGTTGAAGTCCCTGCGGTCTGATAAGACGAAAACATGGAAATATCACTGCATATATATGCACATTGGCACCCGTGTCAATCATCCAATCAGGAGATGACATACTAAAAGAATAGTGGGAAATATACCATACCCATCATCCTTCATGTCAATGTCTCCGATGACAACATTAGCGGTCTTGCCGCCTTTCCCAGGATGATGCTTGTCATAGCGATTAGGACAACTAGGAGCCCAATGATCAGGATCTCCACACACATGACAAGCACCTTTCTTCTTGTCACTCGTCTTCTTGAAGTTCGTGTGTTGTACACCCTTGTTCTTCCCATCAAACTTTGCTTTACCATCAAGCTTTCCCTTGTTCTTGAACTTGTGGGACTGGAAGTTTTTCTTCTGTACCAGATTGGCACTAGATCCTCCCTCAATACCTCGAGCACATGTGTCCTTTGCTCTCGCCTTTTCTTCCACATCAAGAGTACCAATGAGATCCGGGACGGAAAACTCCTGTCTCTTATGATTCGGTAAGGTAGCAAAGTTCCTCCACGAAGGAGGAAGCTTAGTGATGATACCCCCGGCAACAAACTTGTCCGGTAGGATACAATTGAAGTGCTCAAGTTCTCTAGCAAATGACTGTATCTCATGAGCTTGCTCAACCACGGAGCGCTCTTCAGTCATCCTGTAGTCATAGAATTGCTCCATGATGTACAGCTCAGTGCCAGCATCCGAGACCCCAAACTTGGCCTCGAGTGCATCCCACATATCTTTTCCATTATCAATTGACGCATAAGCATCAACTAGGTTCTCATCGAGAACACTCAAGAGAGCAGCCTTAAACAAAATATCCATTTTCTGAAAAGCTTGTGCGTGTTGAGCATCAAGTTCTCCTTCAGGTCTACCAAGAGTGGTGTCATAGCAACTCATGGTTTGAAACCATAAGACTGCTCTCACATGCCACCTCTTATAGTGGATACCCTCAAACATAGGAGGTCTCATGGAAGCAGGAAAACCATTCGAGGTAAATTGCCTATAATAATGTTTTTGGATTGTTGGAAATATGAGAAATTTACCGAATGATTTTATTAACAGAAATACTAGATAAAACATAATTAGTATAGTAGTGATAAAATAAGTCATGCGATTTGACAAAGTGAAGGTAAATAACATCTGCATGTATGAACTAGAAAGGATCATCTCTCGAGCAGACAGTAGATCAAGATGCATATATGAGGTAGATCCTAACATGTGTATGGTAAACACTAGAAGAAAGAACTGTGGCAGGACCTCTAACAGGAAAAACAAGAACACGCACTGGACAGCAGCTTGAGCAGAGGCACTGGACTTGGGGTCGGTGTCCTCCATGCCGTCGAGGAGGTTGTCGACGTCGGGGAAGTAGTCGTCGTCGGGGAAGTAGTCATCGGAGTCCGGGGAGTCCGTGACGAAGAAGTCAGTAGTCGCGCAGAGCGCTCCCCAAAAACCTTATCACCCTTCTCCCGTACAGGACTCAAAGAGGTGCGGTTTCGGAGGCCTACTGTCCCGATTTGCGGTGCACGCCGCAAGCCGGGATGAGGAAGACAACAGTAGTGCAGAGATTGGAACCGGTGGCGAGAGGAAGGAGAAGTTCTGGTGCGTCTCTCTGAGAGGAGCGACCTCCCTTTTATAGGCGCAAGAGAAGGAGGCGAGAGGGCAGCGATGGAAGGTGAAACAAAGAGACGAAGACGAAGCGAACAGCCAGCAGCCGAAGGGCTGCACTGTTCGCATTCAAACTCCACTATCGCAAAAACTTTTCAGCTTCCGTGTGACCTTTCGTATACCCATAGTGCGTGGCAAAAATTTAGACATCGGCTCGGCTCATTCCCGCAACCCGCGGCGCGTCGTGACGAGGCATGGCGTGGCGTGGCGTGGCGTGGCGTGGCATGGCGAGGCGGGCGGCGGAGGAGGAGCGCGCGTGGATGTCCCTCTTGTTCTCATGCTCATACAAGTGGGGAAGGAGCCTCCCTTATAAAGAGGTCCAACTCCCTCTAAAGTAGCAATGTGGGACTAAACTTTAGTTCCACCTCTTGCCTTGCACGAATGGGCTGCGTGGGCCTCTAGGATTTATTAGGAATTTCTGAAACTCCTATTGGGCTAGGCCCAAATAGACAAAAAATCCAACAGGATAGTCCTTCAACGGTTCGCAAATTATCCAGATGAGTACATTCGATGGTGCGCCTTCATCACAGGCCTTGTCAAGAAGATGGAAGAAAGAGGTCACATGAAGCTAGCAATGAAGAAGAAATCTCAAGTGGCGAGAGGAGGGAATCTGAACCCAAGTGCAAAAATGACCCCAATATCAAAATGAAATCTTATGTGTGCGACAACCACAAAGTCGGTCACCAGGATATGGGGTGATTACTATGCAACCCATTTCCCAGAGGATTCAAAGGAAGGGGTGAGAATGATGAGGAAAAGGTATTTGAGGAGGAACAAGAAGAAAATGAAGAAGATGATGCTGAAGGGGAGGTTTAAGTTGGCAAGGAACATGTTTCGAGGACCTTGCCACCAACAAGGTCTAGAGTGACATCATTATATGTTTGTCAAGAAATAAAATGGGAAGGTCAAATGGTTGGAAAAACACCCGCTGGAGAAGTTCTATACAGAAGTGTTAGAGTTGGAGATCTAAGTATTGCTGTTGGTGGGGCAGTCACATTGGAAGGTGATTCTGGAGAAGCCATTATGTGTTTTGTTGAGTATATATATGAGACACATGATGGCACACAAATGATTCATGGAAGAGTTCTGCAAAATGGTTCACACACTATCCTCGGGAACGCTGCAAACGAAAGAGAGGTGTTGTTTACTAATGACTGTTTACCATTCAAAGTAGGTGACATGAGAGAATCAGTTACTATCAACTTCCAGATAATTCCCTGGGGTCACCAGTGTAGAAGAGACCAGTTGGAAGCTATTACGGCGGAGAAGGCGAACACTGAGGATAGGAAGAAGAAAGGTTTGCGGGTGGAGTACATCTGCAAAATCCTATACTGTCGTGAGAAAGGTGGCTTTTTCTCCACCCCTTATGAGAAAATGGGTAATGGAACTGGCACTTGTAGTTCCTGTGAGGAGCGAGTAGCGGTTGGTGAAGAATTCAAAATACTGTCAGAGACCAGTTTTGTCCTAAAAAATGTCACATACAATGTTCATGACTTCCTGTATATCAAGCCCGAGTTTTTCCCTCGAGTCGAGGGCCGTGGGACCTACCGGGCTGGAAGAAATGTGGGCCTGAATCCCTATGTGGTATATCGTTTGCAGAGTGTCAATGCTGCTGCTGGATCTCATAAAGCTAATCCAAATCAACAAAAGTCAGTGTAAGAAGGCTATACAGGCCCAAGGATATTTCATCGGATAAAGGTTACTCTTCAGATATCACAGAGGTTTGGCACTCTACCTTATGTTTAACACATTTTTTATGTGCATCACTATCAACATATTGTGCCTGTGTTAACACCTAACTTTATGTTTTTTTTGTGGGGTGCACCTAACTTTATGTTTTTTACACTTGGAATTTAATCTAGTTTTCTTTGTTGTTTGATCCAGGTGTACTATAGTGAAAATTTAGTTTGTGTGCCTCTTGCGATGATATAGGTAAAATGTGAGGTTTACAGAAAATTGTTGGGGCTGATCGCTGGCTCCTCTTCTTCTTTCTCTAGCTTCCTCTCAAAACTCAACGAAGAACACAAGAACACAGATATTTGGTTGCCGTTGTATCACATAGCCATTTTCTCTTCTCTGTATTCTCTTTCCCAAAGCAAACATGGCGTACAGCTCTTAAATAGATCACATACGCATGCATACAGCCGGGGCAAACCCGCCCCGATTTTGTGGCACTAACCCACGCACCAACGCACCACTAACCAACTAACCCATGCGGCTAATCTTCTTCCTGGATTCTCTCCAGGGTCCTAAAGACCTGGCATGCAATACTAACAAACTCACCCGTCTACTCCTTAGGGCCTTGGCTTCAGCTAGCCGTTTCATGCGGCGGCGTACCGATTCACACGACACCAGGCATCTCACCATCTACATCGCTTCACACGATCTGGCATCTCGCCTTGCACGCTTGCTGCTCCAAGACTCCTACCCATGACTCACCTAATGAACTACATGCAATACAAAAGCAAAAACACATGCAGATATGAAATCAAGATTAAACCTAGCAAGGATGACCTTCCAAATTCAAATATTCCAGTAGTAGTTGAGCAAGCCTTTTACTGTGAATATTTATATGATCCTGGCGCTGGAGCTCTCCAGCAGGTCAGAATGATATTGCCAAATTTAGTTTTGTGTCCATCTCATCTTGTTGACAAACTTATTCATATAGTTGATTGAGTTTGCCTTGTCTATGAACCAGTTACTGACGAATGTTAAGCTCACCCTGGCAAGGAAGGCGCCTGCTTCGAGAAAGAATAAAGGGAAGCAGATTTGTGATGATGAGCAAGCTGGTTCAGATAAACACAAGGATGAAACACCAGAGAACTATCTTGCAAGCCTCATTATAAGTGTTACGGACAAGCAAAGCAACAAGGTTATGATGGTGTACTTGGTGACCATGCTACCCTTATTTGCCCAGTTTCCTTCCCTCAATTGTACCTTGGCTTGCCCCTCTCTTCCTTTTAATTTTCCTGTCTATGTCGTTGGTCCTCTTATCAGTTGATTCCATCGTTACCTCTTATGAGGCATGATCTCATGCTATTCTCCGGTTGTCGTTTAAAGTTGTAAAATGTGATGCTCAATAATCTCATGATGGTATGGTTGAGCTATAAATATGTGGCAATGTCTTCTCTCGGACCGCGAAGGACATTTGTTTCGCATGCTATTTAATTGCTCCACACAAAGCTTTGTTGTCTAACCATGAAAGAATCTTCGGCATTAGAGACCTATTTGGTGGAAAAATAAATGCCTCCTCAGTTTTGTTCACAAGCTTCACCAACAGGGTTAGTACACTGTGCAAATAATGGTTTTCGTGCCACAACTATAGGGATGTCGCTGGCACCCCTTCGACACACCATCACTCCTCATTGAAATAGTGTTGCAATGTATCCTGCCCAACCGTGCCTTCACTAGGTGCTATGTTCAGTATGGGCGCCCACCGTGTTCTGGATGGTTTTGGGGCCACAAATCTAGGAATTTGCGCTCCGACATCAACTTGTGTATGCTTCACTTTGGAGGAAACAAGCTAGTTCTTCTTCGTCTGCAGCGTTTCCACCATGGTCCGGTCCTCTCGTACGTCTGAATTCTAGTTGAGTGTTTCTCGATCTAGGACCTAAAGCCTCCCACCGTCCTGCTGAGCCGAATATGGCCGGTGGAAATCACCCTGGTCCTCTAGAACCTTCACAAGGCATGAAAAGATGTCGTCTTTAACTCTCTGCAGACTGTTGTGCCATCCCAGCAATATCCTTCGTGATAGAGTCTTTGGATGGAGGCGAGTGCGCTCCCAACGGCTACTGTACGGTCTGGAGGCCGTGGCGACGCGCCTGGCCTGCGGGCGGAGTAGGCGGACAGCTCTGAGGAGGATTGGACGGCGGTGCGGAAGGGCGCGGGGGCAAGGCCGCTCACGCTGCACCCCTCCTCCGGCCGGCGCCGTCGGGCGGCAGCCGCTTCTGGGCGTTGGCGGGGGGAAGTTCCGAGGACGACGAGGTAAGTCAGGTGAGTGATGGTGGGAGTGCGGGTTCGATTTCGATGTGGGCACGTGCGACATTTTGCTTCCTGTTGGGCGGGCCCCCTCCGGTGTTTTGAGCCCGGTGGCCGCGGCCCAGGGTGCCGTGCGGCGTCGCAGGGCGGGGTGCCACGGGGTCGCCAGGGGGCGGATGCCCTGACGCTCCTAGCGGCGGCGAGGGAGGCCGTGGCGCAGGAGCTGGCTCGGCTAGACACGGAGGCTTGGCGGCCGGTGGCCACGCACGGCGGCGGCGGCGGTGAGGCGCCGTCTCCGCTCGGAGGGGAACTTGCTAGGGTTCCCGCGGCTGGGCCGCGGTCCACTGTTGGGCCGCTGGCGTCTGTTGGGCTGCTCGGTCCAGTTGGGGGCCCCGCTCCGTGCCCCACGGCGCCTGATTCCATAGGGGTGGGGTCGGACCTGGGGTTGGGGGTTGGCAGTGCGATGGTGGAGGCCCAGGAGGGCCAGGGGGCGCTTGCGCGGCCCGACGCCCGGTCGGCCGATGTGCCGCTAGGGTTGCCTCCCCACCTCCACTATAAATGGGTGTGGGTGTGCGGGGCGTGCTAGATCCCACCTTAGGGGTTCTAGCCACCACTGCTCAGATCCGTCGCTACGGGAAACAAGCCCGTCGGCTGCGCCGTCTGTCCCCTCCCCCTCCTCTCCAGCGCTCCTTCGTCGAGGTGGTGCGGATGGGCTCGCGCGGAGCGGCACGGGGAGAAGCCTTCGATGTCGCCTCCCCTGGATCTGGAAGCTGAGAGGCAGCGCGAGCGCGACCTGCGTGCCAAGGCCAAGGTGCAGCTCGCTATCCAGGAGGTGGAGGCGGGTGGCTGGGGGCCGCCGCCGCCATGGTGGATCAAGGAGCAGGAGCGCAGACACCAGAAGAAGGAGGAACACCGGCGGAGTGGTCTCGAGAGGAAGAAGGAGCTGAAGCGCAAGGAGATGCAGCATTCTCTCGGTGGCGACCGGATTGGCGACCCCTTCGCCAAGAAACAGAAGCAGCGGCAGGGGACCGCAGCCGATCCCGGTGGAGGTGGAGGCGTCGGATGGGCCGGAGTGCTTCAAATGCGGGCAGATCGGCCATTACCAAAACGAGTGCGCGTTCAAGGCCCTCTGATCCTCTGTCAAGAAGAAGGCCACGCATCGGCCTATTGCCCGACCCGTGGCAAGCCGCTGCAGCTGCAGATCATGGGGAACGCGATTCCGGGCCAGGGCTTCTTCTGCCTCCCGTTCGTGGAGGGCCCGGAGGTCTTTGCTGCGGACGAGGGGCTGGGCTTGGACGCGGCCTTCATCTCTACCGCCCTGGGCCTGCTCTCCTCTGTGATTCTGGAGGCGGAACTGCCACACCTTTTCGAGGGAGAATGGGACTGGCAGGTGCTGCCAGTCGGTGTGGATCGGTTCTCGGTGGTGTTTCCCAACAAGGCTATGCTAAGGATGGCCACGCGAAGCAGAAAGCTGTTCCTCTCCCTCAATAATATCATGGCGGAGATCCGGCAGGCGCGTGAGGAGGAGCCCAAGGCCAAGTCCATGCCCGAGGTGTGGGTGAAGCTGTGGGGAGTTCCCCCCAGACAGCGGAGGGTCGATCAGCTCATGGCGGCCACCACCATGATCGGCCGCCCCATCGCGGTCGACGAACTGTCCCTGATCCGGGTGGGTCCGGTGCGGATGCGGTTCGCCTGCCGTGCCCCTGACAAGCTGCGTGGTCGCGTCGAGATTTGGTTCAACGGCGAGGGGTATGACATCACGCTGGAGCCTGAGCTGGCGGCGCCGGGGCGCGGCGCGGCCCTGCCCCCGCCCCCACCTTCCAATGGCAAAGGCCCCGGCGACAAGGACAAGGATGAGGACCACGACAACTGATGTCTACTACACAACCTTCTTCTTGTAGACGTTGTTGGGCCTGCAAGTGCACAGGTTTGTAGGACAGTAGCAAATTTTCCTCAAGTGGATGACCTAAGGTTTATCAATCCGTAGGAGGCGTAGGATGAAGATGATCTCTCTCAAACAACCCTGCAACCAAATAACAAAGAGTCTCTTGTGTCCGCAACACACCCAATACAATGGTAAATTGTATAGGTGCACTAGTTCGGTGAAGAGATGGTGATACAAGTGCAATATGGATGGTAGATATAAGTTTTTGTAATCTGAAATTATAAAAACAGCAAGGCAACTAGCAATAAAAGTGAGCGTAAACCGTATTGCAATGATAGGAAACAAGGCCTAGGGTTCATACTTTCACTAGTGCAAGTTCTCTGAACAATAATAACATAGATAGATCATATAACAATCCCTCAACATGCAACAAAGAGTCACTCCAAAGCCACTAATAGTGGAGAACAAACGTAGAGATTATGGTAGGGTACGAAACCACCTCAAAGTTATTCTTTTGGATCGATCTATTCAAGAGTTCGTACTAGAATAACCCCTTAAGTCACAAATCAACCAAAACCCTAATGTCACCTAGATACTCCATTGTCACCTCAAGTATCCACGGGCATGATTATACGATATGCATCACACAATCTCAGATTCATCTATTCAACCAACACAAAGTACTTCAAAGAGTGCCCCAAAGTTTCTACCGGAGAGTCAACAACGTGTGCCAACCCCTATGCATAGGTTCATGGGCGGAACCCGCAAGTTGGTCACCAAAACATACATCAAGAGGCACATGATATCCCATTGTCACCACAGATAAGCATGGACAGACATACATCAAGTGTTCTCATAAAAGACTCAATCCGATAAGATAACTTCAAAGGGGAAACTCAATTCATCACAAGAGAGTAGAGGGGGAGAAACATCATAAGATCCAACTACAATAGCAAAGCTCGGGATATATCAGGACCGTGCCATAGAGGGAACACAAGAGAGAACACGAGAGAGAGAGAGAGAGAGAGATCAAACACATAGCTACTGGTACATACCCTCAGCCTCGAGGGTGAACTACTCCCTCCTCGTCATGGAGAGCGCAGGGATGATGAATATGGCCACCGGTGATGGATCCCCCCTCCGGCAGGGTGCCGGGAAGGGCTCCCGAGAGGTTTTTGGTGGCTACAGAGGCTTGCGGCGGCGGAACTCCTGATCTATCTTGTCCGTGGATGTTTTTAGGGTACGTGGGACTATATAGGCGAAAGAAGTCAGTCGGGGGGTGCTCGAGGGGTCCACGAGATAGGGGCCTGCGCCCTGTAGGGGGGGGGCTATCTCCTTGGCTCCTCGAGGATCTTTTGACTTGATCTCCAAGCCTCGAGGATGAATTCTTCCAAAAAATCACGATGCCGAAGGTTTCATTCCGTTTGGACTCCGTTTGATATTCCTTTTCTTCGAAATACTGAAACAGGCAATAAAACAACAATATGGGCTGGGCCTCCAGTTAATAGGTTAGTCCCAAAAGTAATATAAATGTGTATAATAAAGCCCATAATCATTCAAAACAGATAATAATATAGCATGAATGCTTCATAAATTATAGATATGTTGGAGACGTATCAGCATCCCCAAGCTTAATTCCTATTCGTCCTCGAGTAGGTAAATGATAAAAGAAAGAATTTATGAAGTGTGAATGTTAGAGGTGCACAAGTTTGATCAATGATAATTTCAATCACCTTTTCTAGCATGATAATATGTCATAACAGTAGTTCATCTCATAAAACTTCTCACGGTAAAGTAACAAGCAATTCACATGTCAAAGCATAGACCATAAACATTCTTGAAAACTAGCAAACTTCATTCTTAGTCATCAAAACAATTGCAATTCATCTTATTTTCAGGAATAGCAAACTCCACATACTCAACTATCATATAGTCTTCTAAAATTGCTAGCACTCACGCAATACTTGTGGTTATGAAGTTTTAATCAGACACAGAGAATGATTGGGGCTTATAATGTTGCCTCCTAACGTATTCACCTTTGGGTGATGTCAACAATAATAGTTCATGCTAACGTACATCCAATTGGATATATATATCAGGATCACCCTAACACAAAGTGCTTGCCAAAGGATAAAATGAAAAAGGGAAAGGTGAAGATCACCTTGACTCTTGCATAAAGTAAAAGACATAAAGTAAAAGATAGGCCCTTCGTAGAGGGAAGCAGAGGTTGTCATGCGCTTTTAGAGTTGGATACACAAAATCTTAATGTGAAAGAACGTCACTTTATATTGCCCCTTGTATATGGACCTTTATTATGCAGGTCGTCACTTTTATTGCTTCCATAACAAGTTCGAAAAAGCTTATTTTCTCCACACTAATAAGTCATGCATATTTAGAGAGCAATTTTTATTGCTTGCACCAATGACAACTTACTTGAAGGATCTTACTCAATCCGTAGGTAGGTATGGTGGACTCTCATGGCAAAAACTGGGTTTAAGGATATTTGGAAGCACAAGTAGTATCTCTACTTGGTGCTAGGAATTTTGGCTAGCATGAGGGGGAAAGGCAAGCTCAACATGTTTGAATGATCCATGACAATATACTTTAACTGAGATGCGAGAAAACATAACCCATTACGTTGTCTTCCTTGTCCAACATCAACTCTTTAGCATGTGATACATAATGAGTGCTCACAATTATAAAAGATGTCTATGATAATATATTTATATGTGAAATCTCTCTTCCTTCAATATTCTTTTATGAATTGTTCAAATGACTAATACAATGCTTGCTAACCGTCAATAAATTTACAACCTCTACTTCTTAGATGTGAAGTCATTACTCCCCATGGGATAAGCAAATGAGACATATATAATTTCAGATTTATGGCAATCAACTCATTCAACCATTTACTCATAGGATATAAGTGAAGCACACAAGTAAATGACAAACTACTCCAAAAAGATATAAGTGAAGATCAATGAGTAGCTAAATAATTATGCAACTATGGGAAGACTCTCTCTCATTTAAGAATTTCAGATCTTGGTATTGTATTCAAGCAGCAAGAAAAACAAAATAAAATGACATTGCAAGTATAGCACAACTCATGTGAAGAAGCAAAAACTTAGGTTCAACCGATACTAACCGATAGTTGTTGAATAAGAAAGGTGGGATGCCTACCGGGGCATCCCCAAGCTTAGATGCTTGAGACTCCTTCAAATATTATCTTGGCGTGTCTTGGGCATCCCCAAGCTTGAGCTTTTGTGTCTCCTTAATTCCTCTCATATCATGGTTTCTCTTTTTATCAAAAGCTTCACTCACAACAAACTCAACAAGAACTTGTGAGATAGGTTAGTATAAACCAATGCAAAACCTTATCATTTTCTACTGTAACAAATCACTAACATTATTATTCAACATTGAATATTAAATCTCTCTGCATATTTAATACTCCTATCCTCAAATAGAATCATTAAACAAGCAAACATAGGCAAACAATGCAAACATAATAGCAATCTGACAAAACAGTACAGTCCATAAAGAATGCAAGATTCATCATACTTCCCTAACTCCAAAAATTATGAGAGAAAAATCCCACTGTAATAAATTTATCAGAGCTCAATATTCAAAAATATTAAACATTAAACCATTCTCTGACTTTTCTAGGGAATTATTGCAACAGCGGTAAACTTTCTGTTTTCAAACAGCAACATGTATACTAGCAAAATAAGCATGGCAAAGGCTATCCTTGAAATTTTTATTGACATTAAAGATGCAAAGCATTATTCTATCTAAAAGAAAGCAAAAACTAACAAAATAAAATGACGCTCCAAGAAAAACACATATCATGTGGTGAATAAAAATATAGCTCTAAGTAAAGTTACCGATTTACGAAGAAGAAAGAGGGGATGCCTTCCGGGGCATCCCCAAGATTAGTTGCTTGGTTGTCCTTGAATATTACCTTGGGGTGCCTTGGGAATCCCCAAGCTTAGGCTCTTTCCACTCCTTATTCCATAGTCCATCGAATCTTTAACCCAAACTTGAAAACTTCAACCACACAAAACTCAACACAAAACTCGTAAGCTCCGTTAGTATAAGAAAACAAACCACCACTTTAAGGTACTGTAATGAACTCATACTTTATTCATATTGGTGTTAAACCTACTGTATTACAACTTATATATGGTTCATACCCTCCAATACTACTCATAGATTCATCAAAATAAGCAAACAACACAATGAAAACAGAATCTGTCAAAAACAGAACAGTCTGTAGTAATCTGTATCAAACGTATATTTTTGGAACTCAAAAAATTCTGAAATAAATTGCTGGACCTGAGTAATTTTTCTATTAATCATATTCAAATGAAATCAACCTAAAAGCACTCTCCAGTAAAAAATGGCAGCTAAACTCGTGAGCGCTAAAGTTTCTGTTTTTTACAGCAAGATCACATAAACTTCACCCAAGTCTTCCCAAAGGTTCTACTTGGAACTTTATTGAAACAAAAGATATAAAACATGATTACTACAGTAGCATAATCATGTGGACACACAAAAACAGTAAGGGTAAATATTGGGTTGTCTCCCAACAAGCGCTTTTCTTTAATGCCTTTCTAGCTAGGCATGATGATGGCAATGATGCTCACATAAAAGATAAGAATTGAAACATAAAGAGAGCATCATGAAGCATATGAATAGCACATTTAAGCCTAACCCTCTTCCTATGCATAGGTATTTTGTGAGCAAACAACTTAGGGGAACAATAATCAACAAGCATAGGAAGGTAAAACAAGCATAAGTTCAAAAATTGAAGCACATAGAGAGGAAACTTGACATTATTGCAACTCCTACAAGCATATGTTCCTCCCTCATAATAATTTTCAGTAGCAACATGAATGAATTCAACAATATAGCCAGCACCTAAAGCATTCTTTTCATGATCTACAAGCATGGAAAATTTACTACTCTCCACATAAGCAAATTTCTTCTCATGAATAGTAGCGGGAGCAAACTCAACAAAATAATTATCATGTGACGCATAATCCAATTGAAAACTAAAATCATGATGACAAGTTTCATGTTTATCATTATTCTTAATAGCATACAAGTCATCACAATAATCATCATAGATAGCAAGTTTTTTCTCATAATCAATTGGAACCACTTCCAAAATAGTGGAATCATCACTAAATAAAGTTGACACTCTTCCAAATCCACTTTCATGTTCATCACAATAAGATTCAACATCCTCCAAAATAGTGGGATCACTACTTCCTAAAGTTGACACTCTTCCAAACCCACTTTCATCAATATAATCATCATAAATAGGAGGAATGCTTTCATCATAATAAATATTCTCATCAAAACTTGGGGGACAAAAAATATCATATTCATCAAACATAGCTTCCCCAAGCTTGTGGCTTTGCAAATCATTAGCATCATGGATATTAAAGGAATTCATACTAACAACATTGCATCATGCTCATCATTCAAATAAATAGTACCAAACATTCTAATGCATTCTTCTTCTAGCACTTGAGCACAATTTTCCTTTCCATCAAACTCACGAAAGATATTAAAGAGACGAAGCGTATGAGACAAACTTAACTCCATTTTTTGTAGTTTTCTTTTATAAACTAAACTAGTGATAAAACAAGAAACAAAAAGATTCAATTGCAAGATCTAAAGATATACCTTGAAGCACTCACCTCCCCGGCAACGGCGCCAGAAAAGAGCTTGATGTCTACTACACAACCTTCTTCTTGTAGATGTTGTGGGGCCTGCAAGTGCACAAGTTTGTAGGATAGTAGCAAATTTCCCTCAAGTGGATGACCTAAGGTTTATCAATCCGTAGGAGGCGTAGGATGAAGATGATCTCTCTCAAACAACCCTGCAACCAAATAACAAAGAGTCTCTTGTGTCCCCAACACACCCAATACAATGGTAAATTGTAGAGGTGCACTAGTTCGGTGAAGAGATGGTGACACAAGTGCAATATAGATGGTAGATATAAGTTTTTGTAATCTGAAATTATAAAAACAGCAAGGTAACTAGCAATAAAAGTGAGCGTAAACGGTATTGCAATGATAGGAAACAAGGCCTAGGGTTCATACTTTCACTAGTGCAAGTTCTCTCAACAATAATAACACAGACAGATCATATAACAATCCATCAACATGCAACAAAGAGTCACTCCAAATCCACTAATAGTGGAGAATAAACATAGAGATTATGGTAGGGTATGAAACCACCTCAAAGTTATTCTTTTGGATCGATCTATTCAAGAGTTCGTACTAGAATAACACCTTAAGACACAAATCAACCAAAACCCTAATGTCACCTAGATAATCCATTGTCACCTCAAGTATCCGTGGGCATGATTATACAATATGCATCACACAATCTCAGATACATCTATTCAACCAACGCAAAGTACTTCAAAGAGTGCCCCAAAGTTTCTACCGGAGAGTCAAGAACGTGTGCCAACCTCTATGCATAGGTTAATGGGCGGAACCCGCAAGTTGGTCACCAAAACATACATCAAGAGGCACATGATATCCCATTGTCACCACAGATAAGCACGGCAAGACATACATCAAGTGTTCTCATAAAAGACTCAATCCAATAAGATAACTTCAAAGGGGAAACTCAATGCATCACAAGAGAGTAGAGGGGGAGAAACATCATAAGATCCAACTACAATAGCAAAGCTCGGGATACATCAAGATCGTGCCATAGAGGGAACGCGAGAGAGAACACGAGAGAGAGAGAGAGAGAGAGAGAGAGAGAGAGAGAGAGAGAGAGAGAGAGATCAAACACATAGCTAATGGTACATAACCTCAGCCTCGAGGGTGAACTACTCCCTCCTCGTCATGGAGAGCGCCGGGATGATGAAGATGGCCACCGGTGATGGATCCCCCCTCCGGCAGGGTGCCGGCAAGGGCTCCCGAGAGGTTTTTCGTGGCTACAGAGGCTTGCGGCGGCAGAACTCCTGATCTATCTTGTCTGTGGATGTTTTTACGGTACGTGGGACTATATAGGCGAAAGAAGTCGGTCGGGGGTGCTCGAGGGGTCCACGAGACAGGGGGCCGCGCCCTGTATGGGGGGGCGCCCCCCCTATATCCTGGGCTCTTCGAGGATCTTCTGACTTGATCTCCAAGCCTCCAGGATGATATTCTTCCAAAAAATCATGATGCCGAAGGTTTCATTCCATTTGGACTCCGTTTGATATTCCTTTTCTTCGAAATACTGAAAGAGGCAATAAAACAGCAATATGGTCTGGGCCTCCGGTTAATAGGTTAGTCCCAAAAGTAATATAAAAGTGTATAATAAAGCCCATAATCATTCAAAACAGATAATAATATAGCATGAATGCTTCATAAATTATAGATACGTTGGAGACCTATCAACAACGATGAGAGCATGGGCGATGACTCCATCGGCACTGCAGCGTGGGACAAGTTGGGAATCCAAGACAAGCCCCTGGACAAGATGACGGGCCCGCCAAAGGGCAGGGGGCGGCTTCGGCTGTGCCTCCCGGTGCGACGGGCGCACTTCTGGAGGTGAACCAGTTCGGTTCCAGTATGGCCCTCGACTCCGAGGCGGAGTGGGGTCCGATGGCCTCATGCGACTCGGGGCGTCGTTCCTCTCTCCTACCTGGCGTGCGTTCCCCGAGGCTCGGGGGTGGAGAGCTTGGGGGCAGCTCCGACATGTGGCTGCCCCCCCCCCCTCCGGTGGTGCGAGCAAGACCGGCTCGGTGAGGCAAGCGAAGAAGCCCGCGGGCCGCAAGATGGCGTCGATCCCCCCGATGGAGAACCTGGGCGCGCCACCCACTCCTAAGCAGGCGGTCATGGCTGTGGCCTCGCCGCTGGCTCCGGCTGGCGACGGCGCTGTGTCTGCCTCGTCGGGCCTGGCCGCTGCCCTTAGGGCGGAGGTGGTGGCGCTCCCGGTGGTCAAGGCACGACGCTCCAAGGTGGTGGCTGCAGATCCAACCCCGACGCGCACCAGTAGACGTCCCAAGGGCAACATGCCATCGCTCCAACGCGCGCAACTTCTGCAGGCCAAGAAGTACATGGATATTGACAGTAATCCCCCCGTCATGGAATTAACACGTCAGATGTCCTTAGTGTGAGGACTTAGTCGCGAGGCCAACGCATCTGCGTGGTAGCTTGAGAGGGGTTGAGCGAAACCGAGAGACGCAACACAAGACAAGGGTTTAGACAGCTTCGGGCCCCGGGAAAATCATCCGGTAAAAACCGTACATGCCGTTTGAGGCTAGAACTCATTATCATCACGAGGGTGTCGCCGTAAACCGGCTCTCCTCTAGTTGTGTCTAGCCCTAGAGATTGTTTCTTGCTTGTCCCCATTTTAGGAGCCCTGCCCCTCCTTATATATGTTGAAGGGGTGGGTTACATGTGGAGTCCAACTCGGACTTTAACTTAAACTATTTTGACTTCCCTTCTTGGGCTTCTTAACGTCTGTCGGTTTAACATTGTCTGCCGGTTTAACATTGTCTGCCGGTTTAACATTGTCTACCGGTTTAACACTGTCTGTCGGTTTAACATTGTCTACCGGTTTAACACTCGCCGGTTTACCGCTCGCCGGCTTACCATCTGTCTTAGCCATCTGTCTTAACTCTCCGCCGGTTTAACATCTGCCGGTTTACCGTCTGACTTAGCCATCTGTCTTAACTGTCTGCCGGTTTACCATCCGCCGGTTTACCAAGTCCCGGCCGGTTTACGACTCCGGCCGGGTCATACCGCGGGGTATATCCCCGACACCCCCCTCCTCTTGTTTTACGATTCTAGATTCCTTCTCGGACACGCATCTGGGGGCTATTTTGGGAGACAGTGGGGTGGACTTGGCTTGTGAGGGAGAGGCTCGCTCGCTAATTTCGTTAGTCCGTTCGAAAGAACTTGCGCAGGCAGCCCTTGCTAGTGCTGGAGCTACGCGCGCGACCACAACGACAGAGGGAGGAGGGGCACCCTCGACCGTAGCTACGCTGCCCGATCTGAGCGCGGTACCCGCAGTGGATGTTATCGCCGCTCCCCCTCGTCTGCCCCAAAGGACGAGACGTGTGGCAAAGGCATTGACCTCGCGCGGGATCCGTCTCCGTAACCGCATTATTTGATGTGTTTCCTCTATTCGAACATCCGTGGCTTTGGCCACGCTGGGAGACGGACCCAACTTAAGGAGTACATGCACAATGAGGGCATTGACGCGGTAGGTATCCAGGAAACCATTAAGGCTGAGTTTCGCCACCACGAGTTGCTGGCGATTGATCCCCTGGAACGCTTCGCGTGGCATTGGTCCCCGGCTCGCGGCCACTCGGGTGGCATGCTCATGGGCGTGAGCAACCTATGCTTTGAGGTTCTGTCTTGGGAGACAGGCACCTTCTTTATCTCCGCCCACGTTAGATATAGGGTGTCGACGCGGGAATGGGTGATGCTTGTGGTATACGGACCCGCTGACCACTCGCGCTCGCTCGAATTTCTGAATGAGCTCCAGGCCAGGGTGGGTCTTGCGCAAGCCCAACAGTTGCCGTTGGTGATGGGGGCAACTTCAATCTAATCCGCTCTCGCGCGGATAAGAACAATGCGAACATTAGCTGGAACAGAGTCGCCATGTTCAACAATGCGATTGCAGCCATGGCACTTAGGGAAGTGGCCAGGTCTAGAGCATGGTTCACCTGGACCAACAACCAGCTATCGCCGGTGCAGTCTGTTCTAGATAGGGTGTTTGTAACGGCCGACTGGGAGCTTTGGTTCCCTTTGTGCTCGTTGGTCGCCGAAACTAGGATCGGGTCTGACCACGTGCCTCTGGTCCTGTCCATCGGGGAGGATAGGATCAAGCGTAGCCCGCGTTTCTTCTTTGAAACTGCTTGGTTCGAAATCCCTGATTTTGATTAGGTATTCAGGCACAAGTGGGAGGCATGTGTGAACAGGCTCGGCCCCCAACGGGGTCCCATCGAGTTGTGGGTCGCGTCTGGGGCGGGCCTGATACGTCTTTGTCGTATCTATAATTTTTTATTGTTCCATGCCAATATTCTCCAACTTTTATATACTTTTGGCAACTTTTTATATTATTTTTTGGGACTAACATATTGATCCAGTGCCCAGTGCCAGTTCTTGTCTGTTGCATGTTTTTGTTTCAAAGAACCCCAATATCAAATGGAGTCCAAACGGGATAGAAATGGATGGAGATTTTTTTGCAATATTTATAATTTTTGAGAAAGATAATTTTATGAGAAAGATCTGGGCGAAAGATTCACCCGATTCGGAGTTACGGATCTCTAGATATAAAGGAAACAGTGAAGGGGTAGAATCAGAGAAAGCAGAAACAGAGAGATAGATCCAATCTCGAAGGGGCTCTCGCCCCTCCCAAGCCATGGGAGCCAAGGACCAGAGGGGAAACCCTTCTCCCATCTAGGGAGGAGGTCAAGGAAGAAGAAGAAGAAGGGGGGCCCTCTCCCCTTTGCTTCCGGTGGCGCCGGAGCGCTGCCAGAGGCCATCATCATCACCGCGATCTCCACCAACACCGCCACCATCTTCACCAACATCTCCACCAACTCTTCCTCCCTCTATGGAGCGGTGTAACCTCTCTCTTACCCGCTGTAATCTCTACTTAAACATGATGCTCAACGCTATATATTATTCCCCAATGATGTATGGCTATCTTATGATGTTTGAGTAGATCCATTTTGTCCTATGGGTTAGTTGATGATCGTGATTGGTTTGAGTTGCATGTTCTATTATTGGTGCTGTCCTATTGTGCCCTCCGTGACGCGCAAGCGTGAGGGATTCCTGCTGTAGGGTGTTGCAATACATTCATGATTCGCTTATAGAGGGTTGCGTGAGTGACTGAAACACAAACCCGAGTAAGGGGATTGTTGCGTATGGGATAAAAGGGGACTTGATGCTTTAATGCTATGGTTGGGTTTTACCTTAATGAATCTTTAGTAGTTGCGGATGCTTGCTAGAGTTCCAATCATAAGTGCATATGATCCAAGTAGAGAAAGTATGTTAGCTTATCCCTCTCCCTCAAATAGAATTGCAATAATGATTACCGGTCTGGTTATCAATTGCCTTGGACAAATAACTTTCTCGTAACAAAAAGCTCTCTACTAATATTTACTTTATTGCATCTTTATCTAAACAGCCCCTAGTTTATATTTACATGCTCTTTATTGTCTTGCAAACCTAGCCTTTCACACCTACAAAGTACTTCTAGTTTCATACTTGTTCTAGGTAAAGCGAACGTCAAGCGTGCGTAGAGTTGTATCGGTGCTCGATAGAACTTGAGGGAATATTTATTCTACCTTTAGCTCCTCGTTGGATTCGACACTCTTACTTATCGAAAACTGTTGCGATCCCCTATACTTGTGGGTTATCAAGGCCTTTTTCTGGCGCCGTTGCCGGGGAGTCATAGCGTGGGGTGAATATTCTCGTGTGTGCTTGTTTGCCTTATCACTAAGTAATTTTTATTTGCTGTTCTTAGTAGTTCTCTATCTTTAGTTATGGGTAGGAAACGCAAAACACCGAAAAAATTAGTTGTACCTACTGCTCCAATGGTTGAAGAACCACTCAAAATCTATCACACTACTGAAGCTTTTTACTTGGATCATCTTCGATCCATATGTGCTCGTGCTGAAACCCCCACTAGTTTAGTTGAGGGCAAATCTTTAGATGAGCATGCTTGTTATGTGCGACACCGTATATCTTAAAAAGGGAAATTATTAGGGGGTCAAATTCAACGTTTGCAATGCTATGCTTGGAATTTATGTGAAATATATGATGTTACATGTTGTTCTGAAAACCCTAAGAAACACCTTTCCTATTAATGTGAGTTTAGTGATAATGGAATCGTATCTTCGTATGCTAAGGGTGTTTACAATTACTATGATGTTCAACAAATTGAAGAATTTGTTGCTTTTAAGGGTGCTTATGAAATTGCTTTTTTGATTGAAACGTATGATGCTACTTTTCACAAATCTGAAATTTTTTCCATACTTGAATATTGTTATGAGAATTATGCTTCTAATGCCTATGTTAAACAATTTATCGAGGAGTTCTCCACTGTCCAAGAAGAGACTAATATTTTGCAGGAAGCTATGGAAGAAGAAATTGATGAAATTGTGAGCTCATTGGATGAAAAAGATGATGAGGAGAGCAAAGAACAAAAGGAGGAAGAGCGGATTGATCGCCCGTGCCCACCTTCTAATGAGAGTAACTCTTCAACTCATACATATTTTAATTCCCCTTCGTGCTTACCAAAGGATGATTGATATGATGACTGCTATGATCCCGTTGATTCTATTGAAATATCCCCTTTTGATGATGCTTGCTATGCTTGTGGCCAAGATGCCAATATGAATAATGCTTATGGAGATGAACTTGCTATAGTTCCTTATGTTAAACATGAAATTGTTACTATTGCACCCACGCATGATAGTCCTATTATCTTTTTGAATTCTCCCTACTACACTATATCGGAGAAGTTTGTGCTTATTAAGGATTATATTGATGGGTTGCCTTTTACTACTACACATGATGATTTTGATGAATATAATATGCATGTGCTTTCTGCTCCTACTTGCAATTATTATGAGAGAGGAACTATATCTCCACCTCTCTATGTTTCCCACACGATAAAATTGCAAGAAACTGTTTATACTATGCATTGGCCTTTACTATGTGTGCATGAATTGTTGTTTTATGACATGCCGATGCATAGGAAGAGAGTTAGACTTTGACATTACATGATTTATGTTACTTTGTGCTCACTACTAAATTACAAATCATTGTTAATTAAAATTGGCTTTGATATACCTTGGGATCCGGGTGGATCCATTACTTGAGCACTAAATGCCTAGCTTAATGGCTTTAAAGAAAGCGCTGCCAGGGAGACAACCCGGAAGTTTTAGAGAGTCATTTATTTTGGTTGAGTGCTTTCATATAGTTTAAAAACAAAAAAATAAAGAGGGGAACCTAAAAACTTTTCAAAAAGGAAAGTGAAAGTGAGAAAGACAAGCATTG
Organism: Triticum dicoccoides; assembly: GCF_002162155.2. NCBI lineage: Eukaryota > Viridiplantae > Streptophyta > Magnoliopsida > Poales > Poaceae > Triticum > Triticum dicoccoides. The sequence continues at coordinate 636,769,204 of NC_041389.1, forward strand.
TTGAAGTGGGAGCTAGCCTTAAACTTTGTTCATGCTCACGGAAACTTTGTGAATCTTGATTACAGAAACTTTTTATCAAAAATAATTATCCCCTTGTACAATTCCATTGTATTATAAAAATAATGTGCCAAGGTTTGCCTTTAGGATGTTTACAATGCTTGTTGGTTTGTACGGTGCAGGACAGAAACTTTGGCTGTAGTGCACGATTTTACATTTTTACCTGGAATGTCAAATGGTTCTGACTCCTTTTGCACTGTATTTCTGTACAACTTGTTTATTGTTCCTAATTTTGGTAAAATTTTTGGGGTACAAGAAGTATGGTGAATGTTCAGATTGCTACAGACTGTTCTGTTTTTGACAGATTCTGTTTTTGATGCATAGTTTGCTTGTTTTGATGAATCTATCAATTTGTATCAAGTGGATTAAGCCATGGAAAAGCTATATTGCAGTATACACAATGAAAAAACAAAATATGAATTGGTTTGCAACAGTACTTAGAGTGGTGATTTTCTTTATTATACTAACGGATCTTACCGAGTTTTCTGTTGAAGTTTTGTGTGGATGTAGTGTCTAATCGAGGATGTTTCGATATGAGGAAAAGGAAGAGAGGCAAGAGATCAAGCTTGGGGATGCCCGGGGCACCCCAAGTAAATATTCAAGGAGACTCAAGCGTCTAAGCTTGGGGATGCCCTGGAAGGCATCCCATCTTTCTGCAACAAGTATCGGTATGTTTTCGAATTCGTTTCGTTCATGCATTATGTGCAAGTCTTGGAGCGTCTTTTGCATTTAGTTTTCACTTTTATTTTATGCACCATGCTGGTAGGAGATGGTCATTGGTCAATTTGTAGAATGCTCTATGCACTTCAATTATATCTTTTGAGTATGGCTTTATAGAATGCTTCATGTGCCTCACTTATATCTTTTGAAGTTTGGATTGCATGTTTCTCTTTACATAGACAACCGCCATTTGTAGAATGCTCTTTTGCTTCACTATATTTGTTAGAGAGTGGGCATATCTTTTGTAGAAAGAATTTAAACTATCTTGCTTCACTTATATCTATTTAAAGAGATGACAGGAATTGGTCATTCACATGGTTAGTCATAAAATCATACATAAATTTGTAGATCGCTGAATATGATATGTTTGATTTCTTGCAATAGTTTTGCGATATAAAGGTGGTGATATTAGAGTCATGCTAGTGGGTGGTTGTGGATTGTAGAGACACTTGTGTTGAGGTTTGTGATTCCCGTAGCATGCACGTATGGTGAACCACTTTGTGATGAAGTTGGAGCACAATTTTATTTATTGATTGTCTTCCTTATGAGTGGCGGTCGGGGACGAGCGATGGTCTTTTCCTACCAATATATCCCCCTAGGAGCATGCACGTAGTACTTTGTTTTCAATGGCTTGTAGATTTTTGCAATAAGTATATGAGTTCTTTATGACTAATGTTGAGTCCATGGATTATACGCACTCTCACCTTTCCACCATTGCTAGCCTCTTCGGTACCGTGCATTGCCCTTTCTCACCTTGAGAGACGGTGCAAACTTCGCCGGTGCATCCAAAACCCGTGATACAATACGCTCTATCACACATAAGCCTCATTATATCTTCCTCAAAACAGCCACCATACCTACCTATCATGGTATTTCCATAGCCATTCCGAGATTATTGCCATGCAACTTCCATCATCATCATATACATGACTTGAGCATTCATTGTCATATTGCTTTGCATGATCGTAAGATAGCTAGCATGATGTTTTCATGGCTTGTCCGTTTTTTGATGACATTGCTACGCTAGATCATTGCACATCCCGGTACACCACCGGAAGCATTCATATAGAGTCATATATTTGTTATAGATATTGAGTTGTAAGTAAATAAAAGTGTGATGATCATCATTATTAGAGCATTGCCCCAGTGAGGAAAGGATGGTGGAGACTATGATTCCCCCACAAGTTGGGATGAGACTCCAGACTATATGAAAAATAAAAGAGGCCAAAGAAGCCCAAATAAAAAAGGAGGCCAAAGAAGCCCACCAAAAAAAATGAGAGAAAAAGAGAGAAGGGGCAATGTTACTATCCTTTTACCACACTTGTGCTTCAGAGTAGCACCATGTTCTTCATATAGAGAGTCTCTTGAGTTATCACTTTCATATACTAGTGGGAATTTTCATTATAGAACTTGGCTTGTATATTCCGATGATGGGCTTCCTCAAATGCCCGAGGTCTTCATGAGCAAGCAAGTTGGATGCACACCCACTTAGTTTTCAGTTTGAGCTTTCATACACTTATAGCTCTAGTGAATCCGTTGCATGGCAATCCCTACTCACTCACATTGATATCTATTGATGGGCATCTCCATAGCCCGTTGATACGCCTAGTCGATGTGAGACTTTCTCCCTTTTTGTCTTCTCCACATAACCCCCACCATCATATTCTATTCCACCTATAGTGCTATGTCCATGGCTCACGCTCATGTATTGCGTGAAAGTTGAAAAAGTTTGAGATTATTAAAGTATGAAACAATTGCTTGGCTTGTCATCGGGGTTGTGCGTGATTAAATACTATTTGTGATGAAGATAGAGCAACAACCAGACTATATGATTTGTAGGGATAACTTTCTTTGGCCATGTTGTTTTGAAAAGACATGATTGCTTTATTGGTATGCTCGAAGTATTATCATTTTATGTCAAATGATAGACTATTGCTTTGAATCACTCGTGTCTTAATATTCATGCCATGATTAGACATATGATCAAGATTATGCTAGGTAGCATTCCACATCAAAAATTATCTTTTTTATCATTTACCTACTCGAGGACGAGCAGGAATTAAGCTTGGGGATGCTGATACGTCTCCGTCGTATCTATAATTTTTTATTGTTCCATACCAATATTCTCCAACTTTTATATACTTTTGGCAACTTTTTATACTATTTTTTGGGACTAACATATTGATCCAGTGCCCAGTGCCAGTTCCTGTCTGTTGCATGTTTTTTGTTTCATAGAAACCCAATATCAAATGGAGTCCAAACAGGATAAAAACGGACGGATATTTTTTTGAAATATTTATGATTTTTGGGAAGTGAAATCAACGCGAAACGGTGTCCGGGGTGGTCACGAGGTAGGCGGGTGCACCCTACCCCCGAAGCGCGCCCCTGACCCTCGTGGTCCACCTGAAAGGCGGTTGATTCTCTTCTTTTGGCGCAAGAAAGCTAATTTTATGAGAAAGATCTGGGCGAAAGATTCACCCCAATCGGAGTTACGGATCTCCAGATATAAAGGAAACGGTGAATGGGTAGACTCAGAGAACGCAGAAACAGAGAGATAGATCCAATCTCAGAGGGGCTCTCGCCCCTCCCAAGCCATGGGAGCCAAGGACCAGAGGGGAAACCCTTCTCCCATCTAGGGAGGAGGTCAAGGAAGAAGAAGAAGAAGGGGGGCCCTCTCCCCCTTGCTTCCGGTGGCGCCGGAGCGCTGCCGGAGGCCATCATCATCGCCGCGATCTCCACCAACACCGCCGCCATCTTCACCAACATATCCACCAACTCTTCCTCCCTCTATGCAGCGATGTAACCTCTCTCTTACCCGCTGTAATCTCTACTTAAACATGATGCTCAACGCTATATATTATTCCCCAATGATGTATGGCTATCTAATGATGTTTGCGTAGATCCGTTTTGTCCTATGGGTTAATTGATGATCGTGATTGGTTTGAGTTGCATGTTCTATTATTGGTGCTGTCCTATTGTGCCCTCCGTGACGCGCAAGCGTGAGGGATTCCCGCTATAGGGTGTTGCAATACATTCATGATTCACTTATAGTGGGTTGCGTGAGTGACTGAAATACAAACCCGAGTAAGGGGATTGTTGCGTATGGGATAAAAGGGGACTTGATGCTTTAATGCTATGGTTGGGTTTTACCTTAATGAATCTTTAGTAGTTGCGGATGCTTGCTAGAGTTCCAATCATAAGTGCATATGATCCAAGTAGAGAAAATATGTTAGCGTATGCCTCTCCCTCAAATAGAATTGCAATAATGATTACCAGTCTAGTTATCGATTGCCTTGGACAAATAACTTTCTCGTAACAAAAAGCTCTCTACTAATATTTACTTTATTGCATCTTTATCTAAACAGCCCCTAGTTTATATTTACATGCTCTTCATTGTCTTGCAAACCTAGCCTTTCACACCTACAAAGTAATTATAGTTTCATACTTGTTCCAGGTAAAGCGAACGTCAAGCGTGCGTAGAGTTGTATCGGTGGTCGATAGAACTTGAGGGAATATTTATTCTACCTTTAGCTCCTCGTTGGGTTCGGCACTCTTACTTATCGAAAACTGTTGCAATCCCCTATACTTGTGGGTTATCAGGGACTGCGCGCGTCTCTTAAGGGCTGGGGGGGCCAACCAGGGACGCGAAGACAAACTCCGCCGGGCTCACCTTGTCCAGGAGCTTGCAGCTCTGGACGCACATGCCGATTCCCGCGCTTTCTCCGAGCCCGAATGGGCCCATCGGTACGACCTGGAGGGACAGGTGGAGTCGCTCCTCCATGCCGAGGAGGAGTACTGGCGGCGGAGAGGGGGACTTAAATGGACCTTGAAAGGCGACGCGAACACGAAATACTTCCACGCCTATGCGAATGGCCGCCGCCGCAATGTGCCATCCTTCGACTGCAATCCGACCAGGGGCTATTGTTGCGGCAGGAAGACATAGTGCGGCACGTCTATCAGTTTTACATCCAACTAATGGGCTCGTGTGAACCTCAAATGGCTCGCCTTCACGCGGACATGTGGGGTCCGGAGGGCAGGGTGTCCGAGGCTGAAAATGACGTGCTTGGCCTCGCCTTCACCACCCAGGAAATCGATGCCGCCATCCACGGCATGAAGTCTGAGACGACCCCTGGACCGGATGGCTGGCCGGTGGCCATGTTTAAACGCTTCTGGGCTCTCCTACAGGACCAGATTTTTGGGGTCTGTAATGGTTCCATGCGTGGTGAAGTTGACATATCGTAATTAAACTTCGGGATCCTCTCCCTCATCCCTAAAGTGCAGGGGGCTGATAACATTATGCAGTTTAGACCCATAGAGTTGATCAACGTCCCTTTTAAAATCTGCGCCAAAGCCTGATCGACGCGTTTATCTCCGGTGGCTCACCGTATTATTAGTACGTAGGAACCAGTCCGCGTTCATCCGTGGGCGTCACATTTTGGAGGGGCCTCTCGCTTTGCTTGAGATTGTTCACTCACTCAAGCGTTCTCATGAGCCCGCGATTCTTCTTAAACTAGATTTCGAAAAAGCGTACGACCGGGTCAATTGGGACTTCCTTAGACAGGTCCTCTTGGGAAGAGGTTTCTCGCCCGTTTGGGTTCACCGCATGCTGCAACTGGTCTCGGGGGGCCAGACAGCTATCACGGTTAACGGGGAAGTAGGCCCATACTTCCGCAACAAACGAGGGATGCGTCAGGGTGACCCAGCTTCTCCGCTTCTGTTTAACTTCGTGGCTGATGCCTTGGCTGCAATGTTAGACAGGGCTTCTGGCTGGCCACCTCAGAGGGGTTGCCTCCCAGTTGGTCCCGGGAGGAATTTCCCACCTGCAGTACATAGACGATACGCTGCTGATGTTTGAACCGGACAGACATAGTATTGCTTCGGTCAAGGCTATTCTTCTGTGTTTCAAACTAATGTCGGGACTAAAAATCAATTTTCACAAGTGTGAAGTGGTCGCCATGGGGATGGGACTTGATGAAAGTCGGGAGGTGGCAGATCTGCTTAATTATAAGCTAGCATCTTTACCACTCCAATACTTGGGGCTCCCGATACGGGATCGGGCTCCTTCCATTCAGGATTGGGCCCCGCTATCCAACACGGTGGCCGGCCGGGTCGGCCCTTGGCGAGGGAGATTTATGTCGTCGGGTGCACGGCTTATCCTTACTAACTCGAGTCTCTCCTCGCTCCCTATGTTCACCATGGGGATGTTTCTGCTGGCCGAGGGTGTTCATGTCAAGCTGGACACGCCACGGTCCCACTTCTTCTGGGAAGGAGCTAGCCCCAAACGGAAGTATCACCTAGTCAAATGGACGGCTGTGTGCCGTCCAAAGTCCCAGGGGGGATTAGGGGTGATAAACTCCAGGCTGATGAACATTGCACTCATGTGCAAGTGGATTTGGACGTTGTCTCAGGGTGAAACTGGTCTTTGGGTCGACCTTCTTCGAGCCAAGTACTTCCCGTCGGGCAATTTCTTTGCGGCAGCTGGATGGGGATCCCCCTTCTGGAACTCTATCCAGGAGCTAAAACCAGTCTTCGCCATGGGGGCAAAGTTCCTGGTCAAGGATGGCTGCTCAACGCGTTTTTGGACGGACCTATGGATTGGCGACCAACCTCTCTGGTCCCGTTTCAGATCGCTGTACAATATTGCGCTCGATCCGCACTCTTTTGTGGCGCAAGTTTTGGCCGAGTCCCCCCCCCCTGTACTGCAGTTCAGACGGGAGCTCACCGGCCTGGAGACGGCAAGTTTGGGAAACCTACTAACTTTGCTGGAAGGGGCTGCCCTTTCTCAAGGCCCAGACGTGGTGTCTTGGCGACTTAATGCCTCCGGCAAGTTCTCGGTTAACTCCCTTGACCAAGCACTCGCTAGAGGTACCATGCAGCAAGTGGCGACTGGGCTATGGAAGGCTCGGCTGCCTCTAAAAATCAAGATTTTCATTTGGCAATTGTGCCTTGACAAACTCCCAACTTCGGTAAATATTGCCAAACGCAATGGACCGTCTAACGGGTCGTGCGCGGTGTGTGGGGAGCCTGAAACTGCTAACCATGTCTTTTTTTCATTGCCATCTGCTCGGTTTGCGTGGAGTGCGGTCCGAGAGGCCACTGGCCGGGATTGGGATCCTAGGTCAGGTGTTGAGCTATGTGCTCTCCTGTCGTCACTGTCTGGTTCGGCTAGACGTGTCGTGTGGAGCTGTGTTGGGGCTTTATTTTGGGCACTGTGGCGCATTAGGAACAAACTTACGATCGAGGGCGTGTTCCCCTCACATCCGGCTGATGTTATCTTCAAATGTGTTATCTTTTTGCAGCAGTGGGCGACGCTGGCAAGGCGCCAAGACGTTGAGCTGCTACACCACGCTCTTGCCCGTCTTCGACAGGTCTACACTCTGGCAAGAGCTCCCGCGCCGCCTCCGTAGGGTCTGGGTGGTCCTTTTGGCATCTTTGTAGCGAGCCTGCGTGCTCTGGTCTTGCCGCCTCCGGCATGTAATCCTGAACTTCTGCCCCCGCTTCGCCAGAGCTTTTGTGGGCTTTGACGTGTTGTTAGACTTGACACTTGTGTACGCTGCATGTTGTTGGCTTTATTAATTTAAAGCCGGACCCGTCGAGCGTCTTCGATCTAAAAAAAGCAATATCCTCCGTCGATCCTGTAAGGACCTTGTTGTGTGGTGTCGGCCTTTTGTCAAGGTTCTGTTCACGAAGGAGATCAACAAGCATCTAGAGGGAGCCCTGATGTTAGCATTAGATTTGTGTAGAGCGATCAAGTGGACAGGATGGGAGGAAGTGCAAAGCTAAAAAATGGTAGATTCATAAACTTGTATGTTCTATTGCTTCATTTCTCTATTTGATGTTGTGTGAAAGCTAGACATATCGCTTATTGAAATACGCAGCAGTAAGTCGAATCTTATTTTATTTTGCTTTAGTTCACCATTGCTCATTGACTGTAGTGGAGGTTTTTTTTTTGAGGGAGTTGAGTAGTTGACAGCGGTCAGGGCTGCTCAGATCGACAAATCGAATATTTTTAGCCCAACCAATCCGGAGTCCCAGACAACCCTGGTTCCCGGCCGCCGTGACCGTAAATGGTAGGTGGACCGGGCTACGAGTGAGGACATCGCTTACTCAAGACGGCTTGTTCCGAAGAAGAAATTCGCCCAGCAGCCTAGGATCTCCCCTCTCCCTGCTCAAGCCCTAGGGCCACCGTTTCCTGAATGGATCCACCGACGGGCGTCACCGCCATGCGGTACTGGGAGAATCTCCAAGAAGACCTCGTCGGTTGCGTCGGCGACGGGGTCGAGGACCTCAAGTGCTACGCCAGCGCGCGGGGCGCCGCAGGCGCGCTAGGTGCTCAAGTCGCCGTCCCCGCTCCTTCTCATCGGCCAGAACAGCGTCGCTGCTGCCGCCTCGCTCCCCACGCGCGCCGCTCCTTCGGCCTCAGGGCCATCCCTGGGCCCTGCTTTGGCTCCAACGACGGATGGGTCGCCTACCTCTCAGATTGCAGGCCCTGGCCTTGGCCCGCCTTCTGCGTGTTCAGCCTCTTCAACCCCACGACCGTCGTCGATATCTCCCTGCTGCTGCTTGGGTGGGAGAGCAGGCTCGTCACCAAGGTCTTCTTCGCACCTAGCCCCGCCAAGGACGACTTCACCGCCGCCGCCATTTGTTGGGTCAATAGGCTTGGTTACATTGTGGCAGGGGACAAGGAGTGGACCATCCTCGATCCCCTCCGCCTTCACGCAAGATATCAGCTCACCTACGTCCTCTTCCATGGCAAAGGTACGGTATACTGCCTCACCTGGTGTGGAGATGTCCACGTGCTCCACTGCTGGAGCACCACCAGATTGACCCGGTACCGGCGACCATGGTCGAGCCTTTGTTGTCTGCCAACAACTTTCCGTTTGACCCCGCCACCATATTTACACCGTTCCACGGCAAACTGGCGGGTTTCACTAGCGTCAAGCACCTTGTCCTCTGCGAAGGCAACCTCTACCAAATCTGGAGGAACGCGATCTGCAGGGTCAATTTGCGGCTGCCATCGGGCAGTGGTCGCCGCTGGGTATAGCAGAATGAAATATTTGTTGAGAGGAACAATGCGGTGTTAATTTATGCCCAAGTTGTCCCCGGACTGAAGGGTAATTGGGTGTACTAGATCAGCGGGTTTAGAGGTCAAAGGCATGGTCTTCGATATGGGAACCGGGAGGTCTACACCCTGCCTTCCCATGACAGCAGGTGTTGTTTCATGGCCTCCACAAAGCTCAATTTGCTGGTACATTCTGCGCGACATAGAACGAGTACAAAACATGGAACTGTGATCACGATTGCAACATATGGTGAGCTGTGAGCAAGAGCCTGATATGAAGGCACTCAAAGTCTTGCACAGTGTAATTGCTTGTCGTAGACAATGTATACTTCGCTTTGATTTATCAGTTCCCTGAATTTTTTTACTTCGCTATGTTGTTGGTTTGTAGTCCGAATCAACTTTTTATGTTTGTGTTGTGTATGGAAGCTAGACTTATGACTACTGCTTATGTTCCCTAGATGATTTGCTTCATTCTGGATATCCATGACTATATATGCTTGGTTGTGCTCATTTGGTTTAACTGGAAGCCAGGCTCTTGGTTTGGTTAACACCTTACACTAGCTAGTGTGTGATGGACACAATTGGGCAGGGAGTTGGACTACTACCTCTATACCAAAATATAATTAAGACCTTTCTCTAGGCTCGTAATACTATGCAAGTTCTAGGTTCTAGCTAGTTGTTGCTAGTATTCCATGGTGTACAGTTCATTTTGTTCATGGTCTCATGGATGGTTTGTGGGTATTTCTTGGAGATATGCAGATCTTGCTTTCTTCTGTAGAGTTGTGTGCCCATATGTTGCATTGGCGCCTGTCCCCATTTTTGTCCATATGCTATTTGGTTATCCTATCTGATCGCTTTGTGTACTTTTTCTTCTTCTTTTTTTGCGTGTTGATCGCCTTGTGTACTTGGCTTATTCCGGTGGTCCGCAGGTGTTGATACCGGCCACCCACATGAGTTCGAGTGTCCCCGCTCGCATTTTCATTTCGTACACACCATCCTCCATAAGAAAACGTCGTGCGATATGATTTTTCTTGGCATTTCGTCACTCGTTTTGGTTTGAATCCGGCTTACTGTGATTTTATGTTTGATTTATGCATGGTGGTGTCTTGTCACACCTTTGGTTTGAATCCAGGTGAAGCTTCTGCGCTCAATGTGTATATGATGACATTTCTGGATGTATTGAGTAGTTTTAATATGGTGTGGATGTGTTTCTATTTGATTTATGGTGGCATCTAGTTGTGTTTGCATAGATATGTATTTTTGCATATAAACTTCTGATTAGGATGTTTCTCTAATGGTCTAATTTATGGTTCTGTTGTGCAGGACTCTTGGTTTCTGTGGTGGTGAATTTTTATTTGGGTAGAGATTTGTAGGTTGCACCGGCAAGGTATGTTTTTTGCCGCCCCCCCCCCCCACCCCGCCCCACCCCTCCCCATCATCTTCTATGTTCACCCGCCTAGCTAAGCCATGGGAACTAGGTCCATGAATGAAAATGCGTTAACAATTTTTGTTTTGCGGTGTAACCGCTAAACTCTTGATTCTGCAATTTGATTGCTACATTTATCTTTACTTCTAATTAACATATCTACTTGATTCTAAACTGTACATGGGAATTATGCCAAATGTAGGACCTTGAGAAGAAGTAAGTAAGTCTAGAGGGGGGTGATTAGACTACTTGACCAATTAAAAATTATGCCTTTTCCCAATTTTAGTCTTTCGCAGATTGTAGCAATCTTAGCACAAGTCAAGCAATCTTCAAACAATTCAAGCAAGCATGCAAAGAGTATATGAGCAGCGGAAATTAAAGCATGCAACTTGCAAGAATGTAAAGGGAAGGGTTTGGAGATTTCAAACGCAATTTGGAGACATGGTGATTTTTGAGCCGTGGTTCTGATAGGTGGTGCTATCGTACATCCACGTTGATGGAGACTTCAACCCACAAAGAGTAATGGTTGCACGAGTCCATGGAGGGCTCCACCCAAGAAAGGTCCACGAAGAAACAACCTTGTCTATCCCACCATGGCCGTCGCCCACGAAGGACTTGCCTCACTAGCGGTAGATCTTCACGAAGTAGGCGATCTCCTTGCCCTTACAAACTCCTTGGTTCAAATCCACAATCTTGTCGGAGGCTCCCAAGCGACACCTAGCCAATCTAGGAGACACCACTCTCCAAGAAGTAACAAATGGTGCGTTGATGATGAACTCCTTGCTCTTGTGCTTCAAATGATAGTCTCTCCAACACTTAACTCTCTCTCACATGATTTGGATCTGGTGGAAAGAAGATTTGAGTGGAAAGCAACTTGGGGAAGGCTAAAGATCAAGATTCATATGGTAGGAATGGAATATCTTGGCCTCAACACATGAGTAGGTAGTTCTTTCTCAGAAATGGTAAGTTGGAAGTGTAGGTTTGTTCTGATGGCTCTCTCCATGAATGAAGAGGAGGTGGAGGGGTATATATAGCCTCCAAACAAAATCTAACCGTTACACACAATTTACCAATCTCGGTGGGACCGAATCAACAAACTCGGTCGGACCGATTTAGTAAACAATGTGACCGTTAGGAATTTCGGTGGAACCGAAATGCAACTCGGTAGGACCGATATGGTTAGGGTTAGGGCATAACGTAATCTCGGTGAGACCGATTACACAAACTCGGTGAGACCGATTTTGGTAATTAGCTAATCAGAGAGTTGGTCAGGCAAACTCGATGGGACCGATTACTCAAACTCGGTGGGACCGATTTTGGTAATAAGTTAACCCGAGAGTTTGCATTGTAATCTCGGTAGTACCGATTGCTCAAACTCGGTGAGACCGATTTTCATAATGGACATACACAGAGAGATTACAATCCCATCTCGGTGAGACCGAGATCCCTATCGATGAGACCGATTTGCCTAGGGTTTGTGGCAGTGGCTATGACATCTAAACTCAGTGGCGCTGGATAGAAAGAATCGGTGGGGCCGAGTTAGACTTTTGGTTTAGGACATATGTGGATGTAGGAAAGTAGTTGAGAGTTTTCGAGCATATCACTAAGCACTGTGGAGCAAGAAACTCATTAAGCAACACCTCATCCCTTCTTGATAGTATTGGCTTTTCCTATAGACTCAATATGATCTTGGATCACTAAAATATAAAATGAAGAGTCTTAAGCTTGAAGCTTGAGCCAATCATTTGTCCTTAGCATCTTGAAGGGGTTTCCACATCCTTCAGTCCATACCACTCCATTGTTGAACTTGTCTGAAATATACTAGATAAAAGTGTTAGTCCAACAAGAGATATGTTGACATTAATTACCAAAACCACCTAGGGAGCACTTGTGCTTTCACCAAACTCTCCACATTCTGCTGGTACTGCAGGTATGTATGCTTACCTTGCTATTTTTGTTCCTAAATTTTAGATATTAATAACTTATTCATGGAAATGCTTTAGTTTATGCAACATTGCATTTTCCATGTTATCAAATTACACGGTCATAATATTATTATTTTTATAAGTTTGATGTGCAGTGTCGTATTTTTTTTTGCGGAAAAACTTCCGACCTATTCATCTTCAATTACGGTAGTATGATGAACACTAAAGAATAATAAAAATTACACCCAGATCCGTAGACCACCTACCAACGACTACAAGCACTGAGCGAGCCGAAGGCGCGCCGCGGTCATCGCCCATCTCTTGCCGGAGCCAAGCAAAACTTTTTGTAGTAGACAGTCGGGAAGTCGTCGTGCTACGGCCCCATAGGACCACCACAACAGAACAACAACCACCGCCGTTGAAGAGTAGCGTTGATCAGAAGAATCCAACCTGAAGACACAAGAATAGACCCAAATGACGACCAGATCTGAGCAAATCCATCAAATGCAGATTTGCCGGAGACACACCTCCACACACGCACCGGTGATGCTAGAAGTACCGCCTGAATGGGACCTAGGCGGGGAGAACCTTATTCCATCTTCAGGAGCCGCCACCATTTCTCCTTCCTGAGCAGGACACAAACCCTAACAAAACTCAAACAAATGTCAAAAATGAAGCCCTCCAACCGGCAAGGGTCAGGATCCACTCCGCTCCCATGGCCCTAGGGCCACCGGACACGAGGCGTACCAACGGCGGCGGTGGGAGGCAAAGGAGCCCTAGCTTTTTGTGCGGTGTAGTATATGAGGCTATTGATTGTGACATCGCTGTTGTTTATTGATAAGTTTGCCATTATGTGTAGTAAGCGAGCATAATTAGAATGGGTGGATCAAAGAATGAATAGTTAAACATCAACCGTGTTAATATTTTTTATGTATGGGATTCATCTGATGCATACATATTTGCATTACATTCACTTCTTTCAATGTGTCCAACATTTCTTGTTGCAAAAAATGTGTCCGGCATTTTTTGTCAAAAAATGTGTCCAACATTTTTCTGGTTTTTAGGAACAAAGAGGCACCAAGCAAAACCTCATAAGAGGGATGATGAGATCATTGAGGAAAGCAATGTTACCACCAACATTATTCATGGGGACATTGCCAACAAGAGACCAAAGAGAGCAGTTGCCCGTTCGAATTTCAAAGAGAATGTGTTTGACTTATAGGAAGAAGATTCACTTGTCACAACCAAGGAAATCCGAACTGAGGAGGAAATAGAGGCTGTTAGGTTGCCCAGAACAGGACCTGAAGATAAGAAATGCCGCAAGAAACTCCTCCATTTCATCCTGCATGGTAAATATGGTAATCTACAGCCGTTTGAAATGTCTCACAGTGATGGTGTCTCCATGATAGCCTTAATCATGCCCTTAGATGATGATGTGGAACAGGACAGGAAAAAGGGCATACACTTTGTTAGATTTGAGTGCGTCATGGGCTAGTCAATTTCTGGCTATAAAGAAGGCACTACAATAATTTGGCTCACAACTAAACTAGCTGACTACGAATGTGTGAATCCCACAAGAAATCATAGGTCTCATTTTGACCTTTTCAGCCAGAAAGCTCATGTGTGTATTGAAGTTTACAGCAAACTGGTTAGATCGGTCGGCGGAAATCTTTTGCTGAGCATGGAAGATTAGTTCGCTAGCATTGTCTGTTCCATGAATTCAAGCAGAAGCTTCAATGGAATGGATCAGTGAGCAAAGACTTTTGATCTCCATCGGCGAGTTCATCCATAACCAGCTCACTACACTGGATCATATAACAAACAACGATGACGAGATGTCTTCCATGCGGCCCGTTCTTGTGGCCGTAAGAAATGAGTGTAAATCTAAAGTGAGTTCAGGAAATCGGAAGCTTTGGTCTCAGGTGGAGTTCTTGAGGTGACATCTGATCATGCCGCGAGGGGTGCCTGGCACAACAACGCCAAAGGGCCATTTCATGCACTGGTGTAGCGTTGGCAGGACCAAGGACGGTCCCTACTTCCCTGTGAAATTTTGCAACGCTAAGCTTGTCCTAATGCTAAACACCCTGCTGGTCTTCCGTCTTCTCTAATCTCCCTAGCACTTTTGCCCCAATAGATTTGGTTCACGCTTCTCCATTGATTTCATGCAAGGAGGTGGCGGCTTTAAGGTCGGTGGTAGTGGTAGGTGGGAAGCCAATCGACCTAAGGAAGAAGAGAGGGTCCAGATGTTCACATGACAGCGCGTGAACGAAACAGTCAATTTCATATTGCCATAATTGTTTTCCAAATATACCATATATACTTTTCCTAATATAAATGCGCACCAAGTGGCACACCTTTTCGAGCGACGGACAGCTTGGCACATTTGAACGGAGAGGGAGGATGGTTGCCAACAAGAATGGAAAGAAACCAACAGTGTCACAACAAAATGAAAAAGGAGTTACTCCTCCGGGAGGTCGGTGCCGAGCACGAGCCCAAGCCCTTCCCGGAGCAAATCGCCCTCCCGCCCAAAGGACTCGCCCCAAAAAATCCAAACCCGCGCCCTGTGCCCTTGGACGGACGGACGGACGGACATCTTTCCACTTCTCTCTCTCTCTCTCTCATTAGACCGCGCCCGCCTCTATTTTTACCCCTGCCCCGCCTCCATTCCAATCCTCACTCCCCCACACGCGTCTCCTCTTCTCTCGCTCGTCGCTTCGTTCCGAACCTGCAAGGCTAGCTAGATGACGAGACGCACCCTCCATCCTCCCCCGCTCACGCACACACTTTCTTCTCTCACCACAGGAGGCCGGAGGGACCAGCCGACCGGCTCCTTCCTTGCCTGCCCCGGTAAGACATACATATGAGCGTGTGGCGTGTGTGCGGCGCATGCTTGCTCTCCGTCTTTTTTCTCGATTTGGTTGCTTCGTCGTGTTGTTTTGGTTTTTGGGCAGGGATTTGGACGTTTTGCCGAGGATCGGATCTGGTTTCTGCTTTTTCTGTTTGCTTTGCCAATCATGTCGGCGTGTACTTCTTTGATGCCACGCAATTTATCCAATGTTTTGGCGGGTTCTGAACATTTGATCATGGACCTTTGTGGTCTTTCCTAGATGGTGTGGGTCTAGCCAGCTTGTCGAAGCGTGTGTGTGCTCCTGGATCTTCGTTGGGGCATCGTAACCTGGGATGAATGATAATCAATCGGGGAGCTGGCTGGAATCAGCGTGTTGTGTGTGCTTTTGACTGTTCTTTCAGTGTGTTTTGGTCGAGGATCTTGCGGTCTCTTCTCCATGGTTGGCTGATTCGCCCATGATCTATCCTTGTTTGAAGATGTGTTAACAAACTGTTGCTTTGCGGTGTAACTAACAGACTCTTGATTTCGCAGTATGATTGCTACATTTATCTGAACTCTTAATTGACATATCTACTTGATTCCAAACTTTATAGGGGACTTAAGCCAAACTCTGCACATTCTGCAGGTACTGCAGGTACGTGTGTTTACCTTGCTATTTTTGTTCTCAAATTTTAGACATTAACTTATTATTTTTATTAGTTTGTTGTGCAGTGTAGTATAAGAGGATATGGATCGAGACACCATTGTTATTTATTGGCATATTATCCATCTCATGCATCAACTGATTGAGCATAGTTAGATTGGCTGGACAAAAGAATGAGTAATTAAACATCAGCCATGTTAATATTTTTTATGTGTGTGTTTCATCGCATGCATACATACTTGCATTGCATTCAGTTCTTTCAATGCATCCAACATTTTTCTCCAAAAAATGTGTCCAACATTCCTATTATCAAAAAGTGTAGCCAAAAGTTTTTTGGTTTTCAGGAACAAAGAGGTGCCAAGCAATGTAGAACTGCACGCAAAAGCTCAAGTTGATGGGGAAATACGAGTTATGCATTTATACATCTAACACTCCCCCTCACGTGTCGCTCCCTCGGGCCTAAATGTTGACCGAAAGTGGGCTGCAATTTTTATTTTAAAATTGCTCCAGCCAGATCTTGAACTCAAGGTCTCTTCGTTCTAATGCCATATAAACTGTAACATGTGGGCAGGGTCGACTGAACGCAACAACTTTCATGGTCCTCAACTCATAAGTTTGCTCAGAAAATTATGATGGGTTGCTACTTCTACTGCAGGAGTACCTTCCATCTGTGTTGGATAAGCTTTGTATAAAAGTACCTCAGCAATACATTGAGCTACTTGCTCATGGTCTATATCATCATCAGTGCATGCTAGGACATTCTGAAGTGACAAACCTGTCATATGACTGAAGCATACCAGTGGAAGTAAACGACAACTCTAGATCTTCGGTCTTTCCTCATATTCTAGGTATCGGAGACTAGCCCACTTGAGAAAGAAGTAATATGCCTCATCTTCAGATAGTAGTATCAGGTTAGTACTCAAAAAATGGCCTCGATCCCAACAAGAGCGATGTTCATCACTTCAGCTGGGAACTTACGAAAATCCTTGTATTTGTCAGCAAGGAATTCCTTGGCTACACGTACTACACTTTAAACTTCAGCAACCATTAAAGAGGGTCATGGATGGTCTAGGTATAGAAATGCAAATTATGTGGTCATAGGCAGGCTTGTGAGCAACTGATTGTGCCTCATGCAAGCAAGAACCTCAAATTTATCAACAACCATCAATATGTCGAGCAGAAGAGTGGGCTCAATTGTTGTCAACTTCCCACTATACATGAATCTTAGAAGCTCCGTAAGAGCATTTTCCTCTGAATCAACAATCCTAATTCTTGGATGCGTCTCATCAGATTCCTTCATGCCATTAGTGAAAAGCTTTACAAAGAAAGGACTTCTTCCAGTGAGAATAAGCAAATTCATAAGAATGCTCTTTAGGATTAAAACTGGCCTGCCTGCCATTGTTGAGGAAGAGTCAATTGTATGTCCTTTATCAGCTTTCTCGTCGTTGTTGCTCACTAAGTCGGGGACAGATCCTCCTCCAGCAAGGACCTCTATTTGCAACGTCAAGTTGGAGAATTTCTCAGAGTCGAACGCACACGAGATGTGAGGCCTGAAGCCAGGCATCCATGCCTCCGCCGGCACAGCCGCGGTCATCATCACTTCCATGTTGTCCATGTGCTCTGGCTCTACCATCTCCAGAATAGGATGGATGCGCAGGGAGGGCGTAAAACCTGAGCTTGCCGAGGTTGAGGCGAGAGCGACCAGATCTGAATTTTTTCTACACCCACATACATATGCATTTATACGACAACAAGCAAAGCCTCATAAGAGGGATGATGCATTCATTGAGGAGAGAAATGCTACCCAAACATTGGTCATGAGGAAATTGCCAGCAAGATACCAAGAAGAGCTGTTGTTTGCCTGAATTTCAAAGAGAAGGCAATTGACTTATCTGAAGAAGCTTCATTTGTCAAAATCAAGGAAATTCAGACTAAAGAAGAAATAGATGCTATTAGGTTGACAAGAACATGAACTAAAGATAAGATATGCCGCAAGAAACTCCTCGATTTCATCCTACATGGTAGAGATGGTAATGTGCAACCATTTGATATGTCCCGGAGTGATGGTGTATCCATGACATCTCTTGTCATGCCCTTTGATGATGAGATGGAAAAGCACAGGAAAAATGTAATACAAAGTGTGAGGTTTGGGCAGATAAAGGGTTGGGCAATTTCTGGGTACAAAGAAGGCACTTCGATAAGATGAGGAATGCAGTTTTTCATAGACCGAGCTACCTGGTACCCCATATCCGTATCATTCAGTCTTGGATTACATACATGGGGATATGTGCAGACTTTTGAACAAGTACAGCTGCGTCAGGGCGATTAAAGGTAATACCGCTACTGTGCATGATGTGATGTGACATGCATGTGTCCTGACTTCTTAGACGAGACATGGTGGAGCCTTTTGTCTACAAGCTCTCTCACATGCGCTCTCTCTATCTGACAGAACACATTACTCCCTCCATTCCAAAATATAGCGCGTCCTCGGTTTCCGTGCTTCAACTTTGACCATTAATTTAATCAACAAGACAGACTGCGGCGGGCGAAAAAATTATACCAATAAATTCGTATTCAAAAAAAGTTTTTAATTATATAATTTTTGATCCCGCCGCAGTCGGTCTCGTGGGTTAAATTTATGGTCAAAGTTGAACCTCGAAAAGCGTGGGCGCGCTATATTTTGGAACGGAGGAAGTATTTTTCTTTCTCTATCTCCTCGCTCTCACAGCCTCTCTCTCCTCCCAAGATTTTCCCGTCCGCTTTCTCTAATGGAACACAGTAGCTGTTTTTTTCTATCTCTCTTGCATCTCTCACGTGGCAGGGAGAGAGAGGCTGTGAGAGAGGAGCGACAAATTGTTGTGTGTTTGTTTCTTAAAAAAATGTTGTGTTTCAGACGGGATAGGAGAGAAAAACTGTTGTGTTCCATATAGGAGTATGAGAGAGAGAGAGCGGCACGAGAGGCAGTGATGTGACCTGTGACTGTGAGGATACAGAGAAAATTGTTTCTTCCAATTAGAGAGTGCGCCTGTGAGAGTTGAGTGGGAAACCCACATGCGTGAAGAAACATGAGGCAGACAGCGCATGGTCCATGTCAAAAGGCTACAGTGGCAGAATCAGCAAAAAGTGACAGGATCTACAGGTGTAGAAAGAATACTGGAGTCAAAAACCTCATTTGAACGGCACGCATGCTGCAAATCTTCTGCCATAAGTCAGATGCAGTGCATGTGATCCTCTCAGCTGCACATATCACGAAGCAAATGGACGGTGTTGATAGCAGATACAGGGTAGCTCGTCCTAGCAAAGAACTTACTGTGAAGTGCTTGAGGACTTTCTTAATTGAATTAATTTTAAAGTGTCTGCACCACACTTGAAATTGGCCAATTTTTTTTTTTCATATTAACATATAGAAGACCTCGTAACTTTTATTCTTCTACATTTTCTGAGCATCAAGGTCAATACATTATTTATATATGTATGCAATATTTTTTAAGGAATGTATTGATCCTTCCCCCTTTGATAAATCTCTTTGAAACATTTCTTTCCAATATTTCCTTGCAATTGCATGTAGAGGTGGTCTAACCCCCATCCTATTATATGTTAGAAGACACCATAGTGGTGCATGACATTTGTAAGTTTTCTTACTTTCTAAAGATAAATATTTAACTCCATATGTTTTTGCCGGAAACCTCTCTATATATTACTATACTTTGAATATAATTAACATCATTCTCTAAAGAAGCATATCTGATGCTATTACATCTGGTAGCCGAGACATAATCATGATGGCTAGCTCTCATGGCCTTTTATTCTCAAGAAGGAATAAACTCCTTCATCCCGGTAATCTCCGCCATGGGAATACTTATATTAGTTAAAGGGAAATTTTCATAATGGCAATACATACACTAATTAATGGTATTCTTGTCCGATGTATGATTTTTGTGTAATCCTTTGATGCATGTGCCTTTTCAGGCTAGAGTAACCACACATTACATCTTCCCTTTGACTACACTTCAATCTGAATTTAGGGATGATGTGAAAGACTACTTTTTCAGTTATTTAAGACTCCACTTCTCCTGTAATCAACAAACGAATTAGTTGCTTTTGGAGTCCTTAGTGTGTGGAATTGATTTGGATGTTTAAATGTGTATCTACCGAATATGAAGTATAAATTTGTGATTATCATCATGGTATATCTAAGTCATAAATCTACTGATTGGGTGTGTACATATTTACTTGACAGTATATAGACCATTGTCAATCTACAAAACTCGCTTCTATTTATTATGCACAATAGTTAAAAGGGCACTTGATAGATGATATTTGAAAAATACATTACTATATTGTTGCCTACAGGTCTGAATTCCAACTGTTCGAAATATTTAGAATACTTCAGGGAAAACGGATTATTCAGTTAGATAACAATTTTGTTTTATACTGAAGAAATCGTTATATGTAGCCAATCTTTTGTACAACATAGTACTCTAGATAGCAATCTTTATTTTTGCATAGGCTGCGACATTATTCCAACCTAACAGACATATCTACCATGATATATTATAAACTATTAAACATGGTCTAAAGAAATACGAGAAAAATTTATGCTATGTGAAATATTAAGGAAATATTTAATGTTAGACAAGATTACATAATCAGAAACATATATGCATTGCCATTAAATTTACTTATTGAAACCACTGTTTGTGCTGAAGCTTCAGAAAAAGGTAGCAAAAAACATCTATGCCTATGGGTGATGACATATATTCTAAATTATTCATATAGTACCCGTGAAGCCTTTAGAATGTCCATGCATATGTGTATAAGACAATTATGTCTAGCGGTCAGTTTGGTCCAAACTATTGATGGAGCTGAAAATGTTTTTTTGTCT
Source organism: Triticum dicoccoides (assembly GCF_002162155.2). Lineage (NCBI taxonomy): Eukaryota > Viridiplantae > Streptophyta > Magnoliopsida > Poales > Poaceae > Triticum > Triticum dicoccoides. Next base: position 636,789,770 of record NC_041389.1, read on the forward strand.
TGCAGATTCTACTTGAGTATAGACTTATGTACATTTGTAGGTAACTGATTTATCAATATGTATGTATCATTCTTCTATAATAGAAAGATATCTATAGGTTAATGGAAATTATAAATGAAGATCATTTGTGCTTATGTATGAGATATAAATAAATCATGTTTGATTTTCAGAGGAGTATTGATTAAACTCATTTGGGCTATAGTTTCCTATCTGCAAATGGACATGTTTTCAAATGTGTTGTAATCATTCTTCTATTATTCCCATACTAGATCTGGATAACTAGAGTACTGGAATTTTGATTTCTCTTCACTTCATATAGCACATAGTATGTCAATGTTGTCGCTATGTATAGCACATAGTATGTCAATGTTGTCACATAATTATATTTTCTAAATGAATGTTGTTTTTGTTGGTTATATTGTCCAACTAAAACAATATATCAGACCAAGCTTCTGTTTGGTATATAATTTTGACTTAATAACTAAAAAATCGCATATTTTCAATCCCCATAGAACACTATACTAATGTGCAAAAGTAAATGTTCATGCTTGATGTAAGGATTTCTTGATGTTCAATTACATACAAATAACACATATGTAAAAAAAATCTAGCGGCGCAATTGTGCGGGTAACACTGCTAGTTCAAGGTGACGATGGAGACGCTGGGAACTGAAATTGAAGATTTCTCTTTGACTCTTTATTGACCGCTGGATCTAGGTTGGAGGGCAGATAAGTCCCCAGAGTTAATTCATTTCAACCCGAGTCATTCTCAGATCTTTCTCTCTCAAAAAAAAGAAAAAAAGACATTGCCAGATCTCAGTTACTGGTAGCCTGTTTTATTTCCCCCCGACGCAGCCTCCTCTCGCTCGTCCCCTTTCTTTCTAGAGCGCCGTCGCCCCACCGCCGCACCGTCCGACGCGGCGTCGGTGCCCCCAGGACTCCCACCCATCGCCGCAGTCTCCGACCCTTCCTCCGACGTCCGACGACCCGGCGTCACTGCCTCCGCTGGTCACCGCATCCGGACTCCCGACCCGCCCTCGCTCCCTCCGTTCCTCGCCGCCGGATCCACGCCTGGTAACATGGAATTTCTTATTTGGTTGGTAAGGATGCTGCCTGTTGCTGCCCAAGAAGCCTGACGTTGAGAGCAGTTCGTCAATAAACAGGTACTTCTCCAGAACCCCGAAACCCGGCGAGACCAAGACAGAGCGCACGGACGGACGACCCCTGTTGCTACCGCCTCTCACCCTCGGTCCTCGACCCTCGCCCCGCGCGACCGACGCCCACAGCGTTAGCATGGTGACCGCAGAGGCCGCGATGGCGGTCCCGAGGGCTGCGCGCCCCTTCTTCCGTGGTGCCCATGACGGCCTCGCGTTCGCCGCAAATGCCGCGTTCCTCGCCGACGGATACTCCTTCTGCGCCGTCGGTCCTTCCGCGCTCAACGCCCCCTTGCCCGCAGGTGCGTTCCGCCTTACGCCCTTAGCCCTAGGGAGTATGTGTTTTCTAGTGTGAGCGTAAAGTAGCCTGCTAGTTAGGATTAGACGGACCCCATGTTTAGGACTCCTGTTGCATATCTGATGATGATTCTCGGGTTGAGTTCCCGAGTGGATAGATGTAGATCAATGGTTGGCGCAAGGTCAGTACGAGTTTCTTCTATTTGAGGCGTGGTTGATTTGGGAGATGTGTTCCTGAGTCAAACAGTATATAAAGGCTTAATTGTCAACTTAATTAAGTGAATCAGTCCCTTCCCTAGATTTATCATCTATGGTTTGATCTGAACTTAATAATTTATAGTGAAAAAATTCCTATTTCAGAACATTTAAATTTGCCTGTGTGACTGAACTTAATAATGCACTGTATGTTAATATGCTAAATTTCGTTAGATCTGTATTGAACCTCTGAATTCGGACTTGGATCACTGGATTATTATTCAATTCTTTGTATGCCACGGAGCTACATAAGTATTACTTGATCATTGCAGTGTCATATCTGTTCTATAATAAAATCGATCTCTATTACTATAATTAATACACCAGTTTTGAATTTCGAGTTACCACCCCACCTTCTGTTTTCCTGCCTAAAGATATAGCATGTCAATCATAGTTTTAAGTAGCGCGTTATCTCGGTGCTATTGTGTTTGCAGGGGCCTCGCGCTAAAGCTATGATCTTAATATCCACCATTGAATTTACAACCTCTGTTTATCTCTACCCTACATAAATCACATAGCCGCCGAATCGGACGGCCAAAGTCAGCTGGATTCACTCGGCTTTCCTGGTAGCATCTAGTTGTGTTTGCATAGATATGTATTTTGGCATATGAACTTCTGATTAGAATGTTTCTCTAATGGTCTAATTTAAGGTTCTGTTGTGCAGGACTCTTGGTTTTCTGTGGTGGTGAACTTTTTATCTGTCCTTGGTAGAGATTTGTAGGTTGAACCGGCCAGGTAAGTTTTTTGCCCCCACCCCTCCCCATCATTTTCTATGTTCACCCGTCTAGCTCCGCCATTGGAACCAGGTCCATGTATGAAAATACGTCAACAATTGTTGTTTTGCAGTGTAACCGCTAAACTCTTGAATCTGCAATTTGATTGCTACATTTATCTTTACTTCTAATTAATATATCTACTTTATTCTAAACTGTACAGGGGAATTATGCCAAAAACTCTCCACATTGTGCTGGTACTGCAAGTATGTACGTTTAACTTGCATTTTTTATTCCTAAATTTTAGATATAAATAACTTATTCATGGAAATACTTTAGTCTATGCAACATTGCATTTTCCATGTTATCAAATTACATGATCATAATATTATTATTTTTATAAGGTTGATGTGCGGTGTTGTATTTATTTGCGGAAAAACTTCCGATCTATTCATCTTCAACTATAGTAGTACAACAAACACTAAGAATAATAAAAATTACATCCAGATCCGTAGACCACCTAGCGACGACTACAAGCACCGAACCGAGCCGAAGGCGTGCCGCTGTCATCGTCCCTCCCTCGTCGGAACCGAGCAAAACTTTTTATAGTAGGCAGTCAGGAAGTCTTCGTGCTATGGCCCAATAGGACCATGGCAATAGAACATCAACCGCCACCGATGAAGAGTATCGTTGATCAGAAGAATCCAACCTGGAGACATAAGAAACATAGACAAACGACGACTAGATCCGAGCAAATCTACCAAAGAGAGATCTGCCGGAGATACACCTCCACATGCCCACCGGTGATGCTAAAAGTACCACCGAAACGGGGCCTAGGCGGGGAGAACCTTATTCCATCTTCAGGGAGCCGCCGCCATCTCGCCTTCCTAAGCAGGACACAAACCCTAACAAAACTAAAAGAAATATGAAAAACGGATCCCTCCCACCGGCAAGGGTCGGAATCCACTCCACTCCCATGGCCCTATGGCCACCGGAGATAAGGTGGACCGACTATAGTGCCGGCGGGAGGTAAAGGAACCCTAGTTTTTTTGTGCGGTGTAGTATAGGAGGCTATTGATTGTGACATCATTGCTATTTATTGATAAGTTTTCCATCTCATGCATTTAACTAATCATTCAGCAATATATTTTACAAGGCCACTATTTGCAGTAAGCGAGCATAATTAGATTGGGTGGCTCAAAGAATGAGTAGTTAAACGTCAACCATGTTAATAGTTTTATATATGTGATTCATTTGATGCATACATACTTGCATTACATTCACTTCTTTCAATCTGTCCAACAATTGTTTTTGCAAAAAATGTGTCCGACATTTTTATCGAAAAGTGTGTCCAACATTTTTCTGGCTTTCAGGAACAAAGAGGCACCATGAAAATCCTCATAAGAGGGATGATGAGATCATTGAGGAGAGCAATGTTACCACCAACATTACTCACGGGGACATAGCCAGCAAGAGACCAAAGAGAGGAGTTGCCCGTTCAAATTTCAAAGAGAATGCATTTGACTTATCGGAAGAAGATTCACTTGTCACAACCAAGGAAATCTGAACCGAGGAGGAAATAGAGGTTGTTAGGTTGACAAGAACAAGACCTGAAGATAAGAAATGCCACAAGAAACTCCTCCATTTCATCCTGCATGGTAAAGATGGTAATCTACAGCCGTTTGAATTGTCTCACGGTGATGGTGTCTCCATGATAGCCTTAATCATGCCCTTAGATGATGATGTGGAACATGACAGGAAAAAGGGCATACACTTTGTTAGATTTGAGTGCGTCATGGGCTAGTCAATTTCTGGCTATAAAGAAGGCACTACAATAATTTGGCTCACAACTAAACTAGCTGACTACGAATGTGTGAATCCCACAAGAAATCATAGGTCTCATTTTGACCTTTTCAGCCAGAAAGCTCATGTGTGTATTGAAGTTTACAACAAACTGGCTAGATCGGTCAGCGGAAATCTTTTGCTGAGCATGGAAGATTAGTTCGCTAGAGATAAAAGTGTTAGTCCAACTAGAGATATGTTGACATTAATTACCAAAAACACCTAGGGAGCACTTGTGCTTTCACCAAACTCTCCACATTCTGTTGGTACTGCAGGTATGTATGCTTACCTTGCTATTTTTGTTCCTAAATTTTAGATATTAATACCTTATTCATGGAAATGCTTTAGTTTATGCAACATTGCATTTTCCATGTTATCAAATTACACAGTCGTAATATTATTATTTTTATAAGTTTGATGTGCGGTGTCCTATTTTTTTTTTTCGGAAAAACTTCCGACCTATTCATCTTCAATTATGGTACAATGAACACTAAAGAATAATAAAAATTACACCCAGATTCGTAGACCACCTACCGACGACTACAAGCACTAAGCGAGCCGAAGGCGCGCCGCGGTCATCGCTCATCTCTTGCCGGAGCCGAGCAAAACTTTTTGTAGTAGACAGTCGGGAAGTCCTCGTGCTATGGCCCCATAGGACCACCGCAACAGAACAACAACCACCGCCGTTGAAGAGTAGCGTTGATCAGAAAAATCCAACCTGAAGACACAAGAACATACCCAAATGACGACCAGATCTGAGCAAATCCACCAAATGCAGATCTGCCGGAGACACACCTCCACACGCGCACCAGTGAGGCTAGAAGTACCGCCGGAATGGGACCTAGGCGGGGAGAACCTTATTCCATCTTCTGGAGCCGCCGCCATTTCTCCTTCCCGAGCAGGACACAAACCCTAACAAAACTCAAACAAATGTAAGAAAACGAAGCCCTCCAACCGGCAAGGGTCGGGATCCACTCCGCTCCCATGGCCCTAAGGCCACCGGACACGAGGCGTACCAACGGCGGCGGCGAGAGGCAAAGGAGCCCTAGCTTTTTGTGCGGTGTAGTGTATGAGGCTATTGATTGTGACATCACTGTTATTTATTGATAAGTTTGCCATTATGTGTAGTAAGCGAGCATAATTAGAATGGGTGGATCAAAGAATGAATAGTTAAACATCAACCGTGTTAATATTTTTTATGTATGGGGTTCATCTGATGCATACATATTTGCATTACATTCACTTCTTTCAATGTGTCCAACATTTCTTGTTGCAAAAAATTTGTCCGGCATTTTTTGTCAAAAAATGTGTCCAACATTTTTCTGGTTTTCAGGAACAAAGAGGCACCAAGCAAAACCTCATAAGAGGGATGATGAGATCATTGAGGAGAGCAATGTTACCACCAACATTATTCATGGGGACATTGCCAACAAGAGACCAAAGAGAGCAGTTGCCCGTTCGAATTTCAAGGAGAATGCGTTTGACTTATAGGAAGAAGATTCACTTGTCACAACCAAGGAAATCCGAACTGAGGAGGAAATAGGGGCTGTTAGGTTGCCAAGAACAGGACCTGAAGATAAGAAATGCCGCAAGAAACTCCTCCATTTCATCCTGCATGGTAAAGATGGTAATCTACAGCCGTTTGAAATGTCTCACAGTGATGGTGTCTCCATGACAGCCCTAATCATGCCCTTAGATGATGGTGTGGAAAAGGACATGAAAAAGGGCATACACTATGAGATTTTGGTGCATGATGGGGTAGTCAATTTCTGGCTATAAAGAAGGTAGTACAATAATTTGGCTCTCAACTTAACTAGCTGACTACGAATGTGTGAAGCCCACAAGAAATTATAGGTCTCATTTTGATCTTTTCAGCCAGAAAGCTCATGTATGTGTTGAAGTTTACAAGAAACTAGCTAGATCAGTCAGCGGGAATCCTTCGCTGAGCATGGAAGAGTAGCTCGCTAGTGCTGTTCGTTCCATCAATTCAAGCAAAAGCTTCAATGGAATGGAAAAGTGAGCAAGGAATTTTGATCTTCATCAGTGAGTTCATTCATAACCAGCTCACTAGACTGGATCATACAGCAAACAACGATGATGAGATGTTTTCCATGCAGCCAGTTCTTGTTGCCCTAAGAAATGAGTGTAAATCTAAAGTGAGATTCAGCAAGTCTGTATCTTTGGTATCAGGTGGAGTTCCTGAGGTGACACCTGATCGGGCCGCGAGGGGTGCTTGGCTCAACAACGCCAAAGGGCCATTATTCATGCCCTGGCAGAGCAGAGGGTCTCCCCCCCCCC
>NC_041389.1:636796803-636821649 GCF_002162155.2 Triticum dicoccoides
AGACACCCGCAGCGTCACAACAAAAAGTGAATGGAGTTACTCCTCCGCGAGGTCGATTCCGATCCCGAGCTCAAGCCCTACCCGGAGAAAATCGCCCTCCCGCCCAACCGACTCGCCCCAAAAATCTTTCGCTAATAATAAAAAGGCTATTGCTTTTGCCCGCTGACTCACCGTCATCATACGCTTTTGGCCACCGCTTTAATACGCTTTTACGATTCGTTTTGGTTTCGTTCAGTTCGAAGGCTGGACCTCAGCTGGGCCTCTGGGAGGCACGTTGAGGAGGATCCAGCAGGCGGCGCAGTTGGAAGAGGCAGCACGGGGAGGAGGGCTTGGGGCCACGGGCACCGCGATCAGCTTGTGCAGGAGACAAGCGGGGATGGGTGACAGAGGTAAAGGGAAGATGGGGATGGGGATGAGATGGAGCGAGCGACAAATGTAATGAAGTAGCTTTAAGGCGGTGTTGGAGTACACGTCATGGCGTTACGTGCCGGCCGCTCGACCCAGCGTTGTTTTGTTTTCAACAGACGCGGTACACGGAAGTATGGACGTATTTTGCCATCCGGGCGGTCCGCCGACCAATCTGGACCAACTATTTAACGAAAAAAAAAAACATGAGAAAGGGCTTTGCAGGCATTCAGACCATTGTCAAGCTCGATTCTGACTATCCTGGTCCACCCAAAATCCACTCCCTTGTTCCCGTCCCTTCCTACCCAAAGTGTTCAATGCCATTCTAAAGCATCGGTGTCGCATTCTTGTTGGCTCAGAGCGATGCGACCTCTCACAGGAGCTTCAGTAAGAGGCGCGCCGTCCGCGGTTTCTGTTGCACGCGACTCCTCCGCATTCAAATGATACGTTGTTGTTTCACCTCCCTACATTAAACATGCACGCGTGCCCAGAAACCTACTCCGGTGCCATCCGTCCATTCGTTTGCCGCCCACTATTAACCATCCCGACACTTGCCTGCCATCCATCAGCTATTTAAATTCCAACCCCAGCAATAGCTGCATCCATCCTCCCCTGCACCCTTTCTCCTTTCCGGACCACGCATGCCATAGCCTCCTCGAACTCCAAACCCATTTGGGACAGCCTCTCGTTCGAGCAGAAGACGGAAGTCGTTGCCATTGCTGCCGGCTGACAAACGGAGGCCGGCGTTGCGGATGTTTATTCAATGTGTGTTGATTGGATGGCAAGTTTCAGTTTTATTTTTCTTTCGTTTATTTCATACGATAATTTTAGTTGTAAAAACATTAGGACGGTGTTTCTTCGTGCCACACGTGTCACACTTATCATTTTGCAAAATTAAGATATTATTTTAAATTAGATTATTGAGTTAGAATATTAAAAAAAAACTGTTGCAACCCACGGGCCATTCTGCTATTCTTTACCTAATAATAAAGCAAATTGGGTTTCTGTCGTCCGTCATTATAATTATCCTTCAAATTGGTAAAAATTACCCACCAATGCCACCCTTAAGTGGGAAAACGATTCAGTTTTTCGGAAAAAAATCGCCGCCGACTTGATTGTTTTATAGGGCCGCGACAGTTAAAAGTCGCGGAACTACGGGTGGCCGAGTGGTCGTGAGATCGCTACTCCAGCGATGAGACCCGGATTCTATCCCCACCTTCAACATCTATTTTATCTTTCCTTTCTCACACATTTTTTTCATTTTATTTTTTTGTCTTTTCTTTTCTCATTCTGTTTTCTTTCTTCTTTCTTTCTTTAAATTAATTCGGGATTTTAATATTACAAAGTTGTGACTTTAAAAAAAATCTTTGAGAAATCATAAAAAATACAGATTCAAAAAATGTTGGTGGTTTTGCAAAAATGTTCGCAAAATTATAAAAAAAATCACAATTTGAAAAAAATGGTTGGAATATAAAATCATGTTCATCATTTTGAAAAAATGACTGTGTATTGAAAACATATTCGGGAATCTGAAAAAAATTCCATGACATTTAAGAAAATGTTCACAAAAAAATTGTTTTTTAAAATTTTCTCCAATTTTTTAAAAAAGTTCATCGACTCAAAAAATGTTTATTGAGTCAAAAAAAATTAATGAATTCGAAACTGGTTCATGCATTTAGTTTTTTGTGAACAAAACTAATGTTCATGATTCTTTTGAGAAAATAAAAAAATTCAAAAGAAAATGTTTGTCGATTCCAAAAACTGTTCACTGATTCAAAAGTATTTTATGTCTAGGATTTAATTAGTTTTTTGAAAGTCTTTATATGTCTTGGCGTTGGGAGTAGTTCGTGGTCAACGAGATTTCATTTTAAAATTTTAAACATTCACTTGCGCAACATAATGACAAGTGTGGCATGCACTGACAAACTTATAGCTCAACCTGGGCAAACGTCGGGCCGGGCCGGGCTTCGGGCCGGGTTTGTAAAAGCCCGACTTTCATTTCTCAAGCCCGAGCCCGGCTCGAAGCCCGAAATACTCCATATTTTCCAGCCCGAGCCCGGCCCGAAATCAAGCCCGAAGCCCGAATGCTGTTTTTTAGTACGCGCACGTGCAAGCCCGGCCCGAAGCCCGAAAGCCCGGCCCGAAATACGGAAAAATTAAAGCCCGAGCCCGGCCCGAACTATCTTTCAGGCTGCAAAACAAAGCCCGGGCCCGGCCCGGGTTTTTCGGGCCGGGCTGCCCATGCCCGGGTTTACTCATAGCCTTGGGATTTATCACGTCGAATGCATTGTGATCACGTGGACATCGTGACCATCATCGGCTCGGGTGAGAAAAAAATGGCAACATGGTGAGCCACTGTGTTAAAATTGAGTATGCTCATATATCAGGATACTGAGTCATACTTTTGGTTAGCCATAATTTTTTGTCTTCCGTTGCAACGCATGGGCATATTTGCTAGTAATCTCAAACTGAATACCAAAGACTCCGGGCGCATACACATGTTTTTCTTGCACTTAATCTGTACTTCTGTAGCACCCACTCCGGATGCGGAAACATGTTCTTTTAACGAGGATTCCTTATGCATAACCGTAAACTGATATTAGCGAGCCTATTCGACTCTATTCTCGGCTATATCTAAAAATTATTGCCCGCTCTGACCTTGGAACTATGGAGACACTAACATAATCTGAGTAGACCTTAACCACATGCTTCCAATTTCTAAATCCCACAATTTATGAGACCTGGGTTAGTGTGGACTCATAGCAATGTATCAATTAGACAGAGCCTTGTCATTCTGGTTCACGACGACATGGACGTATATCATATGTTCTCTCTTGCTTTCTATTTTATAGTTGTAGCTTCCACGACAACAAGACTAAATAGTAGTGCTTCATTCTCTTTGAAAATCAACTACACCGACTAGAAGTTGAGACATGTATTAACTGAAGCAAAATCACTCTGTCTTTATCGGGCCAATGTGCTACTGTGCCCAGAAATTAGACAAGAGGGGAAATTTAGTAAGTCACCGGCTCTGAAAGCATAAAAAACAATTTAGTATTTAGGCCACTACTCAGTTTTGAAGAGCTATTTCTTCAAACAAGATAAATATGTCAGTTTTTTCTAAACTGTAGGATATCATAATCTGCTTTGCTAGCTGTAAATTGTAGGGGGGTAAGTAGATTACTGCTATTGTTTAATTGAATTAGAAGCATATGTTGCTTTTTATTAGGAAAGTAAAAAAGAAACTATTTGATGTTGGGCATATCCCTGTGGTAGTGACAGTTTTTTTAGTTTACTCACAAGCGTCAGATATTTTGTGATGAGAGAAGTTGGAGAGTACCTAATAGGTTTGATGCACTATTTTCATTTGCTATGCTGGGGAGCTATGAAAATATTGTGATTGCAGTACATATCGATTTACAATGTACGGCACCATTAGGTTTGCTCCTATTATTTCCTTTGAAGTTGGGTTTAGTGCTATTTGTGTCCTTCACCAAATATGAAGTCTTTGGAGCTTGCCAGGGCATACATTTTATATGGATTGCTGATTATAAGAGGTGATGGTGTGGTTTGAGCTTTCATGTTTCTGGTTGGCCTTGTGCAACTCAATCGAAAACAAATGTAAGCCGGTCATTGTGGACATTGTTAGTACTACATGCCGGGTCCTGTATTGTGCAATTAAGGTTTTATACTGGAAGTAAGGAATATTGTGTGTTGTTGACCCAGTGTGTGTCGTAAAAATATATAATCATATTAACTCAGGATCCGCAACATATTTCAGCGATAAAGGTGTGCCTTCATATAGAGACTGTATGACAAGTGTGGTCAACTACCACATTTTATGTTTACATGTTCCAGCCTAAAAGATATAGAGACTGTATGGCAACTGTGAACGACAAGTGTTGTTTTTCCTGCCTAAAATCATCTGAATTATGTATATTCCTTTTTTTTTTATGAAAGAACGATCCTATGTATTCATGAAGGTGGAAAGAGCGACGAATGGAAGAACAAAGCACATAACCAAAAATGTTTCACACACAAAGGCATAGGAGACTGCATGTCTCATCTTCCTGCTATTTACATGTTAGACACTGAGACAACCTTATCAGCTGCTCTAAGCTCCCCTCTAGGCATGCTTGCGCACCGGACAGCTCGGCGTGTGCATTTGTAGTAGCTCTTATCAATGGTTTCAGCTCTGCTAAACCAACAATGGGTTCAGTTCTTTCCTTGGTCTTAAGCTACCGTGATTTGATAAGGAATATACCAACAATTTTTGTTGGGTTTACTTGAACCCAATGTCAATAAGCTGGCTCCGCCCCTTAAGAGGTAGGAGTATATCTTACCAAGCCTGTAAATGTCCCTTGCAATCACTGCGTTTGTGAGTTGTTCTGGAATTCTGGATTCAGAAAGGTGCCTCTGGTTCTCCTAATGCATAACATGTACAGTCTGAAAGATAGATCCTTTTGAAAACAGATACAGAGAATTAATCATGCTTTATGGGAGCACACGGGAAGTTTTATTTTTGAAAATTTACATATGAAGGTTACAATTATGCATCGCTCAGGACTAGCAGTAATAGAAAAGGCACCTGGTCCAGCGAGCACTGCTCCCTATCCGATCACAGTTCTTCCAACTAAGCACGACAGCTGAAGGCGCTTCTTGACCATCTATGTCGATGGTCCAGACTACGACCCATAGCAACGCATGGGCACATTTACTAGTCCAAACTCAAGCCCTGTGCCCTCGAACGAATGCAAGGACAGACATCTTTCCACTTCGCTCTCTCTATCGCCAGACCGCGCACGCCTCTATTTATACCCCTGCCCCGACTCCATTGCAATTCTCACTCCCCCATACGCGTCTGCTCTCCTTTCGCTCATCGCTTCCTACCGAACCTGCGAGGCTAACTAGCTGACGAGACGCACCCTCCCTCCTCCCTCAAAACGCACACGCTTTCTTCTCTCACCGTCGGAGACCGGAGGGACCAGCCGGCTGGCTCCTTCCCCACCTACCCCGGTAAGACATACGTATGATCGTGCGGGCGTGCGTGCGGCACATGCTTGCTCTCCGTCTTTTGTCTTGATTTGGTTGCTTCACCGTATTGTTTTGGTTTTTGGGGCAGGGATTGGATCTGGTTTCTGCTTTTTTCGTTTGCTTTGCCGATTGTGTCGGCGTGTACTCCTTTGATGCCACGCAATTTCTCCAATTTTTCAGCGGGTTCTGACCATTTGATCATGGACCTTTTTGGTCTTGCCTAGATGGTGTGGGTCGAGCCAGCTGGTTGAAGCGTGTGTGCTCTTGGATCTTTGCCGGGGCATCGTAGCCTTGGATGAATGACAGCCGACTGGGTAGGGGGGTGGAATCACGTGTTGTGTGTGCTTTTCTTTGTTCTTTCGGTGTGTTTTGGTCAGGGATCTTGCTGTCTCACCTCCATGGTTGGCTGCTTCGCCGATGATTTGTCCTTGTTTGAAAATGTGTTAACAAATTGTTGATTTGCGGCATAACCGCTAGACTCTTGATTTCGCAGTTTGATTGCTACATTTATCTGAACTCCTAATTGACATATCTACTTGATTCCAAACTTTATAGGGGAATTATGCCAAACTCTGCACATTTTGCGGGTACTGTAGGTATGTATGCTTACCTTGCTATTTTTGTTCCCAAATTTTAGACATTAACTTATTCATGGAAATTCTTTAGTTTATGCAACACTACACTTCTTCATATATCAAAGTACACGTTCATAATATTTTTATTTTTATTAATTTGATATGCAGTGTACTATATGAGGATATGGATCGAGACACCATTGTTATTTATTCGTATATTTGCCATCTCATGCATTCAACTAATGAAGCATAATTAGCTTGGGTGGATCAAAGAATGAGTAATTAAACATCAGCCATGTTAATATTTTCTATGTATGGGTTTCATCTGATGCATAGATACTTGCATTGCATTCAGTTCTTTCAATGCATCCAACATTTTTTTTCAAAAAATGTGTCCAACATTCCTATTATCAAAAAGTGTAGCAAACATTTTTTTTCGTTTTTAGGAATAAAGAGGCGCCAAGCAATATAGAACTGCAAGCAAAAGCCAGTTCACACAAAAGCTCAAGTTGATGGGGAAAGACGGGTTATGCATTTATACATCTAACACTCCCCCTCACGTGTAGCTCCCTCGGGCCTAAATGTGGATCGGATATGAACTGCAATTTTTATTTTTAAATTGCGCCAGCCGGATCTTAAACTCAAGACGTCTTGGCTCAGATACCATGTAGGCCTAAATGGTGATTCATGTAAGCTGTAACCTATGGGCAGGGTCGACCAAAGCAACAATTCTCATGGTCCTCAACTCGTAAGTTTGCTCGGAAAATTGTGATGGGCTGCTACTTCTGCTGTAGGAGTACCTTCCATCTGTGTTGGGTAAGATCATTGTTGAGGAAATCGTTAACTGATAGCTGCTCGGTTGGCTGGTGAGTAGGGATTAATCGGCTAATCGGTAAGTTAATCGGTCATTTAATCAATTAATCGGACGATTTTTCAGTTTATCGGCTACTCGGTAACCCTACGAGTAGGGATTAATCGGCAAGTTAACTGGTTAATCGGATGAATTCTTGAATAGGAGGTAAGATTTGTATAGAAGTACCTCAACAATACGTTGAGCTAATTGCTCATGGTCTATATCATCATTAGTGCATCCTAGGGTATACTGAAGTGACAAACCTGTCATATGACTGAGCATACCAGCGGAAGTAAATGACAGCTTTAGATCTTCCATCTTTCCTCAAATTCTGGGTATCGTAGACTGGCCCACTTGAGCAAGAAGTAATATGCCTCATCTTCAGATAGTAACATCATGTCAATACTCGAAAAGATGGCCTCGGTCCCAACAAGAGAGATGTTCATCACTTCAGCTTCGAACTTACGAAAATCCTTGTATTTGTCAGCAAGGAATTCCTTGGCTGGCTACACATACTACACTTTGTACTTCAGCAACCATTAAAGAGGAGCATGGATGGTCTAGGTATAGCAATGCAAATTATGTGGTCATAGGCAGGCTTGTGAGCAACTGACTGCAGTGCCTCATGCAAGCAAGAACCTCAAATTTATCGGCCGCCATCAAGATGTCGAGCAGAAGAATGGGCTCAATTGTTCTCAACTTTCCACTATAAATGAATCTTAGAAGCTCCATAAGGGAATTTTCCTCCGAATCAGCAATCCTAATTCTTGGATGCGTCTCATCGGATTCTTTCATGCCATTAGTGAAAAGCTTTAGAAAGAAAGGACTTATTCCATCGAGAATAAGCGAATACATAAGAAGGATCTTTAGTGTTAAAACTGGAGTACCTGCCATTGTTGAGGAGTCAATTGTATGTCCTTTATCAGCTTTCTCGTCGTTGTTGCTCACCGAGGTTGGGACAGATCCTCCTCCGGCGAGGACCTCTATCTGCAACATCAAGTTAGAGAACTTCTCGGAGTCGAACGCGCACCCGACGTCAGGCTCGAAGCCATACATCCACGCGTCCACCAGCATAGCCATGGTCATCGTCGCTTCGACCTTGTCCATGTGCTCCGGCTCTGCCATCTCCAGAATAGGACGGATGCGCGGGGACAGGGTAAAACCTGACCTTGCCGAGGTTGAGACGAGAGGGACCAGATCTGAATTTTTTCTACACCCGAGTACATATACATTTATACGTCAACAAGAAAAGCCTCATAAGAGGGATGATGCGTTCATTGAGGAGACAAATGCTACCACAAACATTGGTCACCAGGAAATTGCCAGCAAGTGACCAAAGAGAGTTGATGCTTGTCCAAATATAAAAGAGAAGGCAATTGACTTATCCGAAGAAGGTTCGTTTGTCAAAATAAAGGAAAATCAAACTAAAGAAGAAATAGAGGCTATTAGGAAACTCCTCGATTTCATCCTACATGGTAGAGATGGTAATGTACCACCGTTTGAAATGTCCTAGAGTGATGGTGTCTCCATGACAGCTCTTGTCATGCCCTTTGATGATAAGATGGAAAAGCACAGGAAAAATAGAATACGCAGTCTGAGGTTTGTGCAGATCAAGGGTTGGGCAATTTCTGGGTACAAAGAAGGCACTTCACTAATTTCGCTCTCAATAGAGTTTGCTGACTGTAAATATGTGAAGCGCATAAGAAGCTATGGGTCTTATTTTGACCATTTCAGTCTACAAGCTCGTGTATGTGCTGAAGTTTACAGGAAGCTAGCTAGATCGATCGGTGGAAATCCCTTGCTGAGTGTAGAAGAGGTGCTCACTAACTCCGTTCATTCCATAAATTCAAGTAGAAGCTTCAATGGAATGGTGAGGAAGGGCTTTGTGATCTCCGTGGGTGATTTCATTCATAACCAGCTCACTGCACTGGATCATACATCAAACAATGATGATGAGATGGTGTCCACGCGGCCTTCTCTTGTTGCACTAGGAAATCAGTGTAAATCTACGGTGGGATTCAGTAAGCCGGCAGCTTTGGCCTCACATGGAACTCTGGCGATCAAGGATGGGCGGTGCAAGGAGGTGCAGGTGACCGAGTATGAGGATGAAGAAGAGAAACTTGCAAGGCTGTTGCGAGAAGAGGAAGAGTGGAAAATGAAGAAGATGAGAGCCAAGAGTGGAAGTTCACGGAAATTTAAAAATGCCTACACCAAGATCAGTGAAGCTGAGATTGCCAACGACTACCCACTGCCCGCATACTATACACCATGCAATTTAGAAATGGATGTGTACATGTTTGACAATAATGATGGCATGCCAATAAGAATACTCAACAAGTGGGTTCTATATAATTCAGACTCTAGATTCATGCCTTTGGAGGTCATCCCCATGAAACTAGGTGCTTACAATGATATACTGATCTTTGGGTCTAGTTGTATGAGAGATGATGATGGCATTTTCTGTTCAATAGTTGACCAAGCAGAGTCATCTTCTTCCTCGAGTACATCTCACCAGGAACATCAAGGGATTCCAATTTATCTAAGTCCAGTGAAGGAATGGGTTGTAGAATTTGGTGGCTCAATGATCTACATATCTATTCGAACCGACATAGCTTGGTAAGTACTCATGCAGCTCTAATCCATTATATATATGAAACACCTGTTACAATTGCTTGCCATGCATTCAGATCTTATCTTGTCTTGAAATTTGCATTTTCTTTATGCATGAAATATTGAAATTCCTTGATATAAACCTCCGTCTACTTACATAGGAATTTTAATTTTGTCATGAACAAGTTACGCAAGCCAACGAAGTAGTATGCGCCATGGTGTGACACTATCCTTCAAACTGCAAGACTGGTTGTCTGGGTCATCGCCATTTTAAAAGAACAAACTCACGCTTCAATGTTTCTTTTGCTGATGTTATCAAGAGGGTAGCGGAATTTGTGAGAGGGCATCCTGCATTCATTTCAACAAATGCAACACTTGTTGAAAGATATGTTGTGGTGCATGGACAGATAATCCTTCAGCAGTTCGCAAACTATCCAGAGGAGTCTATTGGGTGGTGCGCATTTTTCACATGCCTTGTAGATGGTATAAAAAGGGCACACAAAGCATGTGATGAAGAAGAAATCTCAAGTAGCGGGAGGATAGAATTTGAACCCAAGTGCAAAAATGGCCCCAATAACAAAACAAACACTTATCCGTGCGACAACCACAAAGTTGAGCAAGATATGTGGTGGTTCCTATGCAACCCATTTTCTGGAGGACTCAATGAAGGGAGACAAAAATGATGAGCCCAAAGAGTTTGTGGAGGAATAAGAACAGAATGAAGAAGATGATGTTGAAGGGGAGGTTGAAGTTGACAAGGAACATGTTTCGAGGACGTCGCCATCAACAAGGTCTAGAAACCGATCATCAGATGGTTGTGAAGTAATTGAGTGGGAAGGTCAAACAGTTGGAAATACACCACTAGAGAAGCTTTATACAAAAGTGTGAGAGTTGGAGATCTCAGTGTTGTTGTTGGTGGAACGGTCAAATTAGAAGATTCAGGAAAAGACATTATGTGTTTTATTGAGTATATGTACGAGACACATGATGGCACACAAATGATTCATGGAAGAGTTATGCAAAATGTTTCACATATTTTTCTCGGTGATGCCGCAAATGAAAGGGAGGTGTTCTTTACCAATGACTGTTTGGAATTCAAAGTATGTGACATGAAAGAATGAGTGACTGTCAACTTCCAGCTGATTCCTTGGGGCCACAAGTGTAGAAAATAGTAGTTAGAAGCTATTAGGGTGGAGAGCGACAAGGTGGAGTATAGGAAGAAGAGAGATTTTCTAGCATAGTATATTTGCAAAAGCTTATATTGTCCAGAGAAAGGAGCCTTTTCTCCCTCCTTTATGAGAAAATGGGTAATGGAACTGGCACTTGTAGTTCTTGCGACGAGCGAGAAGTGGTTGGCGATGAATTCAAAATGCTATCAGAGACAAGCTTTGTCCTCAAGATATCAGGCCTGAGTTTTTCTCTCCTGTCGAGGGGCATGGGACCTATAGGGCTGGAAGAAATGTGGGCCTGAAGCCCTATGTGGTATGCCATTTGCAGTGTATCAATGCTGCTCCTACTTGATCTAAGAAAGCTAATCCGAAATCAACACATGTGAGTGTAAGAAGGCTACACAGGCCTGATGACCCACAAGTATAGGGTATCTATTGTAGTACTTTCGACAAGTAAGAGTGTCGAACCGAATGAGGAGCAGAAGGAAATGACAAACTGTTTTAAGCAAGGTAATTTCTGCAAGCACTGAAATTGTCGGTAATAGGTAGTTTGATAGTAAGATAATTTGTAACGAGCAAGTAACAGTAATGGTAGCAAAAGTGCAGCAAGGTATCCCAATCCTTTTTGTAGCAAAGGACTGGCTGGAATGGTCTCTTATAATAAGCAAAGCGTTCTTGAGGGTACATGGGAATTTCATCTAGTCACTTTGATGATTCGTGTTCATTACTTTGATGATTTGATATGTGGGTGGACCAGTGCTTGGGTGTTTTTCTTACTTGAACAAGCCTCGCACTTATGATTAACCCCCTCACAAGCATCCGCAAGTACGAAAGAAGAATTAAGATAACAATCTAACCATAGCATTAAACATATGGATCCAAATCAGTCCCTTACGAAATAGCGCATAAACTAGGGTTTAAGCTTCTGTCATCTAGCAACCCATCGTCTAATGACTACTCCACAATGCATTCACTTAGGCCCAAAGATGGTGAAGTGTCATGTAGTCGACATTCACATAACACCACTAAGGGAATCACAACATACATATCATCAGTATATCGAACGAATATCGAATTTACATGATTACTCGCAACATGACTTCTCCCGTGGCCTTAGAACAAGGGCAACTACTCACAAATGATATTCATCAGTCTCAATATCAGAGGAATATTAAATATCATAATGGATCTGAACATATAATCTTCCACCAAATAAACCATATAGCATCAACTACAAGATGTAATCAACACCACTAGTCACCCACAGGTACCAATCAGAGGTTCCGGTACAAAGATTGAACACAAGAGATGAACTAGGGTTTGAGATGAGATGGTGTTGTTGAAGATGTTGATGAAGATTGGCCTCCCAAAGATGAGAAGGTTGTTGGTGATGACGATGGCTTCGATTTCCCCCTCCGGGAGTGAAGTTCCCCCGATGGAATCGCTCAACCGGAGAGCAAAAGTGCTCCCGCCCAAGTTCCGCCTTGAGACGGCAGCGCTCCGTCCCGAAATTCCTCTCCTTATTTTCTTTCTTGGTCAAAAGACCTTATATACCAGAAGATTTGCACCGGAGGTGGGCTAAGGTGCCCACTACCCACCGACGCATTCTTGGAGGGTCTGGCACACCCTGGTCTCTTGTGGCCACCTGGCTGCCCCCCTCTGGTAGTTCTTCTCTCAAATATTTATTATATATTCCAAAATAATTCTCCCTAAAATTTCAGCTCATTTGGTGATGTGCAGAATAGGTATCCCTGACATAGCTTTTTCAGGTCCAGAATTCCAGCTGCCGGTATTCTCCCTCTTTGTGTAAACCTTGCATATTATGGGAGAAAAGGCATTACAATTACCCCATGATGTGTTATAAAGCATAAAAAACTTTATAAATAACAGTAGGAAAACATGATGCAAAATGAACGTATCAACTTCCCCAAGCTTAGACCTCGCTTGCCCTCAAGCGAAGCCGATATCGAAAATCATGTCCACATGTCTAGATATAGAGGTGTTGATAAAAACAAAATAAGGACATAGTAGCATCATGCTCATTATTTCAACAACAACAAACTTTATCACAAAACTTTATCGTATAGCTTCTCATGAACAAGTAACAATTCATCACAACATCAAAGTAAAAAGCATAAACTTTATTGAAAACCAACAGACTATGTTTTCAATCAACTTTGCAACTATAATTCATCATATTTTCAGGAAGGGTCTCGTATCAGAGCCTCTTGGCAAGTCCACATACTCAGCCATCATTTAGTCTTCTATGATTGCTAACACTTACAACATATATATGAGCCAAATGTTTCAACCGGACACATAGACAGATAGGGGCTTATAGTTTTGCCTCCCAACTTATTCACCTCAAGGGTGAGGTCAGTAATAATAAATCATGTCCACTCATATCCAACCGGATATATGTGCCTAGATCTTTCCCCACCACATGATGCTTGCCAAAGAGAAAAATAAAAAGGAATAGAGGAAAATACTTTGACTCTTGCATAAAAGTAAAAGATAGGCCCTTCACAAAGGGAAGTAGAGATTGTCATGCGCTTTTTAGTTTTATATGCAGAATCTCTTAATGCAAAAGAATGTCACATTATATTGCCTCTTATGATAGCAAACTTTATTATGCAGTATGTCGCTTTTATTACTTTGCCATCACAAGTTCGTACAACACTTATTTTCCATTACACTAAAGGATCAAGCACATTTAGAAGCAATTTTTATTGCCTTTTTGCACTGATGACAACTCACTTGAAGGATCTTACTCAATCCATAGGTAGGTATGGCAGACTCTCAAAACATGAATTTTGGTTTAAGGGTTTCGGACGCACAAGTAGTTTCTCTACTTAGTGCGGATTTTGGATAGCAAAGATATTGAGCAAGCACCACATGTTGAAGGATCTATGACAATATAGCTTGTGTGTGAATATGAACAAACGTAAATCATTATGTTGTCTTCATTGTCCAACGTCAACAATTTGGCATATAGGACATTTAGTGGGGGCTCACAATCATAAAAGATATCCAAGATAGTGTATTTGCATGTGAATCTTCTCTTCTCTTATTAGTTCTTTCATGAATTTCATTATTGACCAATGCTATGTTTGTCAACTTTCAACAAATTTTACAACTTATACTTTTCCTTTTGTGATGACATTACTTACCATAAGATTAGCATATGATCTTTTTCAGTATTTTCTTTTATTTTTATTGAAACATAAAAGTAAAGAAGCAAAAACTCAAACTAAACTTTATTATATAACTCTCACTCGATTACATAGATAGATAGATCACGAAACTAGCACTCGAAAATAGATCATACTAAACTTTTATTCAAGTAAATCATGAAATAGCTAAGGATCAAACTAAGATAGGTATAGGTAATAAAGTGATGGTGATACGATACCGGGGCATGTCCCCCAAGCTTGGCACAAGCCAAGGGGAGTGCCCATACCCGTGTACTCAAGTCTCCTTTGGTGATGAAGATGGAGGTGGTGATGAAGAAGTAGGGGCATCACACTTCAGCATTAGTACGTACTCCAATCTACGATTGATGTTTTGCTCTTCCAACAAAATAAGTTCACGAGTGAGATATTTATTCTAAACACAAACCATTTCAAAAGCCTTGAAGGCTTCGATTTCAGTGGGGAGATACGTCTCCAAAGTATCTATGATTTTTTATTGTTCCATCCTATTATATTATCTGTTTTGGATGATTTATATGCATTAAGATGCTATTTTATATTATTTTTTGGGACTAACCTATTAACCTAGAGCCCAGTGCCAGTTCCTATTTTTCCCTGTTTTTGAGTTTCACAAAAAAGGAATACCAAACAGAGTCCAAACAGAATAAAACCTTCTCGGTGATTTTTCTTGGACCAGAAGACAACGAGGAGACTTGGAGAAGTCGGGGGAGCAACGAGGCGGCCACAAGGATGGAGGGCGCGCCTAGGGGGAAGGGCGCGTCCCCACCCTTGTGGGCCCCTCGTGCACCTCCTGGCCTAATTCTTTCACCTATATATTCCCAAATATCTCCAAACCACCAGAGGCATCCACGAAAACACTTTTCCACCGCCGCAACCTTTTGTACCATGAGATCCCATCTAGGGACCTTTTCCGGCACCCTACCGGAGGGGGATTCGATCACGGAGGGCTTCTACATCAAATCTATTGCCCTTTTGATGAAACGTGAGTAGTTTACCACATACCTATATGGGTCCATAGCTAGTAGCTAGATGGCTTCTTCTCTCTCTATGATGCACAATACCATGTTCTCCTCGATGTTCTTGGAGATCTATTCGATGTAATACTTTTTTGCGGTGTGTTTGCCGAGATCCGATGAATTGTTGATTTATGATCAGCTTATCTATGAATATTATTTGAATGTTCTCTGAATTCTTTTATGCATGTTTTGATATTTTTGTAATTCTCTTTAAATTATCGGTTTGGTTTGGCCAACTAGATTGGTTTTTCTTGCAATGGGAGAAATGCTTAGATTTGGGTTCAGTCTTGCGGTGTCGTTTCCTAGTGACAATAGGGTCAGCAATGCACGTATTGTATTTTTGCCATCGAGGATAAAAAGATGGGGTTTTCATCATATTTCTTGAGTTAATTCCTCTACATCATGTCATCTTACGCGTTACTCCGTTCTTTATGAATACTCTAGATGCATGATGGATAGCGGTCGATGTGTGGAGTATAGTAGATGCAGAATCGTTTCAGTCTACTTGACACGGACGTGATGCCTATATTCATGATCATTGCCTTAGATATCGTCATAACTTTGCGCTTTTCTATCAATTGCTTGACAGTAATTTGTTCAACCACCGTATTATTTGCTATCTTGAGAGAAGCTTCTAGTGAAATCTATGGCCCCGGGTCTATTTCCCATCATATAAGTTTTTGATCTACAATTTTAGTTTTTGATCTATTATTTTGCACTCTTTTACTTAACGATCTATGAACCAAAAATACCAAAAATATTTACTTTATCATTTATCTTTCTCTATCATATCTCACTTTTGTAAGTAACCGTGAGGAGATTGACAACCACTTTATCGCGTTGGGTGCAAGTTGTTTGTTGTTTGTGCAGGTATTCGGTGATTTGTGCGTGGTCTCCTGCTAGATTAATACCTTGATTCTCAAAATGAGGGAAATACTTATCTCTACTTTGTTGCATCACCCTTTCCTCTTCAAGGGAAAAACCAACGCATGCTCATGAAGTAGCAGGAAGAATTACCGGCGCTGTTGCCGGGGAGATCTACGCCAAGTGAAGACATACCAAGGATCCATCATAAACTCTCATCTCTAGCATTACATTATTCACCATTCGACTCTCATTTTCCTGTCCCCCACTTCTAAAGAGATTTTCGAAAAGATTTGCCTTTTCTTCGCCCCTCTTCCGTTCGTCTTCTTTGTTTGCTTTTTGTCTGCTCGTGTGTTGGATTGCTTGCTTTGTCACGATGGCTCAAGAGAATACTAAATTGTGTGATTTTTCCAACACCAATAATAATGATTTTAATAGTACTCCAATTGCTCCCGCCACTAGTTCGGAATCTTGTGAAATTAATGCCGCTTTGTTGAATCTTGTTACGAAAGATCAATTTTCCGGCCTTCCTAGTGAAGATGCCGCATCCCATCTTAACAATTTCGTTGATTTGTGTTATATGCAAAATAAAAAAGGTGTGGATAATGATATTGTTAAATTGAAGCTATTTCCGTTTCACTTTGAGATCGTGCTAAAACTTGGTTTTCATCTTTACCTAAAAATAGTATTGATTCATGGAATAAGTGTAAAGATGCCTTTATCTCCAAGTATTTTCCTCCAGCTAAGATCATCTCCCTTAGGAACAATATTATAAATTTTAAGCAACTTGATCATGAACATGTTGCACAATCTTGGGAGAGGATGAAATTGATGATACGAAACTGCCCTACTCACGGTTTGAATTTGTCGATGATTATACAAAAAATTGATGGATTTTGCTTCTAGAAATCTTTTAGATTCGGCAGCGGGAGGTAGTTTTATGGAAATTACTCTAGGAGAAGCTACTAAACTCCTAGATAATATTATGGTTAATTATTCTCAATGGCATACCAAAAGATCTTCTACTAGTAAAAAAAGTGCATGCAATTGAAGAGATTAATGTTTTGAGTGAAAAGATGGATGAGCTTATGAGATTATTTTCTAGTAAGAGTGCTTCTATTGATCCTAATGATATGCCATTTTTCTACTTTATTGAAAATAATAATGAATCTATGGATGTGAATTTTGTTGGTAGGAACAATTTTGGTAATAATGCGTATAGAGGTAATTTTAACCCTAGGCCGTTTCCTAGTAATTCCTCTAATAATTATGGTAATTACTACGACAATTCTTATGGAAATTATAATAAGATGCCCTCTGATTTTTAGAATAGTGTTAAATAATTTACGAGTTCGCAAAAGAAATTCAATGCTTTGATTGAAGATAAATTGCTTAAGATTGATGATTTGGGAAGGAATGTGGATAGAATTTCTCTTGATGTTGATTCTTTGAAACTTAGATCTTTTCCACCCAAGAATGATATTAATGGGTCTCTCAAAGCTATTAGAATTTCCATTGATGAGTGCCAAGAAAGAACCGCTAAGATGCTTGCGAAACGAGACTGTTTTGTAAAAACGTGTTCTTCTAGTTTCTGTGAAAATAAAGATGAAGATCTTAAAGTGATTGATGTGACTCCTATTAAATCTTTGTTTTCCAATAAATCTTGATAAATATGGGACTAGAGATGAATCAACTTTAGTTAAAAGGTGTCCCAATGGTTCGGAGTTTTTAGATCTTTATGCATAAATTGATAAAAGTGGGATTGGAGAGGTCAAAACTTTAGGTAGCAATGAACCCACTCTTTTGTATTTCAAGGAATTTAATTATGATGACTGTTCTTTAATAGATTGTATTTCCTTGTCGCAATCCATGATGAATTCTCCTCATGCTTATAATCAAAACAATGCTTTTACTAAACATATCGTTGATGCTATGATGCAATCTTTTGAAGAACTTGAATTGGAAGTTTGTATCCCTAGAAAACTTTATGATGAGTGGGAACCTACTATTAAGATTAAGATTAAATATTATGAGTGCCATGCTTTGTGTGATTTGGGTGCAAGTGTTTCCACGATTCCAAAAACTTTATGTGATGTGCTAGGTTTCCGTGAATTTGATGATTGTTCTTTAAATTTGCATCTTGCAGATTCCACCATTAAGAAACCTATGGGAAGGATTAATGATGTTCTTATTATTGCAAATAGGAATTAGGTGCCCATAGATTTCATTGTTCTTGATATATTCTTGGTAGACCTTTCCATAGAACGATTAGTGCAATTATTGATATGAAAGAAGGAAACATTAGATTTCAATTTTCGTTAAGGAAGGTCATGGAACACTTTCCAAGAAATAAAATTAAATTGCCTTATGAATCTATTATGAGAGCCACTTATGTATTACATACCAAAGATGACAATACATAGATCTATTCGTGTTTTATGCCTAGCTAAGGGCGTTAAACAATAGCGCTTGTTGGGACTCAACCCAATTTTTTCCCTTTTTAGATTCTGTTTTGCAATAAATGATTCATCTAGCCTTTGGTTAGATGTGGTTTCGTGTTTTATTTAGTTTTTGTGCCAAGTAAGACCTTTGGGATGGTTTACGGTGATAGTTGATTTGATCTTGCTGAAAAACAGAAACTTTTGCACTCAGGAAAATAACTCTCATTTTTAACAGAAGTGTGATAAAATACCGATTCTGCTTGCAGAAGATTAATTAACAAATTTCTTATGTTGTCCTAATTTTTCAGAATTTTTGGAGTTACAGAAGTATTCGAGAGTTGCAGATTGCTACAGAATATTCTGTTTTTGAAAGATTCTGTTTTCTATGTGTTGGTTGCTTAGTTTGATGATTCTATGGGTAGTATCAGGGGGTATGAACCATGGATAAGTTGGAATACATTAGATATTACACCAATATAAATAAAGAATGAGTTCACAACAGTACTAAAAGTGGTGATTTTTTTTCTTATACTAACTAACATTATGAGATTTTCTTTTGAGTTTTGTGTTGTGAAGTTTTCAAGTTTTGTGTAAGGATTTGATGGACTATGGAATAAGGAGTGGAAAGAGCCTAAGCTTGGGGAAGCCTAAGGCGGCCCAAGGTAATATTCAAGAACAACCAAGAGCCTAAGCTTGGGGATGCCCCGGAAGGCATCCCCTCTTTCGTCTTCATGTATCGGTAACTTTACTTGAGGCTATATTTTTATTCACCACAACATATGTGTTTTGCTTGGAGCGTCTTTGTTATTTGAGTCTTTTCTTTTTAGTTTGCCACAATCATCCTTGCTGTACACACATTTTGAGAGGGACACGCATGAATCGTGATTTATTAGAATACTCTATGTGCTTCACTTATATCTTTTGAGCTAGGCAATTTTGCTCTAGTGCTTCACTTATATCTTTTTAGAGCACGGCGGTGGTTTTATTTTATAGAAGTTGATGAACTCTCATGCTTTACTTATATTATTTTCAGAGTCTTTAAACAGCATGGTATTTTTCTTTGGTTATAAATTTAGTCCTAATATGATAGGCATCCAAGAGGGATATAATAAAAACTTTCATATAAAGTGCATTGAATACTATGAGAAGTTTGATTCCTTATGATTGTTTTGAGATATGAAGATGGTGATATTAGAGTCATGCTAGTGAGTAATTGTGAATTTCAGAAATACTTGTGTTAAGGTTTCACTAGCATAGAAAGGCCCATTTGTCCCGGGTCTGGAACCGGGACTAAAGGGTCGGGACTAAAGCCCAATACCTTTAGTCCCGTTTCGCCTACGAACCTGGACATTTGGGGTTCCATGTGGCTGCTGCGGCTTGCCCAGGCAGGAGGGCCTTTTGTCCGAGTTGGTAGCACCAACTGGGACCAAAAAGCATCCACGCGTCGGTAGTTCAGGGGCCGGGGTTTTTGTTTTTTAAGGGGGGGGGGGGTTGGGGTTTTTGGGGGTTTTGTGGGGTTAATTTAGGGGTTTCATATGTTGTGTTAGATAGCTAATAGAGAGAAGTGTCCTCTCTTATCTCCGTGCTTGGTCGACGCTATGTACTATAGGTATAGAGAGGACTCTACACGCTAGTTAGTAAGCAAATGAAGGAAACCATTAAGTACACAAGATCATCATGAACATATACAGAGAGAAGTGATCGCCCTCTCCTTCTCTGAGAGATTGGTCGAACAACAAGTTTTCATATATCTATCCGACGCTACTGGCTACATATATACAATATAAGATCTCTTACAATTCCCTAACATCTAATGTCAAATTCCACATGGTATTCTCCGACTTTATTTATGACATGGTTAAGAAAGAATCCCACCAATTCTCTTGAATTGCTCCTATGCGATCTTGTTGTAGGAGTTCGTTCCGCATCTGCCACATCTAATTTGAAGAATGAGGTCAATACATATATACAAATGAAATTCAACACAAATGATGGTAATAAAAAAATTGTGAATATTGTTGCTTACACACTTCATATTGTTTTTAGAGTAGCCCCGCTTAGAGGTCGTCGCGTTGTAGATGAACTTGCAAATGTAGTATCCACAGTAATCATTCCCGAGTTCCTGCCACAAGCACTTTACGAGAAATAGAGGTCAATCAAACTGATAATCTAGCATTATAAATGGTATTGATGAAAGTAGCTAGAATCAATGGGAGATGCGCAGAACTAGCTAGTAGTACTTACTTTCGGGTGTGTAAATC
Organism: Triticum dicoccoides; assembly: GCF_002162155.2. Classification (NCBI taxonomy): domain Eukaryota; kingdom Viridiplantae; phylum Streptophyta; class Magnoliopsida; order Poales; family Poaceae; genus Triticum; species Triticum dicoccoides. Next base: position 636,817,244 of record NC_041389.1, read on the forward strand.
GCAGCTCCCCCGGCAGTCCCGGAGCTTTTGCGGCGAACTCTTTCAAAACCCTATGAGCCAAAGAAAATAATTACTTGATATCAGGAAATGAACAAAGTTGCCGATATGGTGCAATAATGAACGATTGAACTTACTTCTGGAGCATTTCAGTCATGTTCGCATACTCCTGGGGATCTTTTTGTTTTGAGTCTAAGACGGCTACTACTCCCAGCTCAAGCTTAATCTCCAGCAGAATAAAGTGGATGTTGTGCACGCGTGCATAACTCATCAATTACATTACTATAACCATGAGTAATAAGGGAAACCGAATATGAACAAGATAGTAACACTCACTTGAAGTTGTAAGGAAAGAGTATTTTCTCTTTGTTTTGATTTTGAAGCATCGATTGTAGCAAGTTGGCCTCGATTTCTGTGGCATTATATTTAACCTTCCATTCATCTATGAGATTTGTGTTAATGAACCCAATATGATAGATTTGTGCTTTTCTGCATCCGACGATCTTCAGTATGCATAATATAGTGAGGATAATTATATATACATGCAATGAAAGAGCTGAGCTATATATAGTCTTAATTACAGAAGTAGTACTTACAAACAGTAGCAAGCGATGATTATTTTATCGAGGGACTTTTGATTGTAAAACTGGAAGAACTCCTCAAATGGAACAGACAATAGATCAATTCCAACGAGGTCGTGCTCCTCTTTAACTCTCAACGTCAAAGTATCCTTCCCAGACTCGCTGCAGGTGTCCATGTACCACTCATGGAATCTTTGAATCATCGTTATTAGAGGAGGATGACCAAGCTTCACGAGAGGCTTCCCATACTGGTATTTGAATTCGTCCACCTCAATTGTATCAAAATGTACATCGTCGGGTAGGTAATCTGCAGGATTGGTACTGGGCACCATCCCAGATGATTAGCGATGATATTGCTAGACACCTTGAGCGGGGGGCACGATTGGTTTGCTTGTTTGCCGAGCTGGGGATTTTTTCCCACATCTTCATTCTAGTAACCTTCGATCACTGCAAGTACTTCCCAGCCGCTCTGCTTCCTTATATGTCCTTTCAATAATGCGCTCATAGTTGGTTTGCGGCGGAGACGGTGGTGGTCACTTCAGTGCATCGATAGTGCGCTGAACTTTCATGGAATCTATCTTCTCCTCCAGAGGTGGATGTTTCATAGCTCTTCACGTTTCAAAGAAGTCCTTCACATAGGCTTCACAGATCTTCGTGTTTTGCTCCATGGTCCTCTCATATGGTAACTTCTCTAGAGGCTTGAGAGATGGACCGAATCTGTATTGCCTCCTGCCTCTGGCTGTACTGCTAGGCGCTGGAGCAGCCGGAGCGGCGGTGGTTGTCTTCCTTCATTTTTTTACGACAAGGAGAAGGAGGCGGAGTGCTACGACGTGCCGGAGCAGCCAAAGCGGCGGCAGATTTCTTCCGCCATTGCTGACGAGGCGGAGGAGGAGGCGGGCTGCTCGGACACACCGGAGCAGGCAGAGAAAGAGGTAGAGTGCCGCCACGCACTGGAGCAGACGGAGAAGGAGGAGGAGTGCCCTGACTTTCCCGAGGAGGAGGAGGAGGCAGAGTTCCCTGATTCGCCGGAGGAGGAGGAGGCAGAGGCGTCCAGTTCGGAAGCTTGATGTGCTCCTTCCGCCGTAGACATGGAGTCTTCAGAGCAAGACCCAGGTGAGTCTCCCCTTCACCGGTAGGGTGGTCAAGCTCGAGCTCCTCAAATCCCTCCGTTATTTCATCCGCCATGACAACAATGTAGCCTTGTGGAATCAGAAGGCAGTGAAACGTTGCGTCTGGTTCAGGAGGTGCAACAGATCCGACAGCCACCTTGACTTTGAGGTTCTTCCATTGCGTCAGAAGGTGGCAATGTTGAACCTTCGTGATAGCATCCACGGGGTAGCTAGGAGCCGTGAAGTCAGGTTGTTGAAGGAGCTCAGTGAAAGCAACGCTACTTCTCCACTGAGATGGCGGGGTAGCTTCAGGGGTAGCTCCGGCAGGTCGCTGGCTGTGAACTTCTTGTTCCTCTAGCTTTCGTACCCTTGCATTCAGCTTCTGCAGTTCGCTCTGCTCCACTTTCCTCCTCCTCTCCCGGGTTTTGTAACCGCATGCGCCGGGAAACCCAACCTTCCACATTAACGGAGCCTGTCGTGCCTCGTGTTCGTCCAAGGTGCGGAGGATTCCCTAGGGCCTCTGTGAACTCGTCGTTCTCTCTATCGGGAACAAACGCCCTTTGCTGCACCGCGGCGATATACTTTTGAAGCTTCTTGACGAGTATTTCGTGTTGCTCGTTTTTCCAAACGCACTTCCCTGTTTCAGGGTCCAAGGTTCCCCCAACCCCAAAGAACCAAGTCCTTGAACGGTTTGGCCAGTGGAATGTCTCTAGTTCAACCCCTTTAGCAAGCAGGTCATTCTCAGCCTTGTCCCACAATGGTCGGTCTTTGAGGTAGCCACCTGACCTCGTGCGATGGTGATGCTCCTTCTTTCCAGTATTTATCTTGTTTGTCGCTGACATCTTCTTACACTTCTCCGATGCCGTGTAGGCCACAAATGTGGGCCAGTGATCTCTTATCTTGTCAAATCGTCCGGTGAATTCTGAAGTCTTCCCTTTATCGACAAACATTGATTTCAACTCATTCTTGCACCTCCTGAATAGATCTATCATCTTATTAAGAGCATGAGCCTTGACCAATGGCTCTATAACTAGCTTCTCCGGATCCTCCCCTCGCGGTAGGGTGAAATTTGCCTTCAGCACGGTCCAAATATCATCTTTCTGTATATCGTTGACATTAGACACTTGAGGATCTTTGTTCTTAGGCTTATTCCATTGGTGGATGCTGATCGGGATCATGTCCCTAACAAGAACCCCACACTGAGCAGAAAATGCTTCCTTGGTCCGGCTGGGTTCAATTGGTTGGCCATCGCACGCGATTGCTGTGATTTTGAACCTTTCATCCTTTTCTTTGGGCCTCGTCTCGTTACCGAAGGTTGGCTCAATCTGGAGGGATAGAAAAGAGGAAAGAAGAGTTAATATATATATATATATATATATATATATATATATATATATATATATATATATATATATATGTGTGTGTGTGTGTGTGTGTGTGTGTGTGTGTGTGTACATACCAAAACAATTAATGCATCAAGTAGCTAGTCAGCACAGGCTTAATTAATATATATACCTCGCCGGACTTTGTAACAACTCCCTCCTCTGTTTGGTCACCGGAGCTGTCATCACGGTCTCCTTCTTCCACCGACATTCGGTCACCGTAGCCATCATGATCATGTCCTTCCTCCTCCATTGTTCGATCACCAGAGCCTGCTTCACCCTCTCCATCCAGACCATCAGTGTCGTTGAGATACAACAAGGCATCACCTCCGCCGAGGATTATGTCCCCCAACAACTATTCTGCTTCCAAGTCTCGATGCTCCATAGTTTCTACAAATATTACAACATGGCAATTAATATACAAACATGACAGATGGATATATTAGTGGCAAACGTAGACCTAGCTAGATCGACGCTTCTACGGTTTGGGGTGGCCTCGACAATGCTTCTAGGGTTTGGGGTGGCCTCCATGCTTGTAGGATTTAACAAAATGGTCCCATTCTGAATGTGCAGAAAATGGTCCCTATCTTTGTAGATCTCATCTAGCCTTCTATATGTCATGTTTGTCTAGTGTCAAAGGATCCAAGAAATCCATGGCTTCATCATTAGGCGAAAGTAACGAGCGCATGTTAGTACAAAGCTCTCCAAAGTTATTTTGGAACGGAGTCCCAGATAGGATATATCGCTTTTTGTTATGAAGTTTAGTAAGAGCCTTCTGAATATCGCTATTTGGAAGGCCTTTGCTAAACTTTGTAGTAAAAAGTGGATTATCCTATCCATGACTCCATTCCAAAATAACATTGGAGAGCTTCGTACCATCATGCCCCGGTTACTTCCGGCTAATGATGAAGCCATGGATTTTTTCAATATTTTGACACAAGGCAACGTGACATATAGAACGTTACATAGATGAGATCAGAAAAAAATGGATCAACTTGTGCACATACATAATGGGGGCATTCCTGATAAATCTCTTATAAATCTCAACCCCCCCCCTCATGTCAAAGTTATCAGGGAGGGGGTATATCGACCCCCCTCATGTCGAAGTTATCGGGGAGGGGGTATATCGACCCCCTGATGTCGAAGTTATTGGGGAGGGGGTATATCGACAGCGACGACATACATACATGGAAAAAAATGTTATCGAGGAGGGGGTATATCGACCGCCCCCACCCCCCACCCCACTCATGTCGAAGTTATCGGGGAGGGGGTATATCGACAACGACATACCCGATAAAAATAAGAAGAGGAGGAAGAAGAAGAAAAAAGAGGAGAAG
>NC_041389.1:636821897-636827389 GCF_002162155.2 Triticum dicoccoides
CTCCTCTTCTTCTCCTTCTTCTCCTTCTTCCTCTTCCTATTTTCCTTTTTCTTTTCCTTCTTTTTCTTCTAAATATGAACATAGACATAAATGGCCTTGATCATACACAATTTTCCTATACATACATAATATGAACATATACATAAACTGATAAAGAAAATCTATGAATAAAAAAAACATAAAAATTCTATGAACAAAATTACAACAGAAAAAAATCATAACATTTCCATGAACAAAATTACAACAGAAAAAAATCATAAAAATTCTATGAAAAAATTGACATATTCTTTGCATATGAACATACAAACATTTGCATATTCTACAACAATATCACCAAAAAATCTATGAACATAAAAAAATTCTAACTTTTGTATATTCTTTGCATATGAACATACATACATCATCATCATCATCTACTACTACTACAAATAAAAAAATCTATGAACATAATAAAACATGGGTCGTCATCGGCATCGGGGCGGGCGGCGCCATTGGGGCATGGGCGGGAAGGAGGAGAGGAGGGGGAACGGCGAGGTGCATCTCACAGTGCAGGGGAGCGGTGGCGAGGTCGGGGCAGGGCGTGGTGAGGTCGGGGAAAGGCTCGGCGATATCGAGGTAGGGGCATGGCGCGGCGAGGTCGGGGCAGGGTCCGGTGCGGCGAGGCCGGGGCAGGGGCGACGACGATGACGGAGACGGCGGATGGGAGTGGGGCAGCCTGGCGGTGTCGATGACCTCAGCGTCGTCGAGCACATACTGGCGATGAATTCTGAAAAAAAAACCGCAAAGTGTTACTTATATAGCAAAGGCTTTGGTCCCGATTCGTGGCACAAACCAGGACCAATGCCCCCCTTTTGTCCCGGTTCGTGCCACCAACCGGGACCAAAGGTCTCTTTTCATCAGCCGAAAGTCCGGGAAGCAGAGGCGTTTGGTCCCGGTTGGTAAAGGGTGGCATTGGTCCCGGTTGGTGCCACCAACCGGTACCAATGCCCACCTTTAGTCCCGGTTGGTGCTAGTTGGTGCTACCAACCGGGAACAAAGCTCTTGTGCTGCCCGCGGCCAAATGTTTAGTCCCACCTCGCTAGTTGAGAGGAGCTTAGAGTGGTTTATATGCCCCACTACGGTTGCCCTCTCGAGCTCCTCTCAAATGCAGGCTTACTTGGCCTAATCACATGCAATGCTGCCTATAGGCCTACTGGGCCTTCTGCGGGCCTGAACCGGTGGCCCATGGTTGGGTTTCTAGTCATATTCTGGTCGTGGTGGCCCAACAGGTGGCATTTTTTATTTTTTCCAGTTTTTTTACTTTTTTCTTTATTTATTTTATTTTGTTTCTACTTACATCAATATACTTACTATTTTTCAGTGATTCTTTTTGCTTTCAGGAAATAATAATTATAAACTTTCTGTTAGTGCCATTAGTTTACCAATTTGAATAGTTTAAATTTGAATCGATCTCGCTTGCCTCCTATACCTTTACTTGTACTGCTAGCCACCATATCTACGACGGCTCTCTTCCGCTGTTCTTTAGGCAGCTGAGCCCACTAAGGCGGCGGAGATGGCTAACGTGGCTGACTTGGAGGAGGAGGAGTGGGATGATGCGGTGCCAGACATGGAGCACGAGGAGTGGCCTGACGCGGTGCCGGACTTGTAGGAGGAGGAGTGGCCTAACGCGTTGGCGGACTTGAAGGAGAAGGAGTCTACTGAGGCGGTGGCTGATGACTTGGAGGAGCAGGAGTCTACTGACGTGGTGGCAGACTTCAATGAGGAGTCGGCTGATGCGGTGTCGGTGGCCTTGGAAAGATGACACAATCCTTTCTCCATAGGATGATACAATGTATGGCCTCTCCCAGTGTTTGCTCCTCGTCACCTATAGGAATGTCAAGCTCTAGCCCCGAATATTGTGCCACCACTTCATCAACCATGACACGAGCATAGCCAGCTAGAATCGGGTTGCAATGGAAGGTTACTTCGGGGGGATTTGTATAAGCAACGACATCCACCACCTTCATGGATATGTTCTTCATTTTGAAGTTTAGCTCACAATTAGTGTTCTCCGTGATGTCATCCACAGGGAATCTATCCAGCAGTACCTCGCCCGGTGCGGAACCCATGCTGCTTCTCGGCATGGATGGGACGGTGCTATCCAATGATGGATCCACTAGCTACTGCCGCTGCTGAGACCCCCTTTCTTGGCTAAGTGAGTCTATCTGCTGCTGCTGCCGCTAGAATTGGAGTGCCAACTATGCGTGCATTGATTCTAGGCCTTTAAGGCGTTCTGCTTCCTGCTCCTTCTCCTCCTCCTCCAGCTTCCTCTTCTTCTCCTCCTCCATCTCCTTTCTCGCACGACTTTGTAGTCGACGTTCCAGTTCACAAACCCCTCATACCACGGAACAACGCCTTTGCGTCGCGTTCTTCCCGGGTGTCGTGGAATTGTCACGGCAGATGTCCTAGTAAAAGGACTTAGTCGTGGAGCCATCGCAACTAGGAAACTTATAGAGGTTAATCGAGACAAAGGACATGAGGTTTATACTGGTTCGGCCCCTTACGGTGAAGGTAAAAGCCTACGATCCAGTTTTGAGTGGGATTGCTTATGTATCGTTAACTAGGGAGCGAATCGCTTGACCTAGCTCTCGAGTTGATGTTACTTGTCCTGATCCGCCGCTGGGTCGTCCCTTTATATATAGAGGTCGATGCCCTACAGCCTACAGAGTCCCGACGGGCTCATAAACAATGTCCGGCTTGGTCTCTTAACTATTCTTACCTTACAATACAAGTCACGCATACATGGCGGTTTATCACTATGGGCCTTAAGTCGCCTCTAGGCTTTGGGCCCTTAACTGAACGACCATCTCTATCCTGGGACTTGGGCTTCAAGAATATTTGTAAGTATAACCCGGACCCTCCTGGGTGGGTCATACCAATAGCTATATCCCCAACATTAGGCCCCAGATTGATCTGAACTAGTTCATGTCGATCTTCAACACTGAAGGAAAAATCTTCTCAAAAATTCATGTAACCCGCCATGATTTCATCATCTGGATTTGTGGTAACCCGCCATGACGTCACCTGCCATAAAACCATGTTTTCTTCAATGTATCCCAATGGATCTTTATCTTGATGACCATACCGAAAATCGAGGCGTCCCTGTAGTTGGATAACTTATATTTTCGGCCTCCTCGTTTTTTGCACTCTTTTAGTGACCCTTCCTTATAAATAGACCCGACTAGGTCTTCCTCATTCTTCTCGTTCCGCATCTTCTTCCTCTCTCCCCCTTCTGTCACTAGAGCTCCGCCGCCGCCGCCACAACGCATCTCGCCTCCGTCGACCTTGGTCGCTGCATCAACCTGTACTTGTCCAGAGAACGGCGCTGATCCTCTACATCAGATCTCCTGCAATAAATTTTCCCCTTTCTGCTCTACAGATCCGTGCTAGGTCTAGCGTGTTCTTCTGTACAGTTCCTCATTCATCCCAATTCTTCGCATTTGCTTTGGCCGTCGCTTCTTTGATCCAGCGATAATGTAGATCTCGTGCGGTAGTTGCTCCGCATCCATTTTTAATACTAGCAGATCTTCTTTCTTTGTAAGAATCCTCAGCAGAACCCATAAACTTCCCTGCACCATATTTTTAGGTCTAGAAATTTTTCTTTTCTGAACGTGTGGTAGATCAAAAATAATAGTTGCAGTTTGTGAAACCTGTTTATGCAACACTTAGGCAAAAATCTGCACTTGTTAGATTCTTCTAGTCATGGCGACTCTGATCACCGGCTTTAAAGAGACCATGCTCAATTGATAATTTTGACCACCCACGACAGTTTTTAAATAATCCTGATGGCTTATAGAACCTATGGCGTCTTAAATAACCATGACATAATTATCCTTATACCATTAGGCCCCTTCGTAAGCCGCCATCTTGAATATGCACAGTAATACTTTTTCCTGCCCGGCTTAAATTTGAACCGGCACTTTTACTTTGTCTAAGTCTTTCAATCAGAATGGCATGAAAGGCACGTACCTCCTGCAACTGGGTTAAATCCATTGTCACTGACAATACTTTGGATGATTTTGTGAAGACCGGCTATCTGCCGGAAAAAGAAGCCATGCCTTATCATGCTCCTGACCCGGAGGAGGAATTTCCTCAACCCAAAGATGGAGAAGTTGTTGTTTTCACAGATCATATGAGCCGGGGCTTCACTCCACCTGGATCAAAATTCTTCAAAGATGTGCTGCATTTCTTTGATCTTCACCCAGAAGACATCGGACCCAATTCCGTGTCTAATATCTGCAACTTCCAAGTATTCAGTGAGGTATACCTTGGAGAAGAACACAATCTGCTGCTCTTCAGAGATCTGTTCTATTTGAACCGCCAGAATGAGTGTGCTAGCGGTCAGACCTTAGAGCTTGGCGGTGTCTCAATCCTGCGCCGTAGGGATGTGATATTTCCGTACGCCAACACGCCGAGCCACCCCAAAGATTGGAATATGACGTGGTTTTACTTCCAAGATTCCTCTCCGGCTGGTGAAAACCCTCTGCCCGGCTTTCGTGCCCTTCGTCTCGGGCCCAACCATCATTTGCCTGACAAGATTACATCCACCGAACACAAATCACTCGCTCCCACTTTGGCCAAGATCAACGCTCTTTTGGGGAACGGGCTAACAGGCATCGACTTGGTCCGGGTATGGCTCGCCTGGCGGGTTATTCTGTTGAGCCGCCGCCCCGGTTTGATGTGTGATTATATAGGCGCGAAGGATGACCTTCTGCGTCACAGCCCTGATGATTTGCCAGAAGACGTCATTGACGATATGATGAAGTCTCTTTTGAATGAGGGCCTAGCAGACTGTAGTAGAGTGGGCTTAGCCCCTTTCTGCTAGGCTAACCCGACGCCAAAGGTAAGCCGCCCATATTGTAACATCCCAAATTTTCAATTAGGAACGTTATACATTAGATCATGATTACATATCATATTTTTATTGCATTTTGGCTTGATCATAGAAATTCTACGCAACTCAAGGACCGACGGAGAGAGTTGGGGATTTCGTTATTTTCCTGATTTGAGTTTTTCTCAAATTTAGAAAAGGAATCATTTTGATTTTAATTATTTTATCTTCAAATATTTCAATTATAAAATAAGGGAGAGGGAATAAAATGACTATCCCAAAATAAAGAAATATTGAGGATTTAATATTAAAATCAAATAAGATTTTATTCCAGAGTTTTATCGCTATTTTATTTGAATTAGGAAAAATGCGCGTTTTTCAAAATTGCATTTTAGGCCCAAATAAATGTTCACCTTGTCCGGCTTATTTTTATAGGACAGATAAAACTTATTTCAGGATTTTTGGAGTCCGTTTAGTATTTATTTTATTTCTTTTTCTGCGCGTCCGAATTATTTAAAAAAACCGAACCGACTCGGGCCGCCGTGGGCGACCCGGACTCCCTCTTCGCCCAGGATTTATAAGCAGCCAACCCGCCTTGCCCCGCCAACCCCAACCCTAGCCC
>NC_041389.1:636827860-636831538 GCF_002162155.2 Triticum dicoccoides
CCACCCGCCGCTGCCGACCCCGCCGCTGTCCGCCGCCGCCGCCCACCATCCCGACCCGCTGGAGCCCGCCGCCCCACGCCGGAGCCCCGCCGCCGCCGGAGGTAGGACCCGCGCCGCCGCCGGTTTTCTTCAGAAAACCGTTGGTTTTTTTAGGAAACGGCGGTATATTTTTTTATAGATCGGATTAGTTTTTTTTGGTTTATTTATTTTGCGGACGTTCGTCCATACATTCGTTTTAACGAACGGTTTTCGTCGTTTAGCCGCAGATGGCGAACGTTCGTTCGTTAGCCTGTTCGTACGTTCTTCTTTTCTCGGGTTTTTTCGCGATTATTTCCGATCGAGATTTCTGATCCGATTTTCGTTCTAGTATAAATTTTCGCTCGTTTATCAGAATCAGGCGATTCATGTGCCTAGAGTTTCGTCTCGAAACCCTCTTTCCGTTTAACAAACTCAAACAAGTTTTTGCTACTATAAAACTTGACTTAGGTTCAGATTAGTAAATGAAGCTTGTTTCTTTCGCCGTTCGACAATTCGTTGCTTCATTTGATTTGATTCTTTCTGCAAACCGGAGTTCTTAAGTTGAACTTTCTGGTTAGATATTTTATTTGAGTTTTACCTGTGCTTTATATGAGTGCTTATTGTATGCTTGTTTGTTTGCGATAGAGTACCCGGAGTGCGCTGCTTGCTACCACGAGTCTCTAGGTTTCGCAAATCATCAGCAAGGCAAGTAACACTTTGATCATACCTCTTTGCTACTACGAGTCTCTAGGTTGAAGGAAGTTGGATTCCTCGGACATGTGATATCCGGAGAAGGAATAGCAGTAGACCTCACCAAAGTTGTCACTGTGACAAATTGGAAAGCCCCCACATCAGTTGGAGAGATACATAGTTCCCTTGGACTCGCGGGATACTACCGGAGGTTCATTGAGAATTTCTCAAAGATTGCAAAGCCCATGACGGAATTGTTGAAGAAGGACACCAAGTTCAATTGGACCGAGGAATGTGAGGCCATTTCCAGGAGTTGAAGAAACGTTTGGTTACATCACAGGTGTTGATTCTGCCAGATCAGTGCAAGGATTATGAAGTATATTGCGACACTTCTCGTCGAGGACTTATAGCAGTGCTTATGCAGGAGGGAAGAGTTGTTTCGTATGCCTCACGATAGCTTAAGCCCCATGAGTTAAATTATGCCACCCATGATTTGGTGTTAGCAGCCGTAGTGCACGCGTTGAAGTCATGGAGACATTTTCTCATCAGAAACCGTTGGGAGGAGTACACGGATCACAAGAGTTTGAAGTACATCTTCACACAGAAGGAGTTTAATCTTAGGCAAAGGAGATGGTTGGAGCTCATTAAGGATTATGATATGGGATTGCATTATCACCCCGGAAAGGCTAATGTAGTAGCCGATGTGTTGAGCCGCAAGAGCCATGTCAACACTCTCTTGACCGGAGAGTTACCAAAGGAGTTAGCCAAGGATCTTCGTGAGCTATGTTTGGAGATAGTACCGGGAGGCTATGTAGCAGCATTGGAAATTCAGTATACTTTGATGGATAAGATCAGAGAAGCTCAGAAGACAGACAAGGAGATTGTCGAGATAAAGGAGAAGATGAGCAAAGGAAAAGCTAAAGGTTTTCGTCAGGACGAGCACGATACCTCATTGTTTGAGGACCGCGTTTATCTGCCTAATGATCCGGAGATCAGGAAGTTGATTCTACAAGAGGCCCATGACTCACTGTATTCGATTCACCCAGGAAATACCAAGATGTACCTGGATTTGAAGGATACTTTCTGGTGGACCGGAATGAAGAAGGATATTGCGGAGTATGTAGCAGTTTGTGATATATGTCAGAGAGTGAAGGCAGAGCATCAGAAGCTAGCAGGGTTGCTATAGCCATTGCCAATACCCGAATGGAAGTGGGATAAGCTAGGCATGGATTTTACCACGGGATTACCCAGGACTCGTTCAGGCTATGACTCAATATGGGTTGTAGTCGATCGTTTCACGAAGGTAGCTCATTTCATCCCAGTAAAGACCACTTATACAAGTGCTAAGTTGGCAAAGATATACATGACCAGGATCGTATGTCTGCATGGAGTTCCGAGGACCATTGTATCAGATAGAGGAACCCAGTTTGCCTCAAAGTTCTGGAATCAGTTGCACGAAACTTCGGGTACCAGGCTAGAGTTCAGTACAGCCTTTCATCCATAGACAGAGGGACAGACCGAGAGAGTCTATCAGATTCTGGAGGACATGCTGAGAGCTTGTGCGCTAGATTATGGATCGAGTTGGGATAACAATTTGCCATATGCAGAGTTCTCTTACAACGACAGTTATTAATCCAGTTTGAAGATGGCCCCTTTCGAAGCTTTGTACGGGAGGAGGTGCAGGACACCGTTGTTGTGGGATGAAGTTGGAGACTGTCAATTGTTTGGACCAGATTTTATTAAAGAGTCTGAACAGAAGGTGAAGTTGATTCGCGATAAGCTCAAGGTAGCCCAGTCCAGGCAGAAGAGCTATGTAGATTCTAAACGCAAGGAGACATCTTACGAAGTTGGAGACAGAGTTTATCTTCGAGTATCCCCACTTCGAGGAGTTAAGCGTTTTGGAGTTAAGGGAAACTTAGCACCACGTTTTGTGGGACCATACAAAGTTTTGGAGCGTATGGGAGAAGTTGCTTACAAGTTGGAGTTGCATGAAGGATTGTGAGGAGTTCACGATGTGTTACATGTTTCCCAGTTGAAGAAGTGCCACGCCAAGATGGCTGATATACCGTTGAGAGATATAGTGCCACTGGAAGCGATTCAGTTGGACAGCGATTTGACCTATGAGGAGAAACCAGTTAAGATTCTCGAGTTTGCCAGCCGAGTCACGCGCATCAAGGTTATCAAGTTCTGCAAAGTTCAGTGGAGACACCATACCGAAGATGAAGCCACCTGGGAGCGAGAGGAAGATTTATGGAAGGACCACCCTCACCTATTTTCTAGCCAACCCGAATCTCGAGGGCGAGATTCATCTTAAGGGGGGTAGGTTTGTAACATCCCAAATTTTCAATTTGGAATGTTATGCATTAGATCATCATTGCATATCATATTTTATTGCATCTTGGCTTGATTGTAGAAATTCTACGCAACTCAAGGACCCATGGAGAGAGTTGGGGATTTCGTTATTTTCCTGATTTGAGTTTTTCTCAAATTTAGAAAAGGGAACATTTTGATTTTAATTATTTTATCTTCAAATATTTCAATTATAAAAATAAGAGAGAGGGAATAAAATGACTTTCCCAAAATAAAGAAATACTCAGGATTTACTATTAAAATCAAATAAGATTTTATTTTAGAGCTTTATCGCTATTTTCTTTGAATTATGAAAATGCGCATTTTTCATAATTGCATTTTAGGCCCAAATAAATGTTCATCTTGTCTGACTTATTTTTAGAGGATGAGGAAGATTTATTTCAGGATTTTTGGAGTCCGTTTAGTAGTTCTTTTATTTCTTTTTTTGCGCGTCCGAATTATTTAAAAAACACAACCCGACTCGGGCCGCCGTGGGCGACCCAGACTCCCTCTTCGCCCAGGCTTTATAAGCCGCCAGCCCACCCCAGCCCGCCTCGCCCCTCCAACCCTAAACCTAGCCCACGCCGCCAACGCAGCCCGCGCCCCGCCGCCATGCCCCGC
>NC_041389.1:636831695-636853756 GCF_002162155.2 Triticum dicoccoides
GCGCCGGAGCCACCGGAGCCACCCGCCGCCGCCGCCCACCGCCGTCGACCCGCCGGAGCCCGCCGCCCCTCCCCGGAGCCCCGCCACTGCCGGAGGTAGCACCCGAGCCGCCGCCGGTTTTCTTCGGAAAACCGTTGGTTTATTTTTAGGAAACCGCGGTTTATTTTTTTAGAGCAGATTAGTTTTTTTTCCGGTTTATTTATTTTGAGGACATTCATCCGTATGTTCGTTTTAAGAAACGGTTTTTGTCGTTTAGCCACAGACAGCGAACGTTCGTTCGTTAGCCTTTCGTCCGTTTTTCTTTTCTCGGGTTTTTCGCGATTATTTTCGATCGGGATTTCTGATCCGATTTCCGTTGTAGTATAACTTTTCGCTCGTTTATCGGAATTAGGCGATTCAAGCGCCTAGAGTTTCGTCTCAAAAACCTCTTTCCGTTTAACCAACTCAAACAAGTTTTTGCTATTGTAAAACTTGACGTCGGTCTAGATTAGAAAATGAAGCTTGTTTCTTTCGCCGTTCGACTTTTGTTGCTTCGTTTGATTTGATTCTTTTTGCAAACCGGAGTTCTTAAGTTGCACTTTCTGGTTAGATCTTTTATTTGAGTTTGACATGTGCATTAGATGAGTTCTTATTGTATGCTTGTTTGTTTGCGATAGAGTACCCGGAGTGCATCGCTAGCTACTACGAGTCTCTAGGTTTCAAGGATCATCACCAAGGCAAGTAACACTTTGATCATACCTCTTTACTACCCATGTTTTATTGCATTAGATCAATCCTCAAACAATTGCATGGCTAGGATCTGATTAATATGTGGGTTTTGGGAAGTAGATGAGGTAGAACCTATTACCTGTTTTATTATCAAACCTTTGGGAGTTATTTCTACGTTTGCTTATATTGCTATGCTATGCCAGTAGACGTGGATTGGGTGAGTGTATCCATGACAGACGTGAGATTGTTAATTATTGGTTTACTTAAGGTGGCAACTTAAATACACATCTGGGTGGATTGAGGCACCTGGGGAACCCAGTGTTGCCTGTATTTTTGGAAATCCCGGGGTACCGTGTGATTCTCCTATGGACTGCCACCCAGGCTCAAAGGGATCATGAGATTATTCATGCTAGAAACTTCCGTGTGCAGCGGCAAGCTACTATGGGCTCTAGCATAGTTGATTAAGTCGTGTGAACTCTTATAGTGGTAGACTAGCAGATGTAGGGGAAAGTAGGTGTAACTGTCTACCCATCGTAAGGTGCAAACGGTTTTGAAAGACTATGTCTTGGTCATCCGTTTCTCAAACACCATGTAGTGCGAGAATTCCAACGGAGGAGATCGAGTCTTGCGGGGAAAAGTGCGCAAACCTCTATAGAGTGTACAAACTAATCATGGTTAGCCGTGTCCCCGGTTATGGATGTTTTGAGTATCTAGTACCTGGATTATCATGTGAATCTCATCATGTTACTCTAATTTAATTGTTGGGTTTTAATGTTGATGCTTAATTGGGATTGAGTTGGGTGAACCTTCTCAATGTTTAACAATCACCATGATAGTTAAATAAAATTAATTCTGTTGTTGTAGGGAAAAATTGGCTTTGTGCAAAACTGTAAGCATAGAGCTTTCCACCAACCATATATGCATGTAGTATAGCATTATTCTGTTCATTAGTCTCTATGTGTTACATTGCCAGCATATTCCATGTGCTGACCCGTTTTCGGGCTGCAACGTTCATGTTGCAGACTTTTCAGACAACGAGTAAGGTGCCTTAGGTCATGGTCTTATACTCAGTGATGCCGTTGGAGTTGATGGACTTGCTTATCTTCCAAGCCTTCCGCTGTTATTGTTATTAGATGGCCTTAAGCCATATTTATTGTAATAAGATCTCTTTTGATACGTTCGATGTAATAAGTGTGTGATTGCTTCTCTGTTATAAATCCTTCAAGTACTGTGCGTGTAAGCATTACCAATCCAGGGATGACACTAATGCACAAAGATCAGACTGTTTGAGGTATGGTCGCTACACATATGAATTAATTACTTTGACTTTTCCATGGCTTCACCCGTATTTATGCCTCTGCTAATTTCCTACAGGTGGGTGATAAATTCTGGTAGGTCAAATACGACCATGAGGACGCCAAGAGAGCCAGGAAGGGGAAGAAAGCCGCCAGGAAAGAGGATGCCAAGAGGAATCGCAAAAAAGCCACCGCCTCTGACCTACTTCAGCTAGCAGACTCTTCTGAGTCGGAGGTAGCCCTTGACTCCCTTGGCTCATTTTTGAACCATCTTATTGACGCTGATTATCAGTAAGAGGACACATGAGCAAGCCGTAGCAAGGCTGATGAGGTAACTGTCTTTTCCTCCGACTCCGAGCCTTTGCCAAGACGGAAAATCCGCAGAGTGACCCGGAAAGTAAGGTTTTCCCATCCTTTAGCTCATCACGATCCTCAATTTCTTTTGAAGCGGCAGATTCATGAGAGCCGGAGGCAGACCCGGACCAGCAAGGATGTGGAGCTCTCCTCCGGCTTACCAAACACCCCAAGGAAGCGTCGGAATGAGGTCACTTCTGTTTTAAATACCATTTATCCCTTGGCGGGTCTTACTCGTCAACCGCTCAATTCTTCTGACTCAGATTACCAGGACACTTCCCCTTCTTCCGGCGACTCAATGCAGTCCAACCTATGGCTTTCAAGACTGCTCCAGGGTATAATAATCTGCTTATCTTGTATTTACTTTAACCCCTTGCATCCGTTCTAACCTTTATTTTGACGCAGTGGACAAGACAAGCCCAGCAAACGGGTTAGGAAAAGCAAGCCAGCTGAAAACACAGTCGTGACTGAGCCGGTTCTTGAAACAGCTGTGCCGGACTTGTCAACTCATGAGCCGCCATCTGAGCCAGGTCAAGACTTACCAACTCCCGCTACTGACCTGCCCGCTGAACGAGCCGCCGATGAATCAGAAATTCCAGAAGCCCCTAGCCTGGTCAGGACTGATGACCCTCAAAATGCTGACATTGAGATCACCAGAACCGGTTTTGTTGAGCCGGGAAGGCCGATTGTACTGGCCAAGTGCACCACCAAGGAAGAACTTCTGGACCACCGTCGGGTCAAGCTTGGTGTTGCGAATTATGCTCACATGAGTATCGGAGACATCTTTTCTGGCCACATGAGCCAAGTGCACAGCAGCCGAAACCTTCAAATTAACATGGTGAAGCAAATGCACCAAAAATTTGAGGTACAACCCTTTCTCTGTATTCTTTTATCTTTACTATGCCAGCCCCCAAGTCTATTGCTTATGATTAATATGTTGTAGACTTAGAAACAAATTTAGCAACATTAGTAGAATAGATGGACAAAACATGGAAGAAATTCGGCTTATTCTATAGTCCCCAAGGGGCGGCTTAACCAACATGGTTGTTCCGGTTCTTAAAATATAGATTAAAAACCTTACATAGCTTTGAACAGCAATATGCATTAGCCCCCAAGTGCCAAGTATTATTGCTTGCAAAATGCTTGGGACTTACTGTTATGAACCACCATGTTATGAACCGCCACTGAAAATAGAATTTCTTTGGTAAATATTAGCCCGCAAGTGCCAAGCGTTGTTGCTCGCAAAAGGCTTGGGAATTTGACATTGTATTAAAATTGGCTTGATTTTGACCCGTATAGGCCGCGACGAGTCAACTCAAGTCAGAGGTGACTGATCTGAAGAGCCACCTAGAGTCCCAAGAGACGAAACTCCAAAAGGCCGACACCAAATTCAAATTCAGCATTTATGAGCAAGAAAAACTGAAGAAAGAATTTGAAACTGAAAAGAAAGCCTGGGCTGATGAGAAAACTGCGTTGATCATCCGAGCTGAGAAGGCAGAGGCGGCTCTGGAAGAAGCAACTGGTGAACTAACCAGCTTAAAGCGCCATGTCTCTCAGATGGTCTCGGCGATCTTTGGTAAGTCGCACTGCAAGCATTTAAACATTTGATCCTTTCAGTTGATCATATAATTTGGAATTGACTCAGCTGATCATGTTTATGCAGGCCCCACAAGCTCCAATTTGTACCAAGAGATGTTGGTCAAACTGAAAGCAGTGTACACACTGGTGGAGCAATTGTACACCGGGTCTCAACGCGCATTAGCCACGATGGCTTTGTCAAATGAAGTGCCTACCCTCCTGGTAGAGGTCTTGAAGAAGTTGTTCGTGCTACCTCAATGGTTCAATGAACTGAGAGGTTAGCTGCAAGAGCCGGAGTGGTAAATTCTTTAAGCCGGGCCAAGGCTTGGTTACCAGAGTTAGACCCGACCAACATTGCCACCGGCTTTCCAAGCTTGAAGGAAGATGGCACTCCTTTTGAAGAAGAAGATTTTACCGCTTGCGTAAAGGAGATACACCCTGTTGCTACCCTTATAGCAAATGAAGTGGATCTTACCAAGTACCAGGCGGGTTATGATGAAGAGAACCGGAGAATTCCAACGTCTCACTATGAAGTGACCAGTCTGATTCCCCCACTCTGTAAGCACACCTTCGCCCCTGAAGTTGACCCGGCTGGCCTAGTTGATGATGAAGCTGACTTTGAAGCTTTGAACAACATCGAATGGTCATCGTCAACCTTCCAGGAAAGGGAGCAGGGCGAAGACGCGGAGAGGGCTAACTCGGACGCTTCAGGCCAATCATGAAGGCTAATCTGCCATGGCGTCTCATACTTGTGACGTACTGAAAAAAAATGGACTCATTTGGACTCAGGGAGTCATGTAATAGAATAGAAATAACTTTATTTTGGTTGTGCCATCGTGCACGTTTTAATGCTTAACATCATTAAGCTGCCATGTTATATATCCACCCATGTTACTTTTCATCTGCTTACCGTATGCTTGACCAGACCTGTTAACTGTCCTGCATATGAAAACAGACCACAAGATCCCTTGGTGGCTTACCGCCAGGCGGGTAAAAATAACTAAATATAAAAGAGTCACAGATAAGTTTGTTGTAAAAAACACAACTATGATCTTACACCTGCGACCTTTTAAATTTGCACCGCCGGCTCATATGACCCAGTCGGTAAGGGTGATAACCCAGTCTTCGGGCACCCGAAATTTCAAAGGTATAATGATGCTCATATATCGGTGACTCATCAGTCAATATTAAGCCGGGTTAGAAATAACCACACTTATACTTGTAAACCTCAAAAAAGTCTCAAGTTAAATAAAGGGTGCTTCCAAAGAAAACTTAAACCAAATAGAATATAAAAAATTTCAAGGCTGCTGATTCGAATACGATCAGTAAACCGTTTCAAAGGGGTTAAGCTAGGATTCAAATACGATCATGTAGCCCCTAGTGACTTTGGCGTTGCGCCGATCAAGAGGGTACCGACAACTGTGTTCTCTTTGGTTCAAATATGACCTATGTTTGAACAGGAAGCCCCCTAATGACCTTGAGAGTTTTTAACGACTCTGATTCGAATACAATCAAAGTTGGTTCCGAAAAGGGGTTATGCTATGATTTGAATACGATCAAGAAGCCCCCTAGTGAGCTCGGCAGTGTGCCAATCAAAAGGGTACCGACAGCTATGTTCTCTTTGGTTCGAATACGACCTATGTTTGAACAGGAAGCCTACTAGTGATCATAATTTTTAACGGCTAGACTCGAATACGATCGTAAGCCGGATCAAGCGGGTTAAGCCGGATCAAATATGATCAGCCCCCAAGTGATCATGTGAGATAATAATGATAATAACAATGACAAATTTACCTTTGAGGAAAGAAAAAGGACAGAGGTCGTGCTTTATTATTTATCATAATATATACATTGTCAAAATATGTACATTAGGAGAGCCGATGGCTTAAGTGTAGTAAGGCCAAAGATGAGCGATATTCCATGGCTGGTGGGTCTCCTCCTCCAATTTACGTGAGTCTTTGTGCTCTCGAACATCGATAAGGTAATATGACCTGTTGTTCAAGTTCTTGCTAACCACAAAGGGCCCTTCCCAAGGTGGGGATAACTTGTGCGCATCAGTTTGATCCTGGATGAGCGGGAGCACCAAATCACCTTCCTGAAAGACTCTGGACTTAACCCGACGGCTGTGATAGCGGTGCAAGTCCTGTTGGTAAATCGCCGAACGAGCTTCTGCCAAGTCCCACTGTTCATCTAACAGGTCAAGAGCATCCTGATGCGCCTGTTCATTGTCCGCCTCCACATAAGCCACCACGCGAGGTGAGTCATGACATATGTCACTAGGGAGAACCGCCTCAGCTCTGTAGACCATGAAGAAAGGCGTATAACCCGTAGATCTATTTGGAGTAGTGTTGATGCTCCATAACACAGAGGGTAACTCCTCAACCCAACAACCCGGCATCCGCTGTAGGGGGACCAAAAGCGAGGGCTTGATGCCTTTCAAGATCTCCTGATTGGCTCTCTCGGCTTGACCATTGGATTGGGGGTGAGCCACTGATGAAACATCAAGCCGAATATGCTCACGTTGACAAAATTCTTCCATGGCGCCTTTAGATAGATTAGTGCCATTGTCAGTTATAATGCTGTGTGGAAAGCCGAAGCGAAATATCACCTTCTTCCTGAACTGAACCGCCATAGCTGCATCACACTTACTGACTGGCTCTGCCTCAACCCACTTTGTGAATTTATCAACTGCCACCAAGAGGTGGGTCTTTTATCTTTTGATCTTTTGAAAGGCCCAACCATGTCAAGCCCCCACACTGCAAACGGCCAAGTAATTGGAATCATCCTCAATTCTTGAGCCGGCACCTGAGCCCGTCTTGAGAACTTCTGACAGCCGTCACATTTACTGACCAGGTCCTCCGCATCAGCATGAGTCGTCAGCCAATAGAATCCATGGCGGATATCCTTAGCCACAAGTGATTTTGACCCGGCATGATGACCACAATCCCCTTCGTGAATCTCACGTGGAATTTCTTGGTCTTGTTCAGGGGATACGCAACGCTGAAACGCCCCTGTCATGCTGCGATGATGCAACTCGCCACTGACAATCGTCATTGACTTAGACTGTCGGGTTATCTGTCTGGCCAAGGTTTCATCCTCAAGTAACTTGCCCCGGGTCATATAAGCCAAATATGGAACCGTCTAATCTGGAATGACATGAAGAGCCGCCACCAATTGTGCTTCCGGGTCAGGAACAGCCAAGTCCTCCTCTGTAGGTAACTTGACAAAAGGATTATGCAGAATATCCAAGAAAGTATTAGGCGGCACCGGCTTACGCTGAGAGCCTAGCCGGCTTAAAGCATCAGCCGCCTCGTTCTTTCTGCGGTTATTGTGCTCCACTTGATAACCATTGAAGTGTCCAGCAATGGCGTCGACTTCATGGTGATAAGCTGCCATGAGAGGATCCTTAGAATCCCACTTGCCTCATACCTGCTAAGCCACCAAATTTCAGTCGCTGAAACACCTTACCCAGCTTAAGCTCATCTCCTTAGCCATCCGAAGACCATGGAGTAAGGCTTCATACTCAGCTGCATTGTTAGTGCATGGAACCATCAACCGTAGCACATAACAAAATTTGTCACCTCGAGGGGAAGCTAAAACGACTCCAGCCCCCGAGCCCTCCAATTGCCCGGAACCGTCAAAATGAATAATCCAATATGTGTTGTCCGGCTTTTCTTCAGGCATCTGCAACTCTGTCCAATCATTGATGAAATCCACTAGCACTTGAGATTTGATAGCAGTGCGGGGCAAGTACTTTAAACCATGAGGCCCAAGTTCAATGGCCCACTTGGTGACTCATCCTGTGGCCTCTCTGTTTTGAATGATATCTCCCAAAGGAGCAGAAGTAACCACAATGATGGGGTGGCCGAGGAAATATTGCTTAAGCTTCCCGCTTGCCATGAACACCTATTAAACGAGCTTTTGCCAATGCGGATACTGTTGCTTGGATTCAATAAGCACCTCACTAATGTAGTAAACCGGCCGCTGAACCGGGTGTTCCTTGCCTGCCTCCTTGCGTTCCACCACAATGGCCACGCTGACAGCACACGTGTTAGCAGACACATATAATAACAAGGGCTCCTTATCAATGGGAGCAGCAAGAACCGGCAGCTCAGCCAGCTCTCTCTTCAAATCTTCAAAAGCAGCGTTGACAGCGTCACTCCAGACGAACTTATCCATCTTCTTCATCATTTGATATAGTGGTATGGCCTTCTCGCCTAACCGGCTTAAAGCAGCGATACGACCCGCCAAACGCTGAACATCATTGATAGACGTCGGTTTAGCCAGAGAGGTGATGGTCTTGATCTTCTCCAGGTTAGCCTCGATTTTCTTGTTAGAAACCAGAAAACCCAAAAGCTTGCCTGCTGGCACACCAGAAACACACTTGGCCGGGTTAAGCATCATCTTGTAAACCCGAAGATTGTCAAAGGTTTCCTTTAGATCATCTATCAAGGTCTCCTTCTCTCTGGATTTCACCTGTATATCATCCACATATGCATGAACATTGCACCCAAATTGATTATGAAAACAATTCTGCACACACTGTTGGTAAGTCGCCTGGGCATTCTTGAGCCCAAAAGGCATTGGTACATAGCAGAAGGCTCCAAACGGAGTAATGAATGATGCCTTCTCCTGGTCCTTAACTGCCATCTTGATCTGATGATAACCAGAGTAAGCATCCAAAAAACTCAAGCACTCACAACCCGCCATAGCATCAATGATTTGATCAATACGAGGGAGAGAGAATGGATCAGCTAGAAAAGCCTTGTTTAAATCCATGTAATCCACACATATACGCCAAGTGCCATTTTTCTTAAGCACGAGCACCGGGTTAGCCAACCACTCTAGATGAAAAACATCAATGATGAACCCAGCTGCTAAGAGCCGGGCTACCTCCTCACCAATGGCCTTCCGCCTCTCCTCATTGAACCACCAAAGAAACTGCTTGACCGGCTTAAACTTTGGATCAATATTAAGAGTGTGCTCAGTGAGTTCTCTTGGTACACCTGGCATGCTAGAAGGTTTCCATGCAAAGATGTCCTGGTTCTCACGGATGAACTCGATGAGCGTGCTTTCCTATTTGGGATCCAAATTAGCATTGATACTGAACTACTTGCATGAGTCGCCTGGAACAAACTCAACAAGCTTAGTATCATCGGCCGACTTAAACTTCATGACCGGCTCATGCTCTGTGGTTGGCTTTTTCAAAGACGTCATATCCGTCGGATCAACATTGTCCTTGTAGAATTTTAACTCTTCTGTTGCACAGACCAACTCAGCATAAGCCGCGTTGCCTTCTTCACATTCCAAGGCTACCTTCCGGCTTCCATACATCGTGATGGTTCCCTTATGACCCGACATCTTGAGCTGCAAATACACATAACACGGCCGTGCCATGAACTTGGCATAAGCCGGCCGCCCAAACAGAGCATGATATGGGCTCTTGATCTTGACTACTTCAAACGTCAATTTCTCGGCCCTGGAGTCATATTCAGCTGGATATGTCGACTTACCGGGAACAACGCCATGGAAAACAGTGTTGGACTGCTTAAGGCTTTTATCAGTTAACCCCATGCAACAGAAGGTCTCATAATAGATGATGTTGATGTTGCTGCCTCCATCCATGAGTACCTTGGTGAATTTATATCCACCCACCTGAGGGGCCACCACCAAGGCTAAGTGACCCGGATTATCAACCCGGGGAGGGTGATCTTCCCTACTGCATAGAATAGGCTGCTCAGACCATCTCAAATAACGAGGAACTGCCGGCTCAACAGTATTCACATCCCTCTTATGAAGCTTCTGGTCTCGTTTGCATAAACTGGTGGTAAACACATGATATTGCACACTATTCAGCTGCTTTGGATGGCTCTGGTATCCACCTTGCTGCTATTGCTGACCACCCTGGCCAGATTGTTGGTTATATCCACCTTGATTGCCTTGAGAATTTTTGAAAATTGGGATTTGAACCGCCGCCCGGGCCATGAAAATCGCCGCCACCTGAGCCTCCGCCCTGCCCATTGTTACCATCGAACATGATGGAATTTTTGAAGGCCTTCATGATCGTACAATCCTTCCATAGATGGGTAGCCGGCTTCTGCTGAGTGTCGTGCCTTGGACAGGGCTCGTTTAATAACTGCTCAAGTGTGGGGCCTGACCCGCTAGACCGAGGAGGTGGTCTCCCCTTACATCGTTGGTTGTTACCCTGCGCACTAGTATTAGCCACAAAAATCCAAACTACCATCAGCTTTACGTTTATTACCTCCTTGATTTGCCGGGTTATGCTAAGGGCCCTGGCCGTTGCCGTTCTTCTTTCCCTTCCATGTATTTTCATCATCAGACTCGGGATCCTTGGTACTATCAGAGTTGGCGTACTTGACCAGAGCCGCCATCAGCGTGCCCATATAATTACAATCGCGCTTGAGACGCCCCAACTTTTGTTTCAGAGGCAAAAAACGGCAATTTTTCTTCAACATTAACACTGCAGAGCCGGCATCCATCTTATCAGATGGATGTATTATGGCTTTAAACCGGCGCACCCAATGGGTCATAGACTCGACCTCCTCCTGCTTGCAATACGTCAAATCCACAATTGACATGGGCTGCTTGCACGTATCCTTGAAATTCTGGACGAACCGGGATTTTAGCTCTGCCCATGAACTGATTGAATTAGCTGGTAGGCCTTTCAACCAAGTGCCGGCGGTCCCATCCAACATCATGGTAAAGTACTTGGCCATCACAGTATCACTGACCTCCAATAATTCCATAGCCATCTCGTAACTTTCAATCCATGCCCCGGGCTGTAAGTCGGCCGTGTAGTTCGGCACTTTCGTAGGTCCCTTAAAATCCTTGGGCAAACGCTCGTTACATAGAGCCGATACTAGACAGGGGACACCTCCGGTCCTGGTGGCCACACCTGTCTCGATAGAAGTCGTCGAATAAACCGAATACGACTAGTAAGCCGTCAGCTGAGCCGCCTGCTCAGCCGCCTGCTCAGCCGACCGTTAGCCTCTTGACGTATTCTGTCTTGATCTACCAAGTTAAAGGCTCCATGGGGCGCCGGGTCATGCCAGCCTGGCTGGTTACGATGTCGGACGTTACTTGAGACAGCTGGTGAGTCCATGTGCCTGCTATAACTTGGGCTTTGGCTTGGACGAGGGGTTGAGTGGATCCTGTCCCGGCTGTATGAGTACGCCTCCTATTGTGCTAAGGCCGTCTGAAGAAGTTCTCTGACCCGGCGTGTTTCAACTGCCGCAAGAGAGTCGCCATCAATTGGGAGAGCCACCAGCCGTGCCGCCGCCGCAATCATGTTCTCCAATGGGTTAGAATAGTGACCCGGAGGTGTTGGTACATACTAAGGTGGAGCAGTATTCATGCGGGGAGGCCCCATCACCTGTGGCTGAACCAGCACCCCGACCCCAGGTGTTGCAACCTGGTCTGCCTCAGTACACGGGGAGAGACACGACGGGTTACTGGGCCCGGCACCAGGTGTGTGGAAGAGGTTTTGAGGATCATAAACCGAAGGGAGTCGAGACTATGTCTTCTGATGTCTTCTCCTCATGACCTCATTAGACGCGTTCTGATCTTGCGTGAGCCGGAAAGTCTATGCCTGAATCCGCTGAGCCTGAGCATCCAGAGCCGCCCGCTCCGCGGTTATCCTAACATCTTCCGCTGCTAGGTCTTCCTTAGCCTGCACCATATCCAATTTTAACTGTGCCACTTCCACATCATGTTGAGATTGGTCCGTCGGGTTGACCACGGCGGTTAACAGAGCGGTCAGCTTATCTGTGAGATCCATCAACACCTAAGCCGGCGAGTGCACAGGGCCTCCTGCCCCGGCTGCTGCTGACCCGGAGGTCATGGCTGCCGCAGTTGTCGAGTCTTGGATAGGTTGTGTGCCAACCATGAAGATTCCGACCCTGCTCGGCAGCTCGATGCAATCCGGAATTCTGCTGCCATCGGAACAGCCCCCAAGCCCGCCATCTTGCAGTTGATACAGTGAATCTGTCTCACCTATGGATGACTCGCCATCAGAGTAGATGGTCGTCTTACCGTCAGATGCAAATCCTTTAGAGAGCCCTCCGTGGATGCATCCCACGAAGGCACGCTTCACAACAGGCGGAGCCCGGGAGGGTCTCGCACGCTGAGCCATTTCGACGAGGTCAGTGCAGATGTCCGGCTCAGGGCCCAGCTCATCGATCTTGCCGATGAAGACGTGAATTCCGCCGAAGGGGGCCCGGTACCCATACTCAATTGAGCCGGCGTCGGGTCCCCAGCCTGCGTCATCGATGTAGAGCTTGCCGCGACGACTCTTGGTCATCCGGCCCACAGCGTATCCCTTGAGCCCTTCGAAGCTTCCCTTCAAGAACTCAAATCCACCGTGCGCTGGCCCCACGGTGGGCGCCAACTGTCGTGGATTTGTCACGACAGATGTCCTAGTGAAAGGACTTAGTCGTGGAGCCATCACAACTATGAAACTTAAAGGGTTAATCAGGACAAATGACACGAGGTTTATACTGGTTCGGCCCCTTACGGTGAAGGTAAAAGCCTACGATCCAGTTTTGAGTGGGATTGCTTATGTCTCATTAACAAGGGAGCGAATCGCTTGACCTAGCTCTCGAGTTGTTGTTACTTGTCCTGATCCGCCGCTGGGTTGTCCCTTTATATATAGAGGTCTACGCCCTGCGGCCTACAGAGTCCCGGGCGGCTCATAAATAATGTCCGGCTCGGTCTCTTAACTATTCTTGCCTTACAATACAAGTCACGCATACATGGCGGTTTATCACTACGGGCCTTAAGTAGCCTCTAGGCTTTGGGCCCTTAACTGAACCGCCATCTCTATCCTGGGACTTGGGCTTCAAGAATATTTGTAAGTATAACCCGGCCCCTCCTGAGCTGGTCATACCAATAGCTATATCCCCAACACCAGGTGTTCAGGATTTCCCAGGGCGCGCGTAAGCTCGTCATTCTCTCTGTTGAGCGTGAACACCCCCGTTCGAACCTCTTCTATTGCAAAAAGTAAAGCGACGTCGGCTCCTTGAAGACTTTCCTTCTCCAGAACCAGCCCTGTCTACGGGTCCAACTTCCCCCCATGCGCGTAAAACAAAGTCTTGCACCTGTTGGGCTAGCTCAATGTAACTGGAGTGACCCCTGCATCCAGCATCAGTTGCTCAGAATTATCCAACTTAGGCAGGGCCATCGCATAGCCACCTGGCCCCAGCGTATGGAAATGCTCTTTTTTCGCGGCATTGAGCTTGTTTAGTCTCGACTGTTCCTTAGCTAATTTTGATTCCTTGAATTTCATGAAAACGGGTTAGTGATCTCTTTACTTCTCTAGTGTTCCCATGAATTCTAGAGTCTTCTTTCCTCCTTCGACATACATGGCCCATATACTTTTCTTGTGTTTGTTGAATGCAACCGCCATCTTCCTAAGAGCAGCGTCCTTCACTTTCTGCACATGTGCATCTGTGAAATGATCTGGTAGGGTGAAATGTGACCTGAGAGATTTCCAAAGCAAATCTTTTGCTCTTTGGTCGACAAAAGTAAGATCTGGACGTTCCTTTGCTGGCTTTTTCCATTCTTGCATGGAGATCGGGATTTGGTCGTTCACAAGAACTCCGCACTGACGAATGAACTTGCTCGCATTCTTCTTAGGCGCGATTGGTTCGCCATTAGGTTTGATGGCATTGATGTTGTACTTTACGCCCTCCTTCGACTTTTTGACCGGGCCTCGCACTGTCCTGCTGCCTGTATAATATTTGCTCGATTTGGAGGGCTCAAAGAAGAAAGATCGATTTGTTAATATATATACAAATCATTTAAAACATGTGATGATCACCAGATGCCTTCTTATATAAATATACCTTACCGGTCTTTGTTATTTCAAAATCAACATTTTATTCGTGATCATAACCATAGTTCTTGACTTCATCTATTGGTGTGTCTTCATCAAATATCATACCCTCGCCGGCAGGGTTCAGTTATTGTGAGTCGTCATCTCCTTCAAACTCATCTAGGCGAGGGGATGAGCGTATGATGTTGAATAGGGCTCCTCTCCATCTCTGCCGGTATTGTCCATAGATTTATTTAACTAATCAAGAAGAAATATAAAACAATTTAGTATTCAATTACAATGCATGCATGCAATCAATAAGGAAAAACTTAATCATAGTACATAATATGCATCATCGAATATAATCTCGAATACATCATCTTGAATATTATCGAATAATATATATAATCTCGAATGCATCGTCTCGAATATTATCGAATAATATATATAATCTCGAATACATCATCTCGCATATTATCGAATACATCACTAGCTATCTAGCTAGCTAATATGGATCGAATACTATAGAATAATTGAAGGAAATATGCCCTAGAGGCAATAATAAAGTTGTTATTTATATTTCCTTATAGCATGATAAATGTTTATTATTCATGCTAGAATTGTATTAACCGGAAACTTAGTACATGTGTGAATACATAGACAAACAGAGTGTCACTAGTATGCCTCTACTTCACTAGCTCGTTAATCAAAGATGGTGAAGTTTCCTAACCATAGACATGAGTTGTCATTTGATGAACAGGATCACATAATTGGAGAATGATGTGATTGACTTGACCCATCCGTTAGCTTAACAATATGATTGTTTAGTTTATTGCTATTGCTTTCTCCATAACTTATACATGTTCCTATGACTATGAGATTATGCAACTCCCGAATACCGGACGAACACTTAGTGTGCTATCAAACGTCACAACGTAACTGGGTGACTATAAAGATGCTCTATAGGTGCCTCCGATGGTGTTTGTTGAGTTGGCATAGATCAAGATTAGGATTTGTCACTCCGTGTATCGAAGAGGTAAGGATTTGTCACTCCGTGTATCTGAGAGGTATCTCTGGGCCCTCTCGGTAATGCACATCACTATAAGCCTTGCAAGCAACGTGACTAATGAGTTAGTTGCAGGATGTTGCATTACGGAATGAGTAAAGAGATTTGTCGGTAACGATATTGAACTAGGTATTGAGATACCAACGGTAGAATCTCAGGCAAGTAACATACCGATGACAAAGGGAACAACGTATGTTGTTATGAAGTTTGACCGATAAACATCTTTGTAGAATATGTAGGAACCAATATTAGCATCCAGGTTCCGCTATTGGTTATTGAATGGAGATGAATCTCGGTCATGTCTACATAGTTCTCAAACCCGTAGGGTCCGCACGCTTAACGTTCGATGACGATCGGTATTATGAGTTTATCTGTTTTGATGTACTGAAGGTAGTTCGGAGTCCCAGATGTGATCACGGACATGACGAGGAGTCTTGAAATGGTCGAGACATAAAGATCGATATATTGGAGGTCTATGTTTGGACATCGGAATGGTTTCGGATGAGTTCGGGCATTTACCGGAGTACCAAGGGGTTACCGGAACCCCCCCGGGGAGTAAATGGGCCTTATTGGGCCTTAGTGGTAGAGAGGAGGAGGCGACCATGTGGAGGGCGCCCCCCAAGCCCAATCCTAATTGGGTGGGGGGGGGGCGCCCCCCCTTTCCTTCCATCTCTCTCCCACTTCCTTCTTCTCGTACTCCTACTAGGAAGGGGGGAAACCTACTCCTACTAGGAGTAGGACTCCCCCCTTTGGGCGCGCGCTATGAGGGCCGGCCCTCCCCTCCTACACTCCTTTATATACGGGGTGGGGGCAGCCCATAGACACACAAGTTGATTGTTTAGCTGTGTGCCATGCCGCCCTCCACAGATTTCCACATCGGTCATATCATTGTAGTGCTTAGGAGAAGCCCTGCGTCGGTAACTTCATCATCACAATCATCACGCTGCCGTGGTGACGAAACTACCTCGGCCTCAACTGGATCAAGAGTAGGAGGGACGCCACCGAGCTGAACGTGCGTAGATCGCGGAGGTGCCATGCGTTCGGTACTTCATCGGTTGGATCGCGAAGACGTTCAACTACATCAACCGCGTTTCTTAACGCTTCCACTTTCGGTCTATGATGGTATGTAGACATACTCTTCCCTTCTCATTGCTATGCATCATCTAGATGGATATTGCATGTGCGTAGGATTTTTTTTCAAATTACTGCGTGGCATCCGAGCCAGGTCTATGCGTAAATGTTATATGCACGAGTAGAACACAAAGGAGTTGTGGCATGGGTATATACATATTGCTTGCCGTCACTAGTTGATTCTTGATTCAGCGGTATTGTTAGATGAAGCGGCTTAGACCGACATTACGCGTACGCTTTCGCGAGACTGGTACTACCGACGTGCTTCGCACATAGGTGGCTTGTGGGTGTCAGTTTCTCCAACTTTAGTTGAATCGAATTCAATGAACATGGTTCTTTTTTAAGATCAAAAAGCAATCACTATACCGCATTGTGGTTTTTGATGCGTAGGTAAGAACGGTTCTTACTAAACCCATAGAAGCCACGTAAAACTTGCAACAACAAAGTAGAGGACGTCTAACTTGATTTTCCACGGCATGTTGTGATGTGATATGGTCAAGACGTGTTTATATGAATTGTTGTATGAGATGATCATGTTTTCTAACATAGTTATCGGCAACTAGCAGGAGCCATAAGCTCGTTGTTGCTTTATTGTATGAAATGCAATCGCCTTGTAATTGCTTTACTTTATCACTAAGAGGTAGTGATAGTCGTAGAAGCAATAGTTGGCGAGATGACAACGATGCGTCGATGGAGATCAAGGTGTCGAGCCGGTGACGATGGTGATCATGATAGTTCTTTGGAGATGGAGATCAAAGGCACGAGATGATGATGGCCATATCATATCACTTATATTGATTGCATGTGATGTTTATCCTTTATGCATCTTATTTTGCTTAGTATGGCGATAGCATTAGAAGATGATCTCTTACTAAGTTTCAAGGTACAAGCGCTCTCCCTGAGGATGCACCGTTGCTACAGTTCGTCGTGCCGAGACACCACGTGATGATCGGGTGTGATAAGCTCTATGTTCACATACAACGGGTGCAAGCCAGTTTTGCACACGCAGAATACTCGGGTTAAACTTGACGAGCCTAGCATATGCAGATATGGCCTCGGAACACTGAGACCGAAAGGTCGAGCGTGAATCATATAGTAGATATGATCAAAATAGTGATGTTCACCATTGAAAACTACTCCATCTCACGTGATGATCAGACATGGTTCAGTTGATATGGATCACGTGATCACTTAGATGACTAGAGGGATGTCTATCTAAGTGGGAGTTCTTAAGTAATATGATTAATTGAACTTTAAGTTATCATGAACTTAGTACCAGATAGTATTTTGCATGTCTATGTTGTTGTAGATAAATGGCACGTGTTGTTGTTTCGTTGAATTTTAATGTGTTCCTAGAGAAACCTAAGTTGAAAGATGATGGTAGGAATTACACGTATTGGGTCCGTAACTTGAGAATTATCCTCATTGCTACACAAAAGAATTACGTCCTGGAAGCACCTCTGGGTGCCAAACCCGCTGCAGGAGCAACGCCAGATGTTATGAACACCTGGTAGAGCAAAGCTGATGACAACTTGATAGTTCAGTGTGCCATGCTTTACGGCTTAGAATCGGGACGTCAATGACGATTTGAACGTCATGGAGCATATGAGATGTTCCAGGAGTTGAAGTTAATATTTCAAGCAAATGCCCGGATTGAGAGATATGAAGTCTCTTATAAGTTCTACAGCTTCAAAATGGAGGAGAATAGTTCTATCAGTGAACACATACTCAGAATTTCTGGGTACCATAACCACTTGACTCAGCTGGGACTTAATCTTCCTGATGATAGTGTCATCGACAGAGTTCTTCAATCACTGCCACCAAGCTACAAAAGCTTCGTGATGAACTATAATATGCAAGGGATGTATAAGACAATTCCTGAGCTCTTCGCCATGCTAAAGGCTGCGGAGGTAGAAATCAAGAAGGAGCATCAAGTGTTGATGGTCAACAAGACCACCAGTTTCAAGAAAAAGGGTAAAGGGAAGAAGGGGAACTTCAAGAAGAACGGCAAACAAGTTGCTGCTCAAGTGATGAAGCCCAATTCTGGACCTAAGCCTGAGACTCAGTGCTTCTACTTCAAAGGGACTGGTCAATGGAAGGGGAACTGCCCCAAGTTTTTGGCGGAGAAGAAGGATGGCAAAGTGAAAGGTATATTTGATATACATGTTATTGATGTGTACCTTACTAATGCTCGCAGTAGCGCCTGGGTATTTGATACTAGTTCGGTTGCTAATATTTGCAACTCGAAACAGGGGCTACGGATTAAGTGAAGATTGGCTAAGGACGAGGTGACGATGCGTGTGGAAATGGTTCCAAAGTCGATGTGATCGCCGTCGGCACACTACCTCTACATCTATCGTCGGGATTAGTTTTAGACCTGAATAATTGTTATTTGGTGCCAGCGTTAAGCATGAACATTATATCTGGATTTTGTTTGATGCAAGACGGTTATTCTTTTAAATCAGAGAATAATGGTTGTTCTATTCATATGAATAATATCTTTTATGCTCATGCACCCTTGATGAGTGGTCTATTTTTACTAAATCGTGATAGTAGTGATACACATGTTCATAGTATTGAAGCCAAAAGATATAAGTTTAATAATGATAGTGCAAGTTATTTGTGGCACTGCGGATTAGGTCATATTGCTATAAAGTGCATGAAGAAACTCCATGCTGATGGGCTTTTGGAATCACTTGATTATGAATCTCTTGATGCTTGTGAACCATGCTTCATGGGAATGATGACTAAAACTCTGTTCTCCGGAACAATGGAATGAGCAATAGTCTTGTTGGAAATAATACATACTGATGTATGCGGTCCAATGAGTGTTGATGCTCGTGGTGGGTATCGTTATTTTCTAGCCTTCACAGATGATTTGAGCAGATATGGGTATATCTACTTGATGAAACATAAGTTTGAAACATTTGAAAAGTTCAAAGAATTTCAGAGTGAAGTGGAAAATCATCGTAACAAGAAAATAAAGTTTCTACGATCTGATCGTGGAGGAGAATATTTGAGTTACGAGTTTGGTCTTCATTTGAAACAATGCGGAAAAGTTTCACAACTCACACAACCCGGAACACCACAGCGTAATGGTGTGTCTGAACGTCGTAACCGCACTTTATTAGATATGGTACGGTTTATATATGATGTCTCTTACCGATTTACCGCTATCATTTTGGGGTTATGCTTTAGAGATGGCTGCATTCACGTTAAATAGGGCACCATCAAAATGCGTTGAGACGACACCTTATGAACTGTGGTTTGGCAAGAAACCCAAGTTCTCGTTTCTTAAATTTTGGGGCTCTGATGCTTATGTGAAAAAGCTTCAACCTGATAAGCTCGAATCCAAATCGGAGAAAAGTGTCTTCATAGGATACCCAAAGGAGACTGTTGGGTACACCTTCTATCATAGATCCGAAGGCAAGATATTCGTTGCTGAGAATGGATCCTTTCTAGAGAAGGAGTTTCTCTCGAAAGAAGTGAGTGGGAGGAAAGTAGAACTTGATGAGGTAATTGTACCTACTCCTTTATTGGAAAGTAGTCCATCACAACAATCAGTTCCTGTGATTCCTACACCAATTAGTGAGGAAGCTAATGATGATGATCATGAAACTTCTGATCAAGTTGCTACCGAACCTCGTAGGTCAACCATAGTAAGATCTGCACCAGAGTGGTATGGTATCCTGTTCTGGAAGTCATGTTACTTGACCATGATGAACCTACGAACTATGAGGAAGCGATGATGAGCCTAGATTCCGCAAAATGGCTTGAGGACATGAAATCTGAGATGGGATCCATGTATGAGAACAAAGTGTGGACTTTGGTTGACTTGCCCATTGATCGGCAAGCCATAGAGAAGACTGACGCTGACGGTAATGTTACTGTCTACAAAGCTCGACTTGTTGCAAAAGGTTTTTGACAAGTTCACGGAGTTGACTACGATGACACCTTCTCACCCGTAGCAATGCTTAAGTTTGTCCGAATCATGTTAGCAATTGCCGCATTTTATGATTATGAAATTTGGCAAAGGGATGTCAAAACTGCATTCCTTAATGGATATCTTAAAGAAGAGTTGTATATGATGCAACTAGAAGGTTTTGGCGATCCAAAAGGTGCTAAAGAGGTGTGTAAAGATCCAGCGATCCATTTATGGACTGGTGCAAGCATCTCGGTGTTGGAATATACGCTTTGATAGTGTGATTAAAGCATATGGTTTTATACAAACTTTTGGAGAAGCCTGTATTTACAAGAAAGTGAGTGGGAGCTCTGTAGCATTTCTGATATTATATGTGGATGACATATTGTTGATCGGAAATAATACTGAATTTCGGAATAGCATGAAAGGATACTTGAATAAGAATTTTTCAATAAAAGACCTCAGTGAAGCTTCTTATATATTGGGCATCAAGATCTTTAGAGATAGATCAAGACGCTTGATTGGACTTTCACAAAGCGCATACCTTGATAAAGTTTTGAAGAAGTTCGAAATGGATCAAGCAAAGAAAGGGTTCTCCCCTATGTTACAAGGTGTCAAGTTGAGTCGGACTCAATGCGTGACCAATGCAGAAGATAGAGAGAAAATGAAAGTCATTCTCTATGCTTCAGCCATAGGTTCTATCATGTTTGCAATGCTGTGTACCAGACCTGATGTGTGCCTTGCTATTAGTTTAGCAGGAAGGTACCAAATTAATCAAGGAGTGGATCACTAGACAACGGTCAAGAATATCCTGAAATACCTGAAAAGGACTAAGGATATGTTTCTCGTTTATGGAGGTGACAAACAACTCGTCATAAATGGTTACGTCGATGCAAGCTTTGACACTGATCTGGTTTACTCTAAGTCACAAACCGGATACATATTTTTATTAAATGATAGAGCTGTAAGTTGGTGCAGTTCCAAGCAGAACGTCGTTGCAGGATCTACGTGTGAAGTGGAGTATATAGCTGCTTCGGAAGCGACAAATGAAGGAGTCTAGATGAAGGAGTTCATATCCGATCTAGGTGTCATACCTAGTGCATCGGGTCCAATGAAAATCTTTTGTGTCAATACTGGTGCAATTGCCTTGGCAAAGGAATCCAGATTTCACAAGAGAACCAAGAACATCAAGAGACGCTTCAATTCCATCCGCGATCAAGTCAAGGAGGGAGACATAGAAAATTTCAAGATAAATACGGATCTGAATGTTGCAGACCCATTGACCAAGCCTCTCTCACGAGCAAAACATGAGTAGAACCAAGACTCCATGGGTGTTAGAATCATTACTATGTAATCTATATTACTGACTCTAGTGCAAGTGGGAGACTGAAGGAAATATGCCCTAGAGGCAATAATAAAGTTGTTATTTATATTTCCTTACATTATGATAAATGTTTATTATTCATGCTAGAACCGTATTAACCGGAAACTTAGTACATGTGTGAATACATAGACAAACAGAGTGTCACTAGTATGCCTCTACTTGACTAGCTGGTTACTCAAAGATGGTTAAGTTTCCATACCATAGACATGAGTTGTCACTTGATGAACATGATCATATCATTAGAGAATGATGTGATTGACTTGACCCATCCGTTAGCTTAGCACTATGATCGTTTAGTTTATTGCTATTGCTTTCTCCATAACTTATACATGTTCCTATGACTATGAGATTATGCAACCCCCGAATACCGGAGGAACAGTTAGTGTGCTATCAAATGTGACAACGTAACTGGGTGACTATAAAGATGCTCTATAGGTCACTAGTAGAAAAAGGGTCAAACGTGAAGCACATTAGTGCCGGTTTGTAAAAAAACCGGCACTAATGTGATCAATAGTGCCGGTTCGAATGACTATGCATTAGTGTCGGTTCGTAATGAACCTTTAGTACCGGTTCGTGCCACGAACTGGTACTAAAGGTGTGGTGGCAGGCTGGCGTCATGCCAGGGCCCCACGAGCCCCTTTAGTGACGGTTTGCGACACAAACCGGTACTAAAGGTCTAACCTATAGTACCGGTTTGCGTCACCACCCGGCACTACAGAGTCTTAACCTATAGTCCCGGTTGAAGACACTAACCGACACTATAGGGCAATTTTCAAACTCTTCCCCCCCCC